>NW_022436968.1:18067924-18476411 GCF_009761245.1 Sapajus apella | reverse complement strand
TCCTTTCTTTCCTTTCTTTCCTTTCTTTCCTTTCTTTCCTTTCTTTCTTTCGATACAAGATCTCTGGCACCCAGTCTGAAGTGCAGTGGCATGCTTGTAACTAATTGCAGCCTTCACCTTCCCCTGGGCTCAGTTGATCCTCCTGCCTCAGCCTCCCTGTAGCTAGGAGTCCAGGTGTGCCACCATGCCTGACTAATTTTTGTATTTTTTTTTTGTAAAAGCGGGATTGCCCCATGTACTAATTTTTGTATTTTTTTTGTAGAAGTGGGATCGCTCCATGCTGCCCAGGCTGTTGTGGAACTCCTGAGCTGAAGCGATCCACCCACCTTGGCCTCCCAAGACGAATGCCTGTGTTGGGATTATAGGCATGAGCCATGGTGCCTGGCCAAGTTTGGCTTCTCATCATCATGCTTTTTTTTAAAGATAGAAATGTATGCCATATAAAGGATATATTAGGTTTGCCTTAGTCTAAATACCATGTAAACTTTGAGTACTGTCTTTGAACTATAGTATTCTTATTAGCTTTTCTGAGCCAATATTGTAATGTGTATTTTTTTTTTTTTTTTTTGGTGGAGGGGGACGGAGTTTCGCTCTTGTTACCCAGGCTGGAGTGCAATGGCACGATCTCGGCTCACCGCAACCTCCGCCTCCTGGGTTCGGGCAATTCTCCTGCCTCAGCCTCCTGAGTAGCTGGGATTACAGGCACGCGCCACCATGCCCAGCTAATTTTTTGCATTTTTAGTAGAGACGGGGTTTCACCATGTTGACCAGGATGGTCTCGATCTCTTGACCTCGTGATCCACCCGCCTCGGCCTCCCAAAGTGCTGGGATTACAGGCTTGAGCCACCGCGCCCAGCCCATAATGTGTATTATTAAAATAAAAAAATCCCCAGCTACCTGTGTTTTTGTACAATTTTCATGACACATTTTTGTATACATTTTTGTGTTCTTGTATCTAATGAGGCATTTCTCTTTTAATGCTACCATCACATTTATTTAATTGTACAAGTACAATTTATACCTTAATATGCACAATTCTGATTTTTTTCTTTGAGATTTTTTAATATAAAAATAGAAAGATGCTGTGTGAACATGGGTTGTGATATTTTATTCCTGAGACGGGGTCTCACTCTATTGCCCAGGCTGGTTTCAAACTCCTGAGCTCAAGTGATCTGCCTACTTCCACCTCCCAAAGTGCTAGGACTAGAGGCATGAGCCACCACACCCATCCTGGTTGTGATATTCTAATCTTAATGGTTATAACTGTCTGTATTCTTAATATGAGGAACACTGGGGAACTTGTTGTTTATTCCAAGTTGACATACTTACTCTTATTTAAGACTTGTAGTATACAGCTCACTCGCAGAGGGCTTGTTTCTTTCTACTGTTGAAGTGAATCACCCTCCGAACAATACAATAGAAAATGAAAACTGACATCTCATTTTGTGATTCAGTTTTTTTCCTTTATCTTTTAAATTTTAGTTTGGAAAGCCAAGTCATAGTAGTTAAAAATTATCACTGTAAAACTACTTTGTTGACAAATGTTTTGCTGCCAAAATTTGCATATTTGTGAGTTTTAAAATAAGTACATGCACCCTTATTTAAATAAAAATTTAAATTGTAAGTAGTTTTTCAGAGTGATAGTTTTACATATGAGAAACTTTAAATCAACAATGTCTACAGTATCATATTTGATGACTTGAATGATGTATATTATTGTGTTTAAAATAATTTTATTTTCTATGACACTTTTTAGAAATCCAACTTACTACTTGTTAATTGATTTGAATGCTCTAGTATTTGTCCATTAGGTATCCTAAATCAATGGTCCCCAACCTTTTTGGCACCAGGGACCAGTTTTGTAGAAGACAACTTTTCCATGGATGGTGGGGAGTGGGGAATGGTTTCAGGATGAAGCTGTTTTACTTAGATCATAAGGCATTAGATTTTTATAAAGAGCACACAATGTAGATCCCTCACATGCACAGTCCACAGTAGGGTTTGTGCTCCTTTGAGAATCTAATGGTGCTGCTGATCTGACGGGAGCCGAAGTTCAGGCCGTATGCTTGCTTTCCAGCTGCTCACCTCCCGGTGTGCGGCTTGGTTCCTAACAGTGTGGGTCCATGGCCCAGGAGTTGGGGACCCTTCCTCTAAATTCAGAAAAATTAGAAATTATAAAGTAGGCCAGTCTAAAAGGTTAGTAATAGGTCTTGATGCTTTTTTGATGAACAAATAATGAAAAATATTCTTCTTACTGTTGTACAGGGTTGTCTTTTAATCATACAGGTGTTACATTGAGGTATTTTAAGATATTACATTCCACAGTAAAATTTAAGATACTATAATTTTTTTGAACATACTGACATTTTTTAAGTATTACAACCAGTGGCTTCTTGGTCAACTATTTTGTAGTATGTCTAATCTATTTATGTTCACATACATTAAATCATTTATAAATTTTATTGAGCCTTAAATAAAAAAATATTTAAAGGTTTGATTATATCTAGACTGATATAAATGTTTTCCTAGTTTATTTATGTTATTTTATTTTATTTTATTTATTTATTTTTTTGAGATGGAGTTTCACTCTAGTTACCCAGGCTGGAGTGCAATGGCGCGATCTCGGCTCACCGCAACCTCCGCCTCCTGGGTTCAGGCAATTCTCCTGCCCCAGCCTCCTGAGTCGCTGGGATTACAGGCACGCGCCACCATGCCCAGCTAATTTTTTGTATTTTCAGTAGAGACGGGGTTTCACCATGTTGACCAGGATGGTCTCGATATCTTGACCTCGTGATCCACCCGCCTCGGCCTCCCACAGTGCTGGGATTACAGGCTTGAGCCACCATGCCTGGCCCTCCTACTTTATTTTTAAATTTCTAAGAATCGAAATCAGATTTCTATAATTCTTTTTTTTCATTTTTGCTAAGTTAGGGCAACTGAATTTGTGGTAAGACTAATTGTTTCTTTGAGATTTTCTACTTGGACAATCCTGTTTTCTGTGAATATAGTTTTATTTCAGCTCTTCCAATCTGTATCCTTTTTGTTGTTTTGCTTTTGTTTTGCCTTATTGCACTAACTAGCACATGCATTGTTGAGTAGGAATGAAATAATGGATATTCTTACCTTGTTTGTGGTATCTTAAGGGGAAAGTATTTAGTCTTTCACCATTAAGTATGAGTGTAGGTTTTTGTTGATGCCCTTTACTGAGTTGAGGCAGTTCCCTTCTAATCCTGATTTGCCAAGAGTTTTGTTTGTTTTTCATGAATAGTTGGTATATTTTATCAGAGGCTTTTTCTGCATCTATTCAGTTGATCTTAGGTTTTTAAAAAATTTATTCTGTTGAAATGTCTAATTAGTTGATTTTCAAATATTAGATCAGCTTTAGTATCTGGGATAAATCCCATTTAATTGTGATGTATTATCTCTCTTTATAGTGTTTGATTTTATTTCCTGGTGTTTTATTTAGGATCTTTATACCTATAGTCATGAGAGATGTTGGTCTCTAGTTTTTGTGTAATGCCTTTTCTGGTTTTAGTATCAGGTTAATACTGGCCTCATTTTGTTGGAGAGGGTTCTTTCCTATTCTACATTTGGGAAAAGTTTAGATTTGGTATTACTATTTTCTCTGTAAATGTTGTGTAGAATTTACCAATTTTACTACGTGGGCCTGGAGATTTTTTTGTTGGAAGATTTTAAACTAAAATTTTAATTTTTTTAATACGCTTAGGACTATTCAGGTCATCTGTTTCTTCTTGGGTAAACTTTGGCTTGTGCCTTTCAAAGAATTTGTCCATTTTCTCTAAGTTACTGGATTTATGGGCAAGAGTTATTTGTATTCTTTTATTATTAATTTAATGACTGTGGCATCCATAGTGATATCCCATCTTTCCCTTTTCATATTTGTAAATTATATCAGTCTGGCTAGAGGCTTATCAATTTTTAAAAAATTCCCCCAGTTTCCAGTTTTGATTTTTCTTTTTCTCTCTGTAGCTTTGTTCTCAGTTTCTTCTCTGTTCTGTCGTTGTCATTTCCTTCCTTATACTTGCTTTGGGTTTAACTTGCTCTACATTTAATAGTTTCTTAATGTGGAAGCTTAGACTGATTTGAGACTTTCCTTTATAATATAGGCATTTAATACTGTAACTTTCCTTCTAAACACTGCTTGGAAGAAATTTTGATATGTTGTACTCTTATTTTCATTCAATACAAAATATTTTCCAATTTCCTCTGTGATGTATGGGTTATTTATAACTGTATTATTTAATTCGGAAATATCTGAAGATTTCCCAGATTTTCTTGTGTTAGTGATTTCTAGTTTAACTGTTACGTGTCTAGAATATACTTTATATAATTTAAAGTCTTTTAAATATGTTCAAGTCGCATTGTGGTTCAGAATGTGGTTATCTTGGTGAATGTCCCATGTACGACTGTAAACTGTTTTAGGGGCCAGACACAGTGGCTCATACCTGTAATCCCAGCACTGTGGGAGATTAAGGTGGGCAGATTACTTGAGGTCAGGAGTTACAGACCAGACTGGCCAACATGGTGAAACCCTGTCTCTACTAAAACGAAAATTAGCTTGGCGTTGTGGCGCACACCTATAATCCCAGCTGCTTGAGAGGCTGAGGCATGCGAATCACTTGAACCCAGGAGGTGGAGGCTATCCTGAGCCGAGATGCCACTGTAGTCCAGCCTGGGTGAGGGAGTAACACCCACCTCAAAAAAAAAAGAAAAAAGTTTTATTTTACTATTTACTATTGTTGGGAGGAATATTCTATAAACATTAAGTTCATCAGGTTGGTTGATTTTCTTGGTTGCTTGATTTAAGCGTTCTATATCTTATTTTCTGCCTCCTTGTTCTTCATTGCTGACAGAGGAGTGTTCTGCATAGCTGAGAGTGGGATGTTGAATTCTGGCTTCTTTTCCTACCATTTCTATCAACTTGTTTCATGCATCTTGAAGATCTCTTGTTAGATGCATATACATTTAGGATTATTGCTTTTTTTTGAAGAATTGATCCCCTTAGCAAGATGTGCAGCTTTATCCCTGTATTTCTTGTTCTACAGTTATTTGCCTGATATTAATTTAATTATTTCAGTTACATCTCAGGGTTTCTTTAGATTAATGTTTGCAAGGTTTATATATTTTATTTTATTTTTATTTGTTTTTTATTTTTGAGACGGAGTCTTGCTCTGTCACCCACGCTGGAGTGCAATGGGGCAATCTCAGCTCACTGCAACCTCCACTTCCTGAGTTCAAGCACTTCTTATGCCTCAGCCTCCCAAGTAGCTGGGACTACAGGCATGTGCCACCATGCCTAATTTTGTATTTTTAGTAGAGACCAGTTGTACCATATTGGCCAGGCTGGTCTCAAACTCCTGACCTCAAGTGATCCTCCTGCTTCAGCCTCCCAAAGAGCTGGAATTATAGCTGTGAGCCACCGCTCCCTGCCTCAAGGTTTATGTATTTTATCATTTTACTTTTAGCCTTCTTGTAACCTTTTATTTAAAATATATTTCTTTCTTTACTTTTTTTATTTGGATGGAGTCAGAAGTTTTGCTATGTTGCCCAGGCTGGTCCTGAACGCCTGGCCTCAAGCAATCCTCCTGCCTTAGCTTTCTGAAGTGTTGGGATTACGGCATTAGCCACAGTGGCAACCTAAACTGTGTTGTATAAACACTTTAGAATTGAGTCTTGGATTATCTGACAATCTTTTAATTCAGGGATTCTCAACTCCTGGGCCATGGACTGGTGCCAGTCCTAGTCCATGGCCTGTTTGGAACCAGACTGCACAGCAAGTGGTGAGTGCCTGTGAGCATTCCCACCTGATCCCTGCCTCCTGTCAGATCAGCAGCAGGCATTAGATACTCATAGGAGAGGGAACCTTGCCCATACCTGTGAACCCTGGCTCATGTGGTGGCTCACTCCTGAAATCCCAACACTTTAGGAGGCTGAGATGGGAGGATCACTTGAGCCCAGGAGTTCAAGACCAGCCGGGCAACACGGCAAAACCCCGTCTCTACAAAAATTAGCCTGGCATGGTGGCATGCACCTATAATCCCAGCTACTAGGGAGGCTGAGGTGGGAGGATCGCTTGAGCCCAGGAGGTCCAGGTAGCTGAGATTGTGCCACTGCACTCTAGCCTGTATGACAGAGTGAGACTCTGTCTTTTTTTTTTTTAAAGATTCTCATAGGAGCATGAACCCTATTATGAACTGTGCATGGAGTGATCTAGGTTACCCAATCCTTGTGAGAATCTAACTAATGCCTGATGATGATCTGGGGTGGAACAGTTTCATCCTCAAACCATACCCCTACCCCACCTTGTTCACCAGTGGAAAAAACTGTCTTCCATAAAACTGGTCCCTGGTGCCAAAAATGTGGGGGACTGCTGTTTTAATTGCTGCATTTAGGGAATTTTCATTTAATGTATTTACTGATATGGGTAGATTAAAAAATAATTTTGCCAAGTGTTTCCTATTTGTTCTGCTGCTTCTTTGTTTCTTGTAACCCTTTATTCTTTTGATTGACTTTTTTTAATGAGGCCATTTTACTTCCACTATTGGCTTACTATTTATAACTTAATTTTTTTAGTAGGGCTTACAATATACATCTTTAATCACAGCTTATTTTCACATAATATGTACTGTACTCCAGTCTGTGGTTTGTGTTTTCATATTTCACTGGTGTCTTTAGAATAGCAGAAGTTTTAAATTTCAAAAAAGTCCAATTTGTCAACTTTTATCAATTGTGCTTTTGTTGCCTTGTGTAAGATCTTTGCTTAATCCAAAGTTGCAAAGTTTTTCTTCTCTTTTCTTCTTTTTAAAGAAGTTTTACTGTTTTTTTTTTTAGAAGTTTTATTGTTTTAGCTCTTACATTTAAGTCTATTGTTCATTTTGAGTTAATTTTAATGTATGGTGTGAGGTAGGAGTCTCTTCTTTTTTTTCATATGGCTATACAGTTACTTTCCTTGACATCTTTTGTTCCATCAACATATAACAAAATAGGGGCAGAGATAGGAGAGAAGGATCCAACTGGGGGCTTTGAGCCTTTCCTGCATCTGCAACTGTTTTCTCCAAGGAACAAGGATCACTTTCTTAGGATTCCTACCATGTCTGCGTTTTTTAAATTTTTAAACTTTCTGTGAGGTCCTTGGAGAAGAGCCTATGAATATGAATTCCCTTTGAGTCTGTGACCTTCAGGGTTTTTATAGATTCTTGTTAGCTTATAATAAACCTTTAGCAATTAGTTAAAAATTTTAGCTCACTTTTTCTTACCATTGTTCAGTATTATCTGTTGCAGGTAAGCAAGTGATTTTGACCCTTCTGTCCTTAGATTTTTGGATTAGTTGGCCCTGCAACCTCAGCTATATAGTAAGTTCAAGAACCATGGTGAATTTGCATATTGTCTGTGTTCATTGTTATTGTGAGGGTGGGAGCAGTGCTTTTTAAATCTTTCTACATTCTTAGCAGAAGCTGGAAATCTAGGTTCCTTTTTGTTCTTGATAAGAAATACTCATTTAGAATTAAAAGTATTGAATTTTCAAAAGAGGTTTTGTTATGAAAAATTTCAAACATAAACAAAAGTAGAGTAAACCATCAAAAGAACTCCCATGTACCTATCAACCACCACCTCATTTAAACAGTTACCAACTCAGGGCCATCAATACCCCATTGTTAAAATAAACTTTATTTACTTAAGAATATGTATTGCATATATGTTCATGTAAGTCTGCTTTTAAAAACGTATTACACAAACATGTTTCTTTTTCTTAATATTTTATTATTATATAGATCATATTGACACCTAGATGAAAAAATAGAACATTACTAGTATCTTAGAAGATCTCTATGTGACAACAGTTTCATCTACTCCTAGCTCTTTACCCTACCTCCAGAGGTTGCCATTATCCTGATTTTGCATTAATAATTTAATGATGATTTAATTTTTTTTTCTGTTTTTCATCTTCACTTAAATGGGATCATACTGTACATTCTGTTTTGCTTTTTTCACTCAATATTATATTTTTTAGTTTCTTCTACTTTGAGCCTACCACTGGTTAACTTTCACTGTTGTATAGCATTCTTGCATATGCAAATATAACACTTTCTCTGTTTTCTCATTGGTACAGTTTTGGATTGTGGCCTGTTTTCCATTACAATATAAAAATAGCTGTTTATGAACAATCCTGTACGTATCTCCTGGCACAGATATACAAGAGTTTTTCCAGGGTGTTTACTTAAGAATGTAATCACTGGGTTGTCAGGTACGTTTATATTTAACTTTACTAGATAATTGCAAATTTTTTGTTAATGCTTGTGCCAATTCACACACTTACACTTGTTTATATCTTTGCCAACATTTGGGATTATTAGACTTAAATTTTTTCAAATATGGTTTTAATTAGTATTTTCCAGATTATCATTGAGCTGAGTATATTTTAACTTTAATTGGCTATTTTCTTTGTATGTATGTGTGAAATAACTATTCATAATTGCTTTGTCTATTTTTCTGTTGGGTTGTTTTTCTATTCTTAATGATTTATGGGAATCCTATTGGTATTATAGATATTAACACCTAGTTGGTTTAAGTATTATAAATATCTGTTCTTAGTTTGTGGTCTGTCTTTTCACTCTTTTTATGGTGTCTTTGAATGTGCAGAAATTCTTAACTTTAATATAGTCAATGTGATGATCAGACAGCTTTTTGTGTCTTGTTCAGGACATCCTTCCCAATTCTTACGTATAAGTTAGAGTTCCGTTTTAAACCTCTTGTGGCTAATTTTTAGCCTATCAGGTAGACACAGTCTTGGGATCTAACATGGTTGTGGTGGACCTTAGAGCAGGTGATTGGAAACATAGCCCATTGTATAGCGTTGAGCAAAATGTTTATGTGTATTTTAGTGTTCCATTTTAAGTTTGCCTACTTTACCAAGCAAGACCTTAAAAATCATATATCAGAAGTAATATCAGCAAAGAATATGAGATTGCTGAACACATACTTTTTATTGAAATTTGTAGAGGAAGTCAATGGGAAACTGACATAAGACGTATTGAGAAGGGTATAATTTTTAACCGCATGGTATCCCTACATAAAAGTTAAGAGAAAAAAAGTCCTTCAGGTTTTGGTTACTATGAAGAATTGTCCTACAAAACACCAGTCTCCATTTACCTACATCCTATGTTCGGTACAAGGATTTTTGATGACAATTTATGATGACTGTTAAGTAACAGAATCTACCAAAAACAAAAACCGGGATTTTGATTGGATTTACATTGAATCTCAGGGTTGTTTAGGGCGAATCATTATTTTTACGAAATTAAGTCTTTATATCCGTAAATCTGCCATGCTACTATGTTTAGTCTTTTTCTTATGTCCTTCATTAAAGCTTCATGATTATCTCCATGGAGATCTTGACCATCTGTTGTTGATTATGTTACTATGTACCTGTTCTCTCCATTTCTATTTATTATAAATGATGTTTAATTAAAATTTAAGATTTTTGCCGTAAAAAATGCTCTTATGTATGGAATCCATCTAGTAAAATCCTTTTGAGCTCTCTTATTCTAATGTCCTTTCTAAGGATCCTTTGTAGTTTTCCATGGATGAAAGGTATAAACCCTAAATAATGGCAGTTTTATTTCTTTTTAATCTTTAAAATTTTTGCTTCCTATTCTTTTTTATTGTGGTTAGTAGGGCTTCTAAGTTAATGTTAAATAAAAATGAAAGATTCTTTTCTTAT
Organism: Sapajus apella; assembly: GCF_009761245.1. Lineage (NCBI taxonomy): Eukaryota > Metazoa > Chordata > Mammalia > Primates > Cebidae > Sapajus > Sapajus apella. The sequence goes on along the minus strand of NW_022436968.1, from coordinate 18,466,669 downwards.
AATTAGATAGAAATTGACATTTTAAAAATATTTTTCTCTTAAAACATGGTAAATTTCTTTAAGTTTTTTGTATACCTCACTGAAGCTTTATATATTTTGCTGCATATAGAGCTTAAACTTTTTTTTTTTACATTTTTGCTTACTTGTTTTATGGTTTTGAGGGAACATTAGCAATTAAATCTCATTTTTTTCATTTTATTTTTAAATTAATAATTGCTGGTGAATCAGAAACCTTTGGTTCTTACATGCTGATCTTTAATCAAGCCACCTAACTGATCTCTTTGATTACATTGCTTTTGGTACTTTTGGGTTTTCTAATGAGGAATAAGTCTTTTCCCTTTCAATGTTATGCTTCTTCCCCTTTTCCTCCTCTTCGTTTTTGTTTCCTTCTTTTTTTTTTTTTAACTGCAGGGGCAAGATCTTGGTGCACAATTGAAAGATGGTGATAACAGACAACCTGTTCTGAGTAATAATGCAAATGCTTCTGATATTTCACCATTCGGTATGGTGTGTCAATAGGTTTTTAGTAAATGTCCTTTCATCAGATTAAGGAAATTTCCTTCTATTTGTAAAGTTTTTGTTTTGGAATATTATGTGTCAGTGTGCTTTTGTCAAGAATGGAAATGAAATTCTATCAAACGCTTAATACTTTTAGAGATATTATGGATGATTAAAAGATTTCTCATTTTATTTACTATTTTAATTATCTGTTATTTAATAATTTAATATTGGGAGATTTTATTTTTAGTTGACACATAATTTTACATATTTATGGGATACAGAGTGGTACGTCATGTATGCAATGTGTAATGATCAAATCAGAGTAATTAGCATATATTTTTTTGTGCTGGAAACATTCGAAGTCCTCTTTTCTAGCTATTTAAAAACATACAATATTTTTAACCGTAATCACCCAGCAGTGCTACAGAACAATAGAATGTATTTCTCCTATCTAGCTGTAATTTTGTATCCATTAACCAACGTTTCCTGATTTTCCTTTATCCCATCCTTCCCAGCCTCTAATAACCATAATTCTACTCTTCACTTCTATGAGCTCATGTTTTTTTTTTCTTAGCTCCTGCATATGAGTGAGAACATGCAGTATTTATCTATATAGAAATGGTTGACTTACTTCACTTAACATAATATTTTCCTGTTGTACCCATATTGCTGTGAGTTTCATTCTTTTTGTGGCTAAATAGTATTCCACTATGTGTATATACCACATTTTCTTTATCCATTTATCTGTTGATTGACATTTAGGTCATTTCTATATCTTGGCTATTGTGAATAGTGTTGCATTAAAGATGGGGGAATAGATATTTCATAGATATACTGATTTCCTTTCCTTTGGATAAATACCCATAGCGGGATTGCTGGATTATATGACAGTTTTATTTTTAGTTTCTTGAGAAACCTCCATACTGTGTTTCCTAATGGCTGTACTTATTCACATTTCCACTAACAATGTGTAAGAGGTCCCTTTTCTCTGTGTCTTCACCAGCACTTGTTATTTTTTGTCTTTTGGATAGTAACCATTACAACTGGGGTGAGATGATACCATATTGTGGTTTTGATTGACATTTTGATTAGTGATTTTGAGCATTTTTTCGTATACTCGGCCATTTGTGTGTCTTTTGAGAAATATCTATTCATGTTGTTTACCTGTTCTTAAATTGTATTATTTGGCTTTTTTGTTTTTGTGCTGTTGAGTTCTTTGAGTTCCTTGTATATTCTGAATATTAGTCTCTTGTTGGATGAATAGTTTGCAAATATTTTCTTCCATTCTGTAAGTTGTCTCTTCCACTCTGTTGATTATTTCCTTTGTTGAAGCTTCTTAATAGATTATTTTTGGATTTTTGCATATTGCTCATGAACTGCTTAGTTTAGTTTGTGTATATGTCTGCTCCAGTTTTGTCTCTCAAGTTTTGTGAGCCTTATACAATGTTAAGAAACTCCATCTTTTTCTATGCTCTAGAACAGCTCTTACAGAATATAGGGTTCTGTTTTCTGAAGTTCAATAGAACTTGTCCATAAAACTTAATTTCCCACTCTTAGAGTGTTTTGGACAGCCTAATTTGCTATTTTCTAGGTGCAATTAGATGACTTTTTCATCCTTTGAGTATCGTCTGGTCAAACTTTCTACTTCTTGAATCTATTTGATTCCTAGAAGATAATTCCTAGAAGATAATTATGTTATTTGAAAAATTTTATAGAGGATGCCTCATCCTACCATCTTACTTTCTGTGTGTGTATGTGTGCTTCCTAAACCATATTTTGTATAAACATGCTGCTATTAATTAAAATTGGTAAATATGTTTTTGAGTATAGGCTATCTAAAGAATACCTCATTTATAAAAGATAAACATCTGCTATGTGCTTTAAATATGAAACTAAAATTTTAGATATGCTTATGTAAAACATAACTTGTAAGCAGCAGATGGAACTTGTTTATTAGGAGTGTGAAGACACTGATAAGACAATGCAATCTTGAGCCACCTTAGTGTAAGCCATGTTTAAAAAGTGCCTTCCCCAGTTATCTCAAACACCTAACCTGTCACACCAGCAATGAAAAATTACACATTGCCTTTGCATCCTCATAGCTTACTCCCTACATATGAGTGAGAACATATGATGTTTGGTTTTCCATTCCTGAGTTACTTCACTTAGAATAATAGTTTCCTATTCCATCCAGGCTGCTGCAAATGCCATTATTTTATTCCTTTTTATGGCTGAGTAGTATTCCATGATATAGGGTTGTGTGTGTCTGTGTGTGTGTGTGTGTGTGTGTGTGTGTGTGTGTGAAACATTTATTCACTTATTGATTGATGAGCATGTGCAAGTATCTTTTTCATATAATGATTTCTTTTCCTCTGGGTAGATACTTAGTAGTGGGATTGCTGGAACAAGCAATAGATCTACTTTTAGTTCTTTAAGGAATCTCCACACTGTTTTTCATAGTGGTTGTACTAGTTTACATTCCTAGCAACAGTGTAAAAGTGTTCCCTTTTCACCACATCCCCACCAACATCTATTATTTTTTGATTTTTTGATTATGGCCATTCTTGCAGGAGTGAGGTGGTATCATATTATGGTTTTGATTTGAATTTCCCTGATAATTAGTGATGTTGAGCATTTTTCCATATGCTTGTTGGCCATTTGTATGTCTTCTTTTGAGAATTGTCTATTCATGTCCTTAGCCTACTTTTTGATGAGATTATTTGCTTTTTTCTTGCTGATTTGTTTGAGTTTTTGTAGATTCTGGATATTAGTCCTTTGTTGGATGTATAGATTGTGAAGATTTTCTCCCACTCTCTGGGTTGTCTGTTAACTCTGCTGATTATTTCTTTTGCTGTCCAGAATCTTTTTGATTTAATTAAGTCCCATCTATTTATCTTTGTTTTTGTTGCATTTGCTTTTGGGCTCTTGATTTTGGGAATTTGGGGGAATGGGTTGGGGGTGGAGAGGGATAACAGACTACACATTGGGTACAGTGTACACTGCTTGTGCAATGGGTGCACCAAAATCTTAGAATGACCACTAAAGAACTTAACTCATGTAACCAAACACCACCTGTTCCCCAAAAACTTACTGAAATAAAAAAAATTAAAAAATGAACCAATCAAAAATAATAACTACAACAACTTTTCAAGACATAGACAATGTAATAAGATAGATAAATTTAAACAATTAAGTGTTGAACATCATACCACCTTTTCTGCATCTTCTCCAGAATGCACAAACCTGGCTGAAATCTGTCATATGTAGGCTATATAGTGACAAGTTATCCCTAAATGTTTTACATTTTTGATAAATGTAGATAGGTGCTGTTACAAATTTAAATTTCCATTTGTTTGTTGCTAGTATATAGAAATATAATTTTTATATATTGCTCTTGTATCCTGCAGTCTTGCTAAACTCACTTATTCTAGTATAACTAGACCAGTTATAGCATAACTATAGCTTCTTTGTAGATTCACATTTTCTACCTACATGATAATGTCTGCAAACAAAGAATTTTACTTGTTTCTTTTCAATTTGACTGACTTTTCTTTACTTCTTTTTCCCCTAGAACCTCTAGTACAACATTAATAGAACTGGTGAGAGAGTACATCCTTGCGTTGTTACTAATCTTATGGGGGAAACATTCACCCTTTCTGCTTTTGTAATATAGAAATTTAGTGCTGTAAGTAATTTTCTGTAAGTATAGCTTTAGCAATATCCCACAAATTTTGGTATATTTTTTTCAGGTATATTTCATTCAGTTCAAAATACTTTCTAATTTCTCTTTTGATTTCTTCTTTGAATCCCATGTTATTTAGAAGTGTGTTATTTAGTTTCCAAATATTTGGAGGTTTTTTTCTTCTGTTTTTTCCTGTTGAGTTTTTAAGTTCCTTGTATATTCTGGGTATTAGTCTCTTGTTACATGAATAGTTTCCAATTTTTTTTTTCCCAATCTACAGGTTGTCTCTTCATTCTCTTGATTGTTTCCTTTGCTGAAGGGAAAGTAAACTGATTGTTACTGATTTCTAATTTAATTTCATTGTCAAAGAATAGTCTTAGTATAACATGAATAATTTTACATTTGAGACTTGTTTTGTGGCCCAGAATGTGGTCAGTTTTATTTTATTTATTTATTATTTTTTTTTGAGACGGAGTTTCACTCTTGTTACCCAGGCTGGAGTGCAATGGCGCAATCTCAGCTCACCGCAACCTCTGCCTCCTGGATTCAAGCAATTATCCTACCTCAGCCTCCTGAGTAGCTGGGACTACAGGTGTGTGCCACCATGCCCAACTAATTTTTGTATTTTTAGTAGAGACCAGGTTTCACCATGTTGACCAAGATGGTCCCAATCTCTTGACCTCGTGATCCACCCGCCTTGGCCTCCCAAAGTGCTGGGATTATAGGCATGAGCCACCGCACCTGGCTGGTCAATTTTATTAAATTGTTCCATGTGCAATAGAATAGAACGTTTATTTTGCTCTTGTTGCATGTTATAGCCTATCAATATCAATTAATGAAAGTGTTGGATGATATCAAGTTGGTTGATATTGTAGCTGATTTTTCTTCTACATGTTCAGTCAAGTATTGAGGCAGATATTAAAATGTCTGACTATACTCGTGGGTTTGTCTGTTTCTCCTTGCTGTTCTATCAGTTTTTGCTTCATGTATTTTGAAGCTCTCATATTAGGAGCATAGATATTTAGGACTGTTCTTTCCTCTTAATTAACTGACCTCTTTATCATTATGAAATGATATTTTTATCCATAATAGTCTCTGTTCTGAAATGTACTTTGATAGCATAAATCCTCTAGCTTTCTTTGAATTACTAGTAGTATAATATATCATTGTCCATTTCTTTACCTGTAACCTATTTGTGTCTTTATATTTCAAAGTGAGTTTCTTAGAAGCAGCAAGTAGTTGAGTCTTTATATACAATCTGACAATGTCTGCCTTTTAATTGGAGTGTTTAGACCATTTACAACTAATGTGATTATTGATATAAAGAAGTTTTAATATACGATCTTGCTATGTTTTCTATTTACTCCATCGGTATCTGTTTCCTTTTCTGTTTTTCTGCCTGCTTTTACTTTAAATGTTTATTTTTTATCTTAACATTTTTTGTTGGTTCACTAACTATAACTCTTCATCTTGTTATTTAGTGATTGTTTTAGGACAACTTGTCTAACTCATTGCCTGTGGGCCACATGCGGCCCAGGATGTCTTTGAACGTGGCCCAACGTAAATTTGTAAACTTTCGTATGATTTTTTGGGCAACTTTTTTTTAAGCTCATTAGCTACATTTAGTGTATTTTATGTGTGGCCCAAGACAATTCTTTTTCTTCCAGTGTGGTCCAGGAAAGCCAAAAGATTGCACACCCCTGTTTTAGGGTTTCTAGTATATATCTGTAACTTATACTGGCCTACTGTCAAGTGATATTATACCATTTCACGTATAAGAAGTTTACAGAAGCATATTTTCATTTCTCTCCTTGCAGTTCTTGTGCTATTATTTTACTTCTATTTATGTTATATCCTCCACAATACATTGCTATTTTTGTTTAAACAGTCAATTATTTTGTAAAGATACCCTTTGTTTCTTTGTATAGATACACATTTCTATCTGGTAAAATTTTTCTTCTGTTGGAAGAACTTTCTTAATCTTTTTTTTGGTAATATGGGTTTACTGATGATGAATACTTTTTTATTTTGCATATTTGAAAGAAGTATTTCACTTTTACTTTGGAAAGTTATTTATGTATCAAATTCTAGGTTGACAGTTTTTTCCCCCTTTTCAGCAGTTTAAGCAATCTGCTCTACTGCCTTGTCTCTTCCATTATTTCTGTTGAGAAAACATCATCCTTATCTTGGTTTCTCTGTATGTACTATTATTTTTCCCCCTCTAGGTGCTTTTACAATTTTTTTCTATCCCTGGATTTGAGCAATTTGATTGTGATATACTTTAGTGTTTCCTCTTGTTATTAGTGTTCGTTGATCTTGGATTTGTGGGTTTATACTATTCACTAATTTTGGGAAAATTTCGGCTAATATTTCTTTAAATATTTTTTTCTGATATTCTCCCCCCTCCTTCAGAGACTCACATTACATATGTATTAAACCATTTGGAATTGCCTCACATTTCATTAATAATGTGTTATCGTTGTTACTGTTTTCCTCCTTCTCCTTCTAGTCTTTTTTCCCTTTTGTGTTTTAGTTTGGATAGTTTCTATTGCTATGTCAGCAAGCTCACCTATCTTTTTTTATGCAGTGTCTCATCTGTCGTTAACCTCATTTTGTGTATTCTTCATCTCAGACATTATAGTTTTGTAACTAGAAATTTTTCAAGAACTTTTGTGCCTCTATTTAACATATCCTTTCCTCTTGTGTTTTAAACATTTGGATATAGTTATAACAATAGTTTTATTGTCCTTGTGTGCTTATTCTAACATTTGTGTTGGTTCTGGATTGATTTTTGTTTCTTATTACAAATTTTCCCTGCTTATTTGTATGCCTGATAATTTTTTATTTTATGCCAGGTATTGTGATTTTTTTTCTTTTGGGGGAGCTGTATATTTTTCTATTCCTACAAATGTTCTTTAACTTTGTGTTGAAATGCAGTTAAGTTTCTAGAAAACACTTTAATCCTTTTGGGTCTTTTAAAATGTGTTAGTAGCAGAACAATATTTAGTCTAGAGCTAATTATTTTCTCTTCTGAGACAAGACCCTTTTAAACACAGATGCTTTTTGGTGTAGTTAGATGTAATCCCATCCCCTAAATTGAGGAATATAGTGAATGAGTATCAATCACTTTCATACCATCCTAAAGTTGAAAAATCTTAAATTGAACCTTAGTAAACTGGGGAACTTCTGTATTCTATTTAACACCTTGTAAATTAAGAAACTTCTCAATCTCCCTGGTACAAACAAGTACCGTTCTTGCTCTTGTGTGATCTCTCAGTATTGCTCCCTTTAATCCTTTCAGGTGTCCTTTTCCTGGCCTCAGATAGTTTTCTCATATTCATGCACTGATCAGTCCCGATTCCCAGGGGACACCCACTGCTGATCTATGGAGTTTATCCTCACTACTCTGCCCTGCAAACTCAAGCTGCCTTTGTCTCCCTGGACTTTCCCCTCTACTTCTTCAACTTAGAGAGTCTACCAGGCCCTACTTGGGTTACCTTTCCCTATTCCCTGCCTGGTGTGATGTTAGTTAACATTTTGTATCAATTTGACTGGGTTGAGGGATACTACATAGCTGATAAGACATTGTTTCTGGGTGTCTGTGTCAGCATGTCCAGAAGATATTGGATTCAGTAGCAAAGAAAATCCACCCTCACCAATGTGGGTGGGCATCATCCAACCTATTGAGGGCCTGGTTAGGACAAAAAGGTAGGGACAAGGTAAATTAGGTCTCCTTTCTGGAGCTGATGCATCCATTTTCTCCTGTCCTCAGACATCAGAATTCCAGCTCCTCAGACCTTTTGACTCTGGCACTTAACTAGTCCCTGTCCAAAGCTATCCAGACTAATACGCAAAAAGCAAAGAAAGACTAGGAAAAGGAAGAGGATGAGAACACCACCACCAACAACAAATCTTCAGTGTCGCCAAACTGTGAGACAATCTCAACCTTCTAGGTGTTCAGACTCAGGCTGAGTTGCACCACTGGCTTTCCTGATTGTCCAGTTTGCAGTTGGCATATCATGGGACTTTTCAGGCTCTATAATTGCATGAGCCAATTCCCGTAATAAATCCCCTTTCATCTATCTTTACATACATTCATATTCTATTAGTAACAGAACCCTGAATAATATACCCGGAAAATTAAATAATCGGGGCTCTCATAGGATTCACTTTATTTCTCATCTTTCAGGAATCACTGCTTTTTGTTGCCTGCTGTCCAGTGTCTTGAAACCATTGTTCCATGTATTTTGTTTGGATTTTTAGGTATTTCAGGTGAACCAGAATTGAATATGAATACAATACTTTATCTAGTCATCTAAAATACTTAAAAATATATAGTCTCTATGACACCATCTTAGCTGAAGCTGAAATTCTAATAAGATTTTAAGTTTCCAAGATTAGTTCTTATTTTTTGTTTAATGTGTACCCAGGAATCTCTGAAGATACCCAGGAATCTCTGAAGATATTATTTAAATTTATTTTTGGTTTGTATAATTCACTCTTTTTTTGATGATAATTTGTTGAGTTTGGGGTCCTTCTCTTATGGGCTTGGTTTTCTTTACATGTTGGACAGTTCTTGTCTGCATATGTTTCTTTGCATTTGAGAATTAGTATACATTTCTCTGTGGATACTAGTTAAACTACTTACCCTGCTTCTTCTCATTGTCTATGATGAGCATCTAAATAGAGTTTGGTGGCAGTTTGTCTTCCTGGTGTGATGTTTCTCATCTTTCTTTAGATTAGTTTTTACTTGGGCACTACCCCCAGCATTCTGACAGCAAATACTGCCGTTGGCTCCTTGCTCCTAAGCAAAAGCTGGGGATTGAGGAAGTGTCCCATCAGCCCAGCTGCTCTGAATTATTTTTCACCTGAATGCCTGGGATCCCCTTATGTACTTTGTATAAGGTGCCACTAACTTCTGGAGTTGGACCCCATTGCCATTTTTGTGATAAGTTTCTGTTACTACTTGGTTTCCTCCAAACTTTGTTCTATGTAGATCTGTGTGCTTTTTAAAAATCGGCAGTTTGTCACAATTTCTGCCGCTCAGTTAGTCCTTTGTTTGTTTGTTTTCCATTATTACTATGGACATATTATTTTAAAAATGTCTGTCTTTTTTGACATGGGGATAAGGAGATGTAGGCACACGTTCAATTATATAATGTTTTATTATATGATGATATACTCTAAGTCATTGAGCAGCCATTATTAATTAAAATATTTAGGTGATATACAGTGTGTATAAATTATAATGAACATTCTTGAACATATATATTTATTATGTAAATATTAATGTATGAAGCTCTAAAACATAGTTTTTTGTTTACATTCCATTTAAACACTAAAGATATATAATGTTCATTTTATTCTCACATACATGTTGATGAGGGTGTATTGGAGGAAAAAGTATTATTGATTTCAATTTGAAGAACAATGTTTCTCCCCTTGACTCTTACCTTTCCCCATTAGTGAAGGAGAGTCAAAGACAATACCTAAAAAAAAAAAAAAAAAAAAAAAGCAAAGAAACTAAAACCCTTTGAATTTACTAAGCATTTTGAAAACTTTACCAAATATGTCAAATTACTAAGATTATTAACTTAGGTGATGGGTTAATTTATAATGAATATTTAGAGCAGTGTCCCAAGTTTGGTGTAATATTCTAAGTACATTATTCAGTACTTTTCTGGTTTGCACACCCCAATATTTAATATGTGAAATTTCAATTATTATTGAGTAGAAATGTGTGGGTTCCGGAGGGGAGAGCATACTTATATCTCTCTGCTCCCAAATGACATGTGTAGTTAGTTAATGTTGAACATGTAATTATTTTATTTTAGTTTAATCATACATTCAGAGGAAATACCATTCACAGTTGTTTCTGGAGGATTAGTTCTTTATTGTTTTTTCATTACCTAAGGTTTAAAATTAAACAAAAGTTGTTTTAAAAATAGTAATGTGTAAAACAAAAACAAAAAAACCCCTCAATATAACTTAAACAAGAAAACTATTAATTTTATAGTGATTTTTTTCTTTAATTCAGAAATGTTGGCTTACCAAGTTTAATATAATACACTTTCATCAGTGCAATGTTTCCTATAAAACTAAAGATAATTAAAAATAAGACATTGAGGTTTTTTTTGTTTGTTTGTTTTGTTTTTTTAGCTTTTTGTTGTACACATTTAGTTTGAACTCCTGGTCCTATTTACTTGTTTCTATTGAAAAAGTAAGTAATGTACTTAGGGATGCTATTGGGATCTTGTTCAACAAATGGAGAATCTAAAAGACAAAATGGAAATGCCATCTAGATAAAACATGTGAGAGAATCTTTATTGACCACACATGTAATCTCTAAGTGAAAGTTAATGAAATTTAAGCAATTAATGTATTTTTAAAATGTATGGGCTTTTGAATGGAAAAATTACTCAGTCTAGATGTTTATCATGATAAATAGTTGATGTTTTCAGTAGACTGGAAAATTAGTTAACAACCTATAATATATTCTAGAATAAAAGGCCATCATTGTATAAACACTAACACATATTCATATAATATAAATCCACTCGTTCATTGACAGTCATTTGACATGATGTTAATAGTTTTTTCTAACTGAGTAGGCTTTCATTATCTGTTTCCTTGGAGAATTTAGAAGTGCTGAATTTCTCATTGGACAGCATAGGAAGCATTGTTTTAGCAAGTTCTTCAATATCCATGTAGTCTTTATTTCTCAGTATCATATACTTATGTCGTCACTGGAACAATACCCTTGAGAGTTAAGTTCTAATCAGGTTTCATGTTTACAACCCCGAAATGCTTATTTTCATTCATTCAATAAACACCATTTATTTTCCAGGGACTGTGCCAGGTAAGTACTCTGGATAAAGAACTGCTGACTAACTCACTGTCCCATGTCTCCAGGAGCCTACTTGTTGAGCATATGGTAAATGCTTGACAAATAGTTACTGAGTGAACTAAGGTCATGGAAAAATCCCCAAATATTGAAAAATCAAATCAGATACTTCACCCAGGGCCAAAGACAAAATCACAAAATAAATTAGAAAATATTTTGAATTTAGAAGTAATGAAAATACAATACAGTTGACCCTTGAACAGCATGGGGGTTGTTCAGCATATAGTAGAAAATCTACGTATAACTTTGTACTCCCCTAAAACGTAACTACTAATAGCCTACTGTTGATTAGAAGCCTTATCAATAATGTCAACAGTAGATTAACATGTATCCTGTATGTTATATGCATTATATACTGTATTCTTACAGTAAAGTAAGCTAGAGAAAAGAAAATGGTATTAAGAAAATCATAAGGAAGAGAAAATATATTTATTATTCATTAAGAAGAAGTGGATCATCATCAAGATCTTCATCCTTGTCTTCATGTTGAGTAGGCTGAGGAGGAAGGAAAGGAGGGGTTGGTGTTGGTATCTCAGGGTGGCAGGGGCAGAAGAAAATTCACATGTAAGTGGACCTGTGATATTCAAACCCATGTTGTTTAAGGGTCAACTGTATATCCAGGTTTGTGGAATTCAACTAAAGCAAAATCTACAGAAAAAATTACAGTGTTAAATGCTTATATTAAAAAAGAACAGTCTACAATCAATGATCTCAGCTTCTACTTTCATAATCTGGAAAAAGAAGAGCAGTTAAACTCTTAAGTACTATGAAGGAAATAATAAAAAAAGTGAAAATCAATAAAATGGGAAATGGATAAGAGAGAAAATAAATAAAACCCCAAATGACATAGAAAAGATGGACACAATAGAGAAAATTAATAAAATTCTAGCTAATTCCAAGGTAGTGGATGGTGGGAGATAAATAGGCTTTTAGGCAGATGGTTGTGGAACAACAATATCATTATGGAAAAAATAAACTTTAACTCTTAGCTATACACAAAAATTAACTCAAAATATTTTATAGATCTAAATGCAAAAATCAAAGCTCTAAAGCTTCTAAAAGAAAATATTGGGAAGAAACTTTTTGTGACCTTGGAGTAAACAAAGATTTTCTATGTAAACTTCCGAAATCTTTATTGAAAAAAACACTGAAAATTTAACTTAATCAAAATTCAAAACTTTTGCTCTTCCAAAGACAATAAATTAAAAAAGGTTTACCATAGGGGAAAAGTTCTGCAATAGTATAGCTGATAAAGGTCTTGTATCCAGAGCAACAAAGAACTCAGAAATTAATAAAAAGTCAACTAAAAAGACAAGGTTAAAAGATGAGCAGAAGACTTAAGCATTTTACCAAAAAAAAAAAAAAAAATGCATGAATGACCCATAAATACATGAAAAAAATCTTAATATTATTAGTCATCAGGGAAATGTAAATTAAATCACAGTGAAATGTCATCACACAGCTATCGAAATGACTAAAATTGAAAAGTTTGATAATATGTGTTGAGAAGGACATGAAACAATTGAAATTCTCATACACTGCTAGTGGAAGTATATATTGGCGCAAGCACTTTAGAAAACTGGCTGTTTCATAAACATATATTTACTATATGATTCAGTAATTCTACACCTAAGTATTTACTCCAGAGGAATGAAGCCATGTCCATGCAAAGATTAATGCCTGGGTGTTCACAGTAGCAAATAGTTCACAGTATCCCACAATTAGAAAAAAGTCCAAAAGTCAATTTACAGGTGAATAGATATATTGTGGAACCTTTCAACAATAGAATGCTACTTAATTAAAAAAAAAGTAGTTGACAACTGTTACTTGCAACAATCTGGGTGAATCCCTAAACCATTACATATGCTGTGGGTAAGAGGGCAGACATGAAAGCACATACTCTATGCACATATAAATTTTAGAATACACAAAGGTAATCTACAATGAGAGTAGATCAAGGGTTGTCTGAGGTCACACTTTTTTTGTTTTTTTTTTTTTGTATTAATGTATAAGGCACTTTGGGGGGTAATGGAAGAATTCTATAGTTTGTTTTTGATGTTTATAAGATGTACACATTTGTCAAAACTCACCAAACTGCATTTTATTGTATGTAAATTATATCATAATAAAGTTGATTTAAAGAAATTAATTGGGTGACACTTTCTTTTGTTCTCTGAAATTTATATAAGGTAAACATTATAAGCCAAAAAAATTTTTTTTTTACTTTTTTGTTTTTCCAGTTGTTACTCTTTAGTACCCCTCTATTCAGCCAGGGATAACAAACTCAATTCAGAAGCCAAATGTGTAATTAATAGAATGAGACAGACGGAAAAGGAATAGTAGGGGCTGTGCCAAAGTGGATAATGCATCCCTCTACATAAAGGCTTTAAAGAATTAAAACAAATTGCTGCCAAATCAACTTGTCTGTAGGTAATATTCAACTGGTTGGCCACCATTATGCATCCATTGACTTGTGACTTAAAATAGATACTGCCATTTAGAGCAGCTCCTCAATGAGGAGGCAAGGAATATCTTAGGAATCTTTTTCAAATAACATGCAGTCCCTTTTCTATCTGCCCAGTTGAGGACCACTAGTATACTATGTTGGTATCTAGAACAAAATAATAATGATCAATTTGATGGCACCGTGTGGCTTTAGTTACTGGCCATTGCTAACAGTTTTCTTCTTGCCAGCAGAGAATGTTAATTTTGCTGTGGATTTTAGCAAAACTACACTTGTGCACAATTACATTATTAGAGATATGACAAGAGATAACCATATGTAGCTCTCAAATGACCCATATTATAATGTCTAGTACTTGGGAGAAAATTCTGTTTTCTCATTTATTATTCATTTATTCATCCATTCAATAAATATTTAAATGTATGCAAAAATGAGTTCATGATTTCTCTTCTCTGAAGATACTTAAAGCTTAATATTGGGAGGGAGAAAAGGTAACACTAGTATTCAGATGGTGAATGTTGCTGAGATGGGCTTAATGAAGCCTCTTAGGATCAGCTGGACTGCTAGCAAATGCTTCATTTCCTGTGGATTTCTTCCCTCACAAGCTGAGCAGAGCTTCGACAGTTCTCACAACAGTTATCACCTGCTTGTTCGGTAGGTCTCGTTTTTTGGCATTTGTCGGGTTGAAGGATTCATGGTATTAATCACAACTGAAGTTGTTATTTATCACCTGCTGGATGAGAAATAGTAATTTTGGCACGAGTGGGGCAGCAGGCCAGAGGTATCAAATTAAGTAAAACATCTAAACACTAGCAAGGATCATTTCTCTGATTAATGAATTGTTACAAGAAAAAGTGCTACTCATTATCTTGTCTTACCAATACAAAGTGGGGCACGTAAGAAGAAAAGTCCCAGCTTGCTCTGGCCAGTTTTTCTGTTTATTTAATTCCTTTCTTTCTTTCTCTTCTCTTTTTGACTGCACAGATTTGTGTTGCAGTCACACTATTTTTTTGTTTTGTTACCAAATAGAAATGAAGAAATGTATTTTAATATTATACCAGAAAATATTTCTGGCTATTAAAACAATGTTTTTAGTGACTTATAAGAATTCGAAGTAATTTCAATAAGATAGGCAGGTTACTTTTAATTATTGAATCACATTCTCATATGTGTATAAATTACAATTTTTACTCTAAAGAGTCAATGTATGCTTGTTTTAGAAAGGGTAAATTTTCATTTCTATTTTTTTTTTCTTTGGCAATTCTGAATAAGAAATTAAGCTCATTTTCACTCTGGCCCTTAGAGCAATTTTTGTCTTTAATAATGCTATCCAAGAACTTCTACTTCTAGTCATGATGGAGAATAACAAGGACTGGATTTATCCTCCTGCCTTAAACAATTGTAGAAATCAGACCAAATATATGAAACTGGTTTACGACATGAAACAATAGTCAGTTTAGGACAGTGATGCCTGCATGAAAAGAAACAAAATAAGCCCTCAATTACCCAGCTTCTGCTTAGAAGGCATTCCCAGGCTATTTCACAGGAAAGATGAGAACCTGGGGAGAGCCTAGCAGTCCCCCTGAGTTGAGAATACAAGAATTCCAGGTCAAGAAGGCCACGGTGGCTACAATTCACAAAGCAGTGTACTGAAGAGAAGATAACTGCGTAGAGAGAGAACTCTGGAGACCTGTAGAAGGTTCTAGTCTTCAACTGAGTATTGATCATCACATGCATATAAAGAAGCTTTACTAAGGCTGGGAAAGAGCAAAGTTTACTATCGGAAAAGAGCAAGCAGAGCAAGACTTACAGTTCAGAGAGGGCTGAAAATAGTTTTTATTCTCTTTAGAGTGAGAAGACCATCTGATACATGTGGCATTGAAGTTCTCAGAAGGGTATTCCCTCAGTATTGGGGCCCAGTTAGACCTAGACTAATGGCTGTCTAGACCTATCTAACAAAGCTTAAAAGCAAGCATCGAAATCAACATGGTGAAACCCAGTCTCTACTAAAAATACAAAAATTAGTGAGGCATGGTGGTGCATGCCTGTAGTCCCAGTTACTCAGGAGGATGTGGCAGGAGAATCACTTGAACTCAGGAGGCAGAGGTTGCAGTGAGCTGAGATGGCTGGTGCCACTGCACTCCCGCCTGGGCGACAGAGTGAGACTCTGCCTCAAATAAATAAATAAAATTAATTCCAAGACTGCATTCCAGAACACAGCCTTAAAATAGTTAAGGAACACAAAAATCTTCAGCACCCAGTAATTGCAAAATTCACAATGTCTGGAACCCAAGATAAAATTATCAAGTGTGCAAAGAAGCATGAGGATAAAAATGAATCAGTAGAAATAGGCCCAGAAATGACACAGATTAGTAGACAAGGATGCTAAAACAGCTGTTATATAATAATATACTTTATATATTCAAGAAGATAGATACGGGAATGCTATCTAAACAATTATTCTAGGTATATTGATATTACTAGAACTTTGAAAGTGTGCTAAGGACTAAATAAATGCAAACAAGCCAGGATTAGTATGATTAACTTTTCAGAAGATGCATTTCAGTAAGTATAGAAAGGCTTGGGAAAACATTTGTCATTGTATTTTCAAACAATAGGGTAAGGGAATTATCTTGAATAGCAAAATGACAAATATTATATTTATGCTGTGTTTAAAATTGTCTTATGATTTGTATTTATATTTATATAGGTATATGCATATACCTATATAAAGGAAAAAACAAAGGATAGGTCTATATTCTTCGCATTTAGTATGCTATCAAAGCTTCATAATAACTTTAATAATTACTATTGATTAAATATTTCTGCTTCAAGTGGTTTTCTAATAGGAGCTAGTGAACACCATCTCTGTATATACCTAATCAGAAAATAATATGCCAAATGAAAACCTGAGTTCTAAAATAGTCCAAGAGAAAGTTTACTTTAAACTCGTCCTTTGACAATAATTAATAATATATAGTAAAGTGAGTCGAAATTTATTAAATAATACATATCAAATTATATTCAGAGAACTCAATTGAGGGTAGTCAGGATATTTGTATATGGTCTTCTATTATAAGGCTGGAATGAAATTTTCAAATATAAAAGCCATCTGCTAACAAAACTCAACCAAAATGTATTCATTGCAAACAAATATTTACTGAACATCTTTTATACTGCATTTGTTCTGAAAGGCATGCAAAGATAGGTAAAGCCTCTACTCTCAAGAAGTCACTCTATATATATGGGTAGATAAGCAAAAAATTTGTAAATATTTAAATGAGAATGCAAAAAACAATTTAAGAAGGAACATGGGCCATGTTAAAAATGATGCTGAGTTTAAACATACGAAAAATTACTAACATTTAATGAAATGGTTGTAGAAAGCTTCATGGAGAAGGTAAACAATTGTATTTAAAAGGCAGACAGGTAGACTGAACAGGGGAAGACTTTTAGAGGTCACTATATGAGTTATAATTGCCTAGCAAGTTAATGGACAGTAGATAAATCAATGTGATTGGGTCAGAAGGTTTCTGTAGAATAGCCACAGAAGATAAAGTTTTAAATACAAATTTGAACTAGATTACAAAGGACTTTGAGCGTTCATCAGTAATTTGGACATTTAGGCAACATGCAGTTATCACAGATAAAATGTTGCAACGAAAACTGCTCTGGACTTGGACTCCTGACTGCAGTTAGTGGCTGTGTATATGGTCTCAGACAAGTCACCTTCTCTCCAAATTTGAGCCTCCTCATTTACAAAATGGAAATGTTAATACCTGTTCTGCCCACCTCACAGTCTTGCTGTGAAGATCAAACAAATTAATTAATGTGAAAGTGCTTTGTAGATTATAAAACACTCCACAAATCCAATGTGTTATTTTCATTGGAGAAAAGAGTATGATATGATTAAATTGGCTGATGAGCCATTGATCAGGAAGTGATGTGTTGTGTGCCTCCTGTAGCTAGGAGTCAAAAATAGAAGGTCATTTCATTAATTTAAATTGATGTAATGAGTATGTGGATTAGGAAGGTCATAAAGAAAGAGGAAATAGAGGGGCAGATCTGAGAAAATTTGGAAGGAAAAGCTAATGGGTGACAGCAGATTGGATGCGGTAAATGAAAAGTTAGGGTCCAAGATCTTGAGCCTCAACAGCTGAAAGGTATAGTTGGAAGAAAAGGAAGTCAATGAGCATTGACCTCATGGAGGCCAGTTTTGGATATATTGAGTTGGGCATCCAAATGGGAGTGTCCATTAGAACAGCAGTCCCCAACCCCTGGGCTACGGACCAGTACTGGTCTGTGGCCTGTTAGGAACCAGGCCACACAGCAGAAGGTGAGCAGCAGACAAGTGATTGAAGCTTCATTTGTATTTACAGCCACTCCCCATTGCTCCTATTAACATCTAATCTCCACCTCCTATCAGATCAGCAGTGGCATTAGATTCTCATAGGAGCATGAACCCTATTGTGAACTGTGCATGTGAGGAATCTAGGTTGTGTGCTGCTTATGAAAATCTAATGCCTGATGATCTGTCACTAGCTCCCATCACTCCCAGAAGGGACCATCTAGTTGTAGGAAAACAAGCTCAGCACTCCTACTGATTCTACGTTATGGCAAGTTGTAGAATTATTTAATTATATCTTTAACATAATAATAATAGAAATAAAGTGCATAATAAATGTAATGCACTTGAATCATTCAAAACCATCCCTCTCTAACTATCCCTCCATCCCTGTCCGTGGAAAAATTAAACCAGTCCTGGTGCCAAAAATGTTGGGGAACTCTGCAGTAGACAGTTTTAAAAGGCATGGATTAGTCTAACAAACCTGCATGATCTACACATATACCCCAGAACTTAAAGTATAATAATAATTAAAAAAAACATGAATAATGGTAATACGAATTATAGTAAAGTATAACTTTGCTGTTGAAAGAAAAAAAAAGGCATGGATTTTCACAGTCTAATTTAACAAATCTCCCAAATAATCTTCTGTGACCTAAGAAAGATCTTTAATAACCATGTTTTTCTATTTTTAGGGTATAAGAGAACAAAAAGCCTGGGAATTGGGGAGGGATAAACTGGGTGTAATTTAGCTCTGCCAACCTTGACAATGCTTATTTAAAAACATGTAAATTAAACTGGTCAGGATAAGCTCCTATGGGGCTGGCTGCTTGCCCAATCTTAAAAACTCTCCAACTATAAATTCACAAAATCCATCATGCTTGTTTTTCTGTAATTTTATTAATAACATATGTATGTTTCCATTTTCTTTCCTCTTTTCATTAGTAGAAAGAATTACAGGTAATCAGAAGTGGCAAATATTTATGGAAATTCCATTAGCTGCCTGTTATTTTCAATTGAGGTTATTCAATTTCTGGAAATCATGTTGAGTCACTACTAAGATGGGCTTGATAGGTCCAGTTTTGATTATTTCCATAAGCATTAACTGGGCCTAAGTGGAACATATTTTCATTTTGTAAGTTCATACACTTTTGTTTTATAAAGTAATTTTTAGGAATTATTCAAAATTCACACATTGCTTTTTATTCAAATTAGGTACCTTTAGTCAGATTTTCAAAGTCCGTGTTTGGAAGAGGTTTTGTTTCTGTCTGACGATGGCAAATGGTAGAGGATAAGAACTCAACGTCACATGTCTTATTTGAGGCCACCCACCCACACATAGTTTAAAAAGGGAGGTTGGGGAGATATTTTTATGTCCATGTGAATTTTATAGGAAAACAAATCCATATGTTTCTGATGAATCTACACTTAAATCATCAAAATGTGGGTCTTTGTGAAAGCTATTTGATGTCTAAAAAGATCCCTTTGGGACAATCGTTAAACTTCTTAGTTATCCTCCTCTATTGCTCCCTCTTTTTCCCTGGTAAAAACAAAGGGTTGTAAGAGTGCATTATAATATACTCTGCTTGAATCGAATGCCTAGATTTTGGAGAGCTCTTAAAAACAAACAAACAAATGCTATCTCAATAGTTTAAAATGATGTTTTAGGATCTCCCTCTTCTCTCCTATGAGTGTGTATGCATGCATGTGCATGCATGTGTGTATTATATATAAGAAAAATTCAATTGAAGTGTTCTTAAAACTTTAGATCTAGAGAAGAGCTGCCTTGTAATGTCATTTTGCAGGGATGACAATTCCCTGGTCTGTATTAATGGCAAATCCCTAAAACTAATTACACCTAGTTGCAGGTGTAACCTTTTCTGTTTACAACTGGTGACAACAAATATGCCTTACAGTACATTCTCTTCCAAAGGAACAAAACGTAGATCATTTCTAAGGCATTTGGCACAGCAGTCAACCAGGGACAGCAAGGGTGCCCTTTGCTTTCCCCTTTATCAAAATATATTCATTCCAGTTTTCAAATTGCTGTTTTTGAGTCCTAAATCTCTACCCACACTAATTTCTGGGGGTCAGACTTTGACCCTGATTGGAACAAAATCTGGAGTCAGATATTCACACCGGAACGCCTCCACCTCCCCACATGTCAGAAGCCATATTGCTGCAAATGCTTCACACACCTTGGAGTGCGGCTTGTGGAACTGATGAGGTGAGAGCGCAGCACAGTGGCGCGGGCCTGGTAATCACGGGACTGAGGAAACACATACATCATCTGCCACACAGGTTGGCATTTCAAGTAAAAAACCTTCACACTGTGTAAGATGTTGGACAAATGATGGCCATATGCATGTTTGTCTGGGTGCAGATGGCTCTGCGTTCTCAGAGAGGAGAACGCTGAGCTCGGCTCTTTTTGCAGACAGTTTAATATTGGTGACACAGTTTATGTCCTCTGCAAAAACAATAATGGAGGAGAAGGTAACATAAATTATTTGCAAATCGTTTGACATATGCAGGGCATTGTCCTTGCAATAATCACCATCAGTCTGTCAGTTTAAGATATGAACCGTGCCACTGCCATGTTATATCACTGTGTTAAGCTTTCACATGTGGTAATTTTACAGATTTGTTCATTGGAGAACTGCTGCAACACAAATCAAATTGGATTATGTTTAGTCATGTACTGTATCATGCACGTTGCTTAGATAAAAATAAAAAACGTATATTCCATAAGGTGGGGGATCTTGAGGCAGTCTTCCATTTCCTATCTTTGTGAGGTAGTAAACAAAACTTCCCATCTATGCCATCACTCAACTTTAATTCACTTTTCAAGTTAGTGAGGTTACTTCTGAGAATGTTAACTTTGCTTTCTCGTTGTAAAGCCATATAGAATGTGTATAAGATGAAAATGATCTATGATAAGGATTTTTCTTAAGTATATTTTCTAATAAATTTAAGAAGTTAATGTGTAAAGTTCAATGATATAGACATTTAAAAACTTTGTATATAGTATTACTGGATTTCTTTCTCAGTTACACTAGAAAATGACTGTAAATGGTGATTAAATAGCAGACGCTGTTGTCCCTTTTTCTAGTGTATGAACTTAATGCCATCTGGCATGTTTTACTTATCGAGTTCTTGATGCCAACTGATGTTGAAAGCTGGGTTTTACAGTTTAACCATACATAGCAAATGCTATAAATGCTTCTGAGTCATTGCTGTGTCACATATATTTGGACCAATTGATAAATAGACTTTAGAGACAGTTTGTCAATTTCCCAGAGTTTCCAAGAAAACTATAAATTCTAAAACAGGGCATTTAGAAATTGAGTACAAAAATTTCAAGAGAGAAATATGATCTATTTTCATTTGGAAAAATTACTTCCATTCAGTTCTATCAACAGAGCTGCATCTGCCTTCTGTCATTATGTAGCCCCTTAAAACAAAGATTTATTACATTTCCATCTTTGAAATAACAGCTTTTCTCACTGAAGGTAGACATTATCACAATGCTATTTTATATGTATACAGATAAGTGCAGTGAGGCAAGCATTTACAAATAGATTGTTTTAATCCATCTTAAATGATGCACTTAAATGGTACATCAGGAATTTGACCTTAGGTGCAGGTGATTTCAGAAAATCCTTATAGTAGAATTAAATACAGATATTCTTTACTTAGCGCCAAGGAAAAAATTAAATAAAAGTTTAAATTTGATGAAGATGCTGATAAAATCAAATATTGTATTTATAGGACTAAAGTGTAAAGATGGCAATCATTCTTTACTGTCTTCAAACAAACTTAACCATTTTATTTTGGGAGTTGTTGCCTACATGTCGGTATGAGCTCTATACCTTTATGTTTAATCTCCTATGGAATCTATTTAATTGGGTGTCTCAGAAGCACCTCAAATTCTACCTGTCCTTTCTAAACTACTGCTCCTCCAGTATTTTCCCCAATTCTGTTAAAATCATCATCTAATCAGTTGCTCCTTTGTTTGTATTCCTCTACAACTTTCATGCTAATTTCTCGTATAAAACACTTGCATGTATTATAGTTAATTGTTTTAATTATTTATCTCTGCAATGAGACTCTTGAGTCTTTGAGACGCTGTAGGCACACAGATGTTCAGTCAATTTCTGGTGAATTAAACTGAATCATCTTTAGCTCACTTTTTCTCTTCATCCACATCTCATCGTGTGCTGTCAATTGTTCTCATTAGTCATCTCTAGAATTTATCTCCTCATCTTCATTCTGTTGCTGTTTCCCTAATTTCAGGCCATCAACCTCCTTCTCTTATATTTTGCTTATTGTTCCCTCCAGACTGAGGTCTCCTGTTTCTGCCTTCTGCTCTAGCTGGGGGCATGTTTCCTCATGGTCCATGAGCTGCTTTCTTCTTCCTGCTCCAGGGACCTTCTGATCTTCTTATATTCCTGTTGTTTATTTATTCATTTATTTCTCACTAAACAGGAGTTATCAAATATTATCTCATTGCTAACCTCAGTTAGGGCTTTTGTTTTTTGCATAGACAGTTTTTGAATGTAATTATTTTCATTGAGTTGTGGCTTTCACCAACTCTGATCTCTCTTACACATGCATCTATTTTTAGCTCACATGTCTAGCTTTAGATTTCTTTATTTTGCTTTCAACTATTTACATACAGCACTTTAAAAACCCTTTTATTATGAAATTTTTAAATATACAAAAATCTAGAGAGAATAATATAATGAACTCCCTGTATCCATCGCCCAGCCTCAACAATAATGACCTCACAGACAACGTTTTTTTTTTTTTTTTTGAGACAGGGTCTCACTCTGTCACCCAGACTGCAGGGCAGTGGCATGATTATAGTTCAATGCAACCTCGAACTCCTGGACTCAAGGGATCCTCTTGCCTCAGCCTTCTGAGTAGCTGGAGCGCACACCACCATGTCTAGCTAATTTGTTGATTTTTAGTAGAGACAGGGTCTCACTTTGTTGTCCAGGCTGATCTCGAACTCCTGGGCTCTAAGTGATCCTTCCACCTCAGTCTCCTGAAGTGTTGGGATTGCAGGCATGAGCCATCACAGCTAGCACTCTTTCTATTTTTTTTTTCTTTTTTCTCTCTCTTGCCATTTAGTTGTTGAATTAACAGTTCTTTTTCCTGTTTCCTTTTCCATAGTCTGGATTTGCTGATCATGTCTTCTTTCCCTTTATTCACCAGTTTTCAAATTAATGGTTACCTAACATCTTCAAAGATGACTGAGTGTCTTTTTTCTTAGTATTGTTATGAATGCATGAACTTCAAAAAAATTGAGAAAGGAAATCAGTATATTTAAGAGATATCTGTACTCTTTCTTTGGTGTTTAATGCCCAGTTGACACATCCAGGAAGAATCACAGGTGTGGTCTTGGCTTTGTTTTGTTTTTTTTTTTTGAGACAGGGTCTCACTGTGTCACCGAGGCTGGAGTGCAGTGTCACGAGCTCAGCTCACTGCAGCCTCCACCTCCTGGGTTCAAGCGATTCTACTGCCTCAGCTTACCAAGTAGCTGGGACTACAGGTGCCTGCCACCAAGCCTGGCTAATTTTCGTGTTTTTAGTAGAGATGGGTTTCACTATGTTGGCCAGGCTAGTCTTGAACTCCTGGCCTCGTGATCTGCCTGCCTCGGCCTTCCAAAGTGCTGGGTTAATATGTGTGTAATCCCACCAGGCCCAGCCAACTCCTGGCTTTTTAAAAAATCACTGTATTGATGAAGAAACTTTATTTAATTTACATTTTATTTTGTTTGAAGCTGAAATGTTATAAAAAGAGAAAGAATGTGCTTGACTCTTTGACAAAATGGTATTTGAAACAAGAGCTAGGAAAGTAGAGAATGGTGGGTAAGCCTCCTCCTTTCATAGTGAGAGCCTCCTTGAATACCTGAGTAGACCCAGGAATATCTGCTACTCTCCTCCCATAGATGCAAATGGAATCTTCCCTGGATGCAGACAAAGCCAGTATGCCATTTTGGAGATCTTAGAGCTGGAACCGCAAGCTAAGCTAGGGCTTGACTTCAGTTTTCTTAGATTCCAAATATAGAGATTTTTTTTTTTTTAAAAGAACACTTACTTCAAATCTGATCTGATGAAATCCAAGCTAAAAGGCAGTCAACACATTTTAGTGCTATGTATAACATGTTAATTCTTTTCCAAATAAATCCCATTGGAATCACTAATTCATCCATTTAACACAGCTTTCTGAGTACCTATTGTGTGAGTCTGGCACTGCCAGGCTGTAGGGGCATAAAAACCAATTCCAGTGAAGTTCTTGTGGTTATGTGATTTCTAGATAATTAGGGGAAGACTAGAAGTTAAATCTCAGTTTTATTTTGGAGTCGGTTTCTGATTTCCTGATGCATAATGGGAAATAATAGGATTCTAGGTATACTAAAGACCCTCAGAATGTCCAAGAAATATAGCAGATAGCCAAATAATTTCCTTAGCCACAAAGATATTCCATGATTTGGAAATGAATTATACATGATGATATTTAATTGATTCCTCTTGGCATTTTTACTATAAATTAATTACTTAATTTAAACAAATGCTTAATCAGAGGTGTTCTGTGCCCTTCACAGGTACCTATGTATAAAAAAGATATATACATATTCTTCATTCTCCCAATTATTTATAATTTTATTGGGTTTAATAAATAATTTGTTCAGATCAGTGCAATAATCTATGCCTTTCTGAGATTTATCCTATTGTAAGGAGCAAAACTCTCAAACATAAATGTGGACAGATACACCTAACCCCAAACACCACACAGCAAATAAACCAACTCAAAATTTTCCACCTCCAAGCATAAGGGCCTTATTGACAATCTCTTTCTTCCCTGTGTTAAATATAAGTGAGGTGTATACTTAGCCCCTTGTCATTGTAGTCTTGTTAGAAATGCATCTAGACTCCCATTGAGGTGGCTTTCTTCTGTTTCATATAAGTTACTATAAAATGTGAAGTATCATGGTTTTGCATTATATTGACTCAAGGGAATGTAACAAAAATAAAAGCATCAACTCACATGCAATGTCCTTCTACTTTAGGTAAAAACAAGATTATCACTGGGCTTTTCCCACTGTATCAGATCTACTGCTCTCTGCGTAAGCACTAATGGTCTCAGTGACATTGAACAGATGAATTATTTCAAACTTAGTTTCTCATCTGTGGATTCAATTGTGGTCTCCTTTTATGATGTGAGCTGGTAGTTACCAGATAAAATATAAGATGCTCTGTTAAATTTGAATTTTAGATTAAAAATGAATATATTTTTAGCATAAGTATATCCCAAGTGTTGCAGGAGTCATACTTATATTTAAAAAATTCATTCTGTATCTGAAATTCAAATTTAAATGATGTTCTGTATTGTTTATTATAACTAAAATGTTATATTGTAAATTATAAGTTAATTTTGTAATTATATTGTAAATTATAAATTCAAAATTGTATTGTAAATTGACAAGTTATAACCATATATATTTATGGGATAAAAGTGATTTATGATATATGCATACAAAGTGAAATTATTAAATCAAGCTAATTAACATACCTATCACCTTAAATACTTATCATTTTTTGTGGTGAGAACATTTGACATTTACTTTCTTTTTTTTTTATTTTTTTATTTTTTTTTCCCATTTATTTATTTTATTGCATTTTAGGTTTTGGGGTACATGTGAAGAACATGCAAAATTGTTGCATAGGAACACACATGGCAGTGTGATTTGCTGCCTTCCTCCCCATCACCTACATCTGGCATTTCTCCCCTTGCTATCTCTCCCCAGCTTCCCACCCCCCACCGTCCCTCCCCTATTTCCCCCCAACTGACCCCAGTGTGTAGTGCTCCCCTCCCTGTGTCCATGTGTTCTCATTGTTCAACACCCGCCTATGAGTGAGAACATGCGGTGTTTGATCTTCTGCTCTTCTGTCAGTTTGCTGAGAATGATGGTTTCCAGGTTCATCCATGTCCCTACAAAGGACCCTAACTCATCGTTTTTGATGGCTGCATAATATTCCATGGTGTATATGTGCCACATTTTCCCTATCCAGTCTATCGTCGACGGGCATTTGGGTTGGTTCCAGGTCTTTGCTATTGTAAACAGTGCTGCAATGAACATTCGTGTGCACGTGTCCTTATAGTAGAACGATTTGTAATCCTTTGGATATATACCCAGTAATGGGATTGCTGGGTCAAATGAAATTTCTATCTCTATGTCCTTGAGGAATCGCCACACTGTCTTCCACAATGGTTGAACTAATTTACACTCCCACCAACAGTGTAAAAGTGTTCCTATTTCTCCACATCCTCTCCAGCATCTGTTGTCTCCAGATTTTTTAATGATCGCCATTCTAACTGGCGTGAGATGGTATCTCAATGTAGTTTTGATTTGCATTTCTCTGATGACCAGTGATGATGAGCATTTTTTCATATGTTTGTTGGCCTCACGTATGTCTTCTTTTGTAAAGTGTCTGTTCATATCCTTTGCCCACTTTTGAATGGGCTTGTTAGTTTTTTTCTTGTAAATCTGTTTTAGTTCTTTGTAAATTCTGGATATCAGCCCTTTGTCAGATGGGTAAACTGCAAAAATTTTTTCCCAATCTGTTGGTTGCCGATTCACTCTAATGATTGTTTCTTTTGCTGTGCAGAAGCTGTGGAGTTTGATTAGGTCCCATTTGTCTATTTTGGCTTTTGTTGTCAATGCTTTTGGTGTTTTGGTCATGAAGTCCTTGCCTACACCTACGTCCTGAATGGTTTTACCTAGATTTTCTTCTAGGGTTTTTATGGTGTTAGGTCTTATGTTTAAGTCTTTAATCCATCTGGAGTTAATTTTAGTGTAAGGTGTCAGGAAGGGGTCCAGTTTCTGCTTTCTGCACATGGCTAGCCAGCTTTCCCAACACCATTTATTGAACAGGGAATCCTTTCCCCATTGCTTGTTTTTGACTGGTTTGTCAAAGATCAGATGGTTGTAGATATGTTGTGTTGCCTCCGAGACCTCTGTTCTGTTCCATTGGTCTATATCTCTGTTTTGGTACCAGTACCAGGCTGTTTTGATTACTGTAGCCTTGTAGTATAGTTTGAAGTCTGGTAGTGTGATGCCCCCCGCTTTATTCTTTTTGCTTAGAATTGACTTGGCTATGCGGGCTCTCTTTTGGTTCCATATGAAGTTTAAGGTGGTTTTTTCCAGTTCTGCAAAGAAGGTCATTGGTAGCTTGATGGGGATAGCATTGAATCTGTAAATTACTTTGGGCAGTATGGCCATTTTCACGATATTGATTCTTCCTAACCATGAACATGGAATGTTTCTCCATCTGTTTGTGTCCTCTCTTATTTCGTTGAGCAGTGGCTTGTAGTTCTCCTTGAAGAGGTCCTTTACATTCCTTGTTAGTTGTATTCCTAGGTATTTTATTCTCTTTGTAGCAATTGTGAATGGAAGTTTGTTCTTGATTTGGCTTTCTTTAAGTCTGTTATTGGTGTATAGGAATGCATGTGATTTTTGCACATTGATTTTGTATCCTGAGACTTTGCTGAACTTGCTTATCAGTTTCAGGAGGTTTGGGGCTGAGACGATGGGGTCTTCTAGATATACAATCATGTTGTCTGCAGGTAGAGACAATTTGACTTCCTCCTTTCCTATTTGAATGCCCTTTATTTCTTTTTCTTGCCTGATTGCTCTGGCTAGAACTTCTAATACTATATTGAATAGCAGTGGTGAGAGCGGGCATCCTTGCCTGGTGCCACATTTCAAGGGAAATGCTTCCAGTTTTTGCCCATTCAGTATGATATTGGCTGTTGGTTTGTCATAAATAGCTTTTATTATTTTGAGATATGTTCCATCGATACCTAGCTTATTGAGTGTTTTTAGCATAAAGGGCTGTTGAATTTTGTCAAAGGCCTTCTCTGCATCAATTGAGATAATCATGTGGTTTTTGTCTTTGGTTCTGTTTATGTGGTGAATTACGTTTATAGACTTGCGTATGTTGAACCAGCCTTGCATCCCCGGGATGAAGCCTACTTGATCATGGTGGATAAGCTTTTTGATGTGCTGTTGCAATCGGCTTGTCAGTATGTTATTGAAGATTTTTGCATCTATGTTCATCATGGATATTGGCCTGAAGTTTTCTTTTCTTGTTGAGTCTCTGCCGGGTTTTGGAATCAGGATGATGTTAGTGTCATAAAATGATTTGTGAAGAATTCCCTCTTTTTGTATTGTTTGGAATAGTTTCAGAAGAAATGGTACCAGCTCCTCTTTGTATGTCTGGTAGAATTCAGCTGTGAACCCATCTGGACCTGGGCTTTTTTTGGGTGGTAAGCTCTTAATTGCTGCCTCAACTTCAGACCTTGTTATGGGTTTGTTTAGGGTTTCGGCTTCTTCCTGGTTTAGGCTTGGCAGGAGGCAAGTGTCCAGGAATTTATCCATTTCTTCCAGGTTTATTAGTTTGTGTGCATAGAGTTGTTTGTAATAATCTCTGATGATGGTTTGAATTTCTGTGGAATCTGTGGTGATATCCCCTTGATCGTTTTTTATTGCATCAATTTGGTTATTCTCTCTTTTCTTTTTTATTAATCTGGCTAGTGGTCTTTCTATTTTGTTGACCTTTTCAAAAAACCAGCGTTGGATTTATTGATTTTTTGAAGGGTTTTTTGTGTCTCTATCTCCTTCAGTTCTGCTCTGATCTTAGCTATTTCTTGTCTTCTGCTAGACTTTGAGTTTTTTTGATCTTGCTCCTCTAGCTCTTTCAGTTTTGACGATAGGGTGTCAATTTTTTATCTCTCCTTGCTTCTCATGTGGGCACTTATTGCTATATATTTTCCTCTAGATACTGCTTTAAATGTGTCCCAGAGATTTTGGTATGTTGTGTCTTCATTCTCGTTGGTTTCGAAGAACATCTTTATTTCTGCCTTCATTTCATTGTTTATCCAGTCAACATTCAAGAGCAAGTTGTTCAGTTTCCATGAAGCTGTGCGGTTCTGAGTTAGTTTTTGAATTCTGAGTTCTAACTTGATTGCACTGTGGTCTGAGAGACTGTTTGTTACGATTTCCGTTCTTTTGCATTTGCTGAGGAGTGATTTACTCCCAATTATGTGGTCAATTTTAGAGTAGGTGTGATGTGGTGCTGAGAAGAATGTATATTCTGTGGATTTGGGGTGGAGAGTTCTGTAAATGTCTATTAGGTTTGCTTGGTCCAGGTCTGAGTTCAAGTCCTGGATATCCTTGTTAATTTTCTGTCTGGTTGATCTGTCTAATGTTGACAATGGGGTGTTAAAGTCTCCCACTATTATTGTGTGGGAGTCTAAGTCTCTTTGTAAGTCATTAAGAACTTGCCTTATGTATCTGGGTGCTCCTGTATTGGGTGCGTATATATTTAGGATCGTTAGCTCTTCTTGTTGCATTGATCCTTTTACCATTATGTAATGTCCCTCTTTGTCTCTTACCATCTTTGTTGCTTTAAAGTCTAATTTATCAGAGATGAGAATTGCAACTCCTGCTTTTTTTTGCTCTCCATTTGCTTGGTAAATCTTCCTCCATCCCTTTATTTTGAGCCTTTGTGTATCCTTGCATGTGAGATGGGTTTCCTGGATACAGCACACCAATGGGTTTTGTCTTCTTATCCAATTTGCCAGTCTGTGTCTTTTGATTGGGGCATTTAGTCCATTTACATTTAGGGTTAATATTGTTATGTGTGAATTTGATACTGCCATTTTGGTGCTAGCTGGCTGTTTTGCCCTTTAGTTGAGCTGGTACTTGTTGTTCCTTTATATGTGTAGAGCCTCTTTCAGGAGCTCTTGTAGAGCTGGCCTGGTGGTGACGAAGTCTCTGAGTACTTGCATGTTCCCAAAGGATTTTATTTTTCCTTCACTTATGAAGCTTAGTTTGGCTGGATAGGAGATTCTGGGTTGAAAGTTCTTTTCTTTAAGGATGTTGAATATTGGCCCCCATTCTCTTCTGGCTTGTAGGGTTTCTGCTGAGAGATCTGCTGTCAGTCTGATGGGCTTCCCTTTATGGGTAACCTGACCTTTCTCTCTGGCTGCCCTTAGTATTTTCTCCTTCATTTCGACCCTGGTGAATCTGACGATTATGTGCCTTGGGGTTGCTCTTCTTGACGAATATCTTTGTGGTGTTCTCTGTATTTCCTGGACTTGAATGTTTGCCTGCCTTGCTAGGTTGGGGAAGTTTTCCTGGATAATATCCTGAAGAGTATTTTCCAGCTTGGATTCATTCTCTTCGTCGCATTCGGGTACGCCTATCAAACGTAGATTAGGTCTTTTCACATAGTCCCACATTTCTTGGAGACTTTGTTCATTCCTTTTTACCCTTTTTTCTCCAGTCTTGCCTTCCCTTTTTATTTCATTGAGTTGATTTTCGACCTCTGATATCCTTTCTTCTGCTTGGTCAATTCGGCTGTTGATACTTGTGCATGCTTCACGAAGCTCTCGTGTTGCATTTTTCAGCTCCATCAATTCACTTATATTCCTTTCTATTTTGTCCATTCTTGTTAGCATTTCGTCAAATCTTTTTTCAAGGTTCTTAGTTTCTTTGCATTTGGTTAGAACATGTTCTTTAAGTTCACAGAAGTTTCTTACTACCCACCTTCTGAAGTCTGATTCTGTCATTTCATCACACTCGTTCTCCCTCCAACTTTGTTCCCTTGCTGGTGAGGAGTTGTGATCCCTTTTAGGAGGAGAGGTGTTCTGGTTTCGGGTGTTTTCATCCTTTTTGCGCTGGTTTCTTCCCATCTTTAAGGATTTATCCACCTGTCGACTTTGTGGTTGTTGGCTTTCAGATTGGGTCTCAAATCTTTCAGATTGACGTTCTGTTTGTTGATGATGAGGTTATTTCTGTTTCTTGGTTTCCTTCTGACAGCCTGGCCCCTCTGCTGTAGGTCTGCTGAGGTTCACTCCAGGCCCTGCTTACCTGGGGTTCACCTGCAGCAGCTGCTGAACAGCAAGGGTTGTTACCAGTTTTCTTCTTCTGCTATCTTTGTCCCAGAAGGATACCCGCCTCGTGTCAATCTGATCTCTCTTTTATGAGGTGTCTTTTTGGATATATAGGGGTCAGGAAGCTGCTTGAGGAGATGGTCTCTTCTTTATAGGAGCTCAAATGGTGAGCTGCGAGCTCTGTTGTTGTTCATTCAGAGCTGCTGGGCAGGTACTTTTAGGTCTGCTGCAGCAGAACTCATAAACTGCTTTTTGTTCCCAGGTGCTCTGTCCCAGGGATTTAGGGCTTTATTTATGAGTTTCCGTTATGCTGCCGCCTTCTTTTTTTTTTTTTCTCCTTCAGACCTGCCCAGCCCAGCAAGGAGGCAGCCTAGTCACTGTCGTCCTATAGCAGCTTTGCTGAGCTGCTGTGGGCTCCGCCCCACTGCCGAGTGAACTTCCCTGCAGTCCTGTTTATATGGGTGTAGTTAGAACTGCTTTGGTGATGGTGGCCCGCCTCTGTTGGGGCGGAGTCTCTGCTGTGGCGGGTTGCCTTGGCAACGGCGGGCTGCCTCAGCAATGGCGGGTTGCTTTGGCAACGGCGGGCTGCCTCGGTAATGGCGGACGCCCCTCCCCCACAGAGCTGGACCGCCCCGGGTTCAGCTGCGCTTGCTGTGAAACTCTCAATCCAGAATTTCTGATTGCTGTTCTTTTGTGGGGGTGGGGCCAGCCGAGCCTGATCGCCTGGCTCCCTGCCTCAGCTCCTTTTTTAAGTTGGTGTTCCAGTCGCCTGTTGAAGAGGCGCCGGGGTCTGTTTGTTTTCCCCTGTGGCCACTCACTGCGCTGGCTTAAACAGCGGCACTGAGGTTTGTGGCGCTTTTTTTTGTTTTTTCCCATGGAACCTACTGTCCTGGTTCTCTGCTCAGTCCCCTTTTTGAACCGGCGTACGGGCGACTTCCCGTGGCTCCAATCGCCAGCCAAAAGGGCCCCCGGACCAGTGTATTTTGTACGGAGAACCGCGGCTCCGGGGCACCGACAAAGCAGCTGCGTGGGGCAAAGCAGCGGCGCTGGCCGGCACAGCCGCGCTGGCGACCGTGGAGCACCTCTGCCTGGGAATTTCCTAGACTGTGGGCAATAAAAACGTGGCGTCCACTCACCCTCTGCACTTTCACTGGGAGCTGCGATCCTGAGCTGTTCCTAAACGGCCATCTTGGATCCGGTACATTTACTTTCTTATTATTAATTTTGAGATATACAACAAGCTATTATTAACTATAGTCATCATGCTGTGCAATAGACCTCAAAAAAAAAAAAAAGCTTTTATGTCTAACAGAAGATGTTCTACATTTTTATTTGCTAAATCTAGCAACCTTAGTTGTTGGGCTTCTTGGAAAGAGAACATTCTCACAATATTTATACATATGTATCATGTTTAGTACAGAAGTGTGTCTAACCTGTACTAACCTGTGTGTTTGTTTTAGGACAAGTGTTTTAGGACGTCAGTGGGTAAACCCTGTCTAGAGGCCTTGGTACATCCTACCTGTTCAGCAATTAGAACCTTTGGAATAATAAAATAAGATAAAATATTCTGGGAATGAAAACACCCATAGGCTGCTTTCCTTTCTATCACCCCCAGTCCACAGGGAGTCAGTCACCCTGAGCTGGATGACACGGCTACTTTCTGTTGTCTGGCTCAGTATGAGACTGGGTGTTTCCATTTCACCTCCAACAGGTCACAATTGAATCAAAGTTGCAAGTCCAAGTTCAATATTTGGCTTTTGTTAAATATTTTACAATTACTGATATTTCATGCCCAGAGTTTCATTTTATTGAAGTTTGATGTCTGATTCTGTCTCTTTCACAGGAATTAAATCCACTCACACAAAGATTCAATTTGAAACTTGTTGTGAGGAAGTCTCCCCCATAAGTCTGGGTATCCAGGACCACCAGCAATGGTATTGTTCTCCTTTGTTTCTCCCATTGTAATGAGCTTACAATCCGAATCTTTAGATCTACTGCAAGTTTAATTGAAAGAAGCACTTCAGCACTGAGATCTAATTATCCAGTGAATTGAAGAAGTAAGAAACTAACATTGATGTGTGTCTAGGGCCTACAAACATGCTCAATGAACAAGTATGGATTTATTTATAATTTATTTTGAAAAGAGGCTTGAAACACAAAATTTATTTTGAAAAGAGGCTTGAAATACAAAATGTGAAATAATGCAAAGAGGTTGATATCTATAAATAAGTCTGACATGTTTTCTAGAGCATGATCCCCTTTTCCAAATAATGGTCCACATCTACAAGTGTCTAGTCCTTAATTACATGGAGAAACAGAAGTGATAGAGTGAACATATCCCATTCTTGGGCCAGCATGTGAGCAAGAGAATTACCATTATCAAAGGCCTACATGCTTATCACATGAGAGCAATATGTGTTTTAAAAATGGTGGGCTGAGTACAGGAGTGCCTCTGCTTAGTGATGGCTTCTTATCTGTCTGTGAAATTCATATAATTCTTCTAAGAGGTCACTTGCCTATAGTAGACTGATTTTGATCTTGACCAAATTGCTGGTAACCTTTACTGAATTGCAAACATGATTTCCACAATGTTGCCCTTGTCTAGCATATGAAAAATTTTTGTCCAGAAGGAACTTCTCTTGGTCTTCTGTATCATCAAGAAAGAGGTCCTTCCACATCCAGATGTTTCAGACAGTGGACTACATAGGGAATCAACATCTGTTATTGATTGATTTGTGATCTCTCCTCTGCCTTTTGTTGAAGGTTTTAGCAAGCAGCAAAATGACCAAAAAGCAATGGATCAAATTTGACTCAGACTAATCAAAGTCTTCCCCTTGTCCTAAACCTCTGGAGTTTGGGTTAGGGTTGTGAAACAGTTGTGTTTATGAATCTAGTTAATTGAGCTCTTACTTAGAATGCTTTCACTTATTACAAACTGTTGAAATGCAAGTGCATTTTAGAAGCATCTATGTACTATATTCATTAAGCTGCATGTGTCTTCCACATGCCAGTGGTTTATGCAAATCCAGGAAAGGCATTCTCCTTCCCAGAACTTGTGGTGGCTCCTAGGATGCTGAAGCCCCATAATTTTATTGATTCTGACTTTAAGTATTTCAAAGGCCATCAAGTTGAAATTTTGCAAAACAATTTCTATTCTGGATATATTTTTAAAAACTCTGTGTTTGATGTGCTTGGGATGCTATCTAAAATGAGAGAGTCAGGAATGTGAGAATCCATTACTGTGACAAGCAGACGAAGAACATGCCTTTTTAGGGGGGTTGTCTTGTATCAGCAAAGTCCTGGATAAGTTAAAGACAGGAATGGGAATGTAGTGCAAGTTTCTCTCCCTTCCTCCAGTTATTTATGGTCGTGAGGCCCGAGGAAGGAAGAGGGTTTAGAGAAGGGATTTGGAGGGAGAGGGGAAGAGGACATAGTGGGACAGCAGGAGCTGCAGCCACCATGTACTGACTCTCTTGAATGGCTAATTGCCAGCTTCTGGCATGATTCTTGAGTGAAAGACCTTGAACAAACTTGCCGTTTCTAGCGGCAGAAGTTGGGGAGACAGCAGGGGACAATTTGAAGGAGGCTGCATTGGCCCTTGAAATACTGAGCTGGCTATAATCAAATACTGTATTAATGTTGGCCGGACATGATGGCTCACACATGTAGTCCCAGCACTTTGGGAGGCCAAGGTGGGAAGATCACTTGAACCCAGAAGTTTGAGACCAGCCTGGTCAGGATGGCATGCCCCATCTCTACAAAATATACAAAAATTAGCCAGATGTGGTGGCGTATACCCGTAGTCCCAGCTACTCGGGAGGCTGAGGTAGGAAAATCACTTGAGCCTGGGAGGTGGAGGTTGCAGTGAGCCATGATTGTACCACTGCACTCCAGCCTAGGTGATATCACCTTCTCAGTGAGTTTAATATATATATTAAACTCTTTTGGTCTCCATAGGCTGGTGAGGCCAGTCAGTGGTCTGGGATGAGTAATGTAACTTGCAGATAGCCCCGGCCATCATGGGACATCCCAATTTATTGAACATCTTCTGTACTTTTCATCAGTATCATCCTTCAAAGGGATCCAAGCTATCTGGGGAACTGCTAATCATATGTGCAAGACACACTGCTGGCCAGGTGCACCTTTTTGTAAGAATACTATTGACTATAAGATTTTCAGCCTAGCCTTTTAGAATAGTGTTTCCCAAATTTTCCAAAGCATAAGAACCATCTGAGTCATTTGTTAGCATACAAATTCCCAGGCCTGTCTCTTGGAGATTCTGATTCAGGAGGTGGGGACGAGAGTGAGGCA
Organism: Sapajus apella; assembly: GCF_009761245.1. NCBI lineage: Eukaryota > Metazoa > Chordata > Mammalia > Primates > Cebidae > Sapajus > Sapajus apella. The sequence goes on along the minus strand of NW_022436968.1, from coordinate 18,431,496 downwards.
GGGTGGTAAGTGGCGGGATGAGGTCTGAGGATCTGTATTTTTAACGAGAACTTCAGGAGATCTTTATGATCACCAAATTTAGGAGACATTTACTTTACATGGGATTAATGTATAAAATGCCCTGGTTGACTGGATTTTGCCCAGAATTTGATGCCTGGAATTTAATGAACAAGTACATCATGTTACCTTATTACTTTTCTCAATTTCATAGACTTTGGCACATTTTCCTCTTAGCTCTTATTAGGTAGGGGTTCAAACCTTTTAAGTCTTTTTTCCTGTGAAAACCGCTTCACCCACATTTCCAGCCATATGTGAATATTGAGTGTGAGGACCAGAATTGCACGCAGCTTTTCAGATGTCGATGTATTAATTACCATTGTGTTCAGGAGGGTAAGAACAAGTCTCCACCTCTCTCCCCTCACCACTTCCAGACTGCATCTTTTCATCTCTGAATTCCAACCACATGGAAGAGCCTTCTTAGCACTCCATGGTCTGCCCATGGGCCTTTTTTCTTCCTTTGTGGAACACCAAATCCTCTAAACCCATCTACATCTACCAAACCCCCACCACTTTTTTTTGTTTTTTTTAGACAGTGTCTTGCTCTGTCGCCCAGGCTGGGGTGCAGTGGTGCGATCTTTGCTCAGTGTAACCTTGGCCTCCCAGGTTCAAGCGATTCTCCTGCCTCAGCCGCCTGACTAGCTGCAGTTAAGGCACACACCACCACATCCAGCTAATTTTTGTATTTTTAATAGGTATGGGGTTTCACCATGTTGGCCGGGCTGGCCTCAAACTCCTGACCTCAAGTGATCTACCCCCCTCGGCCTCCCAAAGTGCTGGGACTACAGGTGTGAACCACCACACTCGGGCCTCCCACTATCGCTTCTTTTTTTTTTTTTTTTTTTTTTCCTCTCTCTCTCTCTCTGCTTATTTCTTTGTATTTAGGTTCATTTCTTGTTCTAAAGAATCAGTTTCCTCTTAAGTTTTTGATTTATTTTTAACACAGTGAACTGACTAACAGCATTTTGACTTTGCAACCATTGCTTTAAACCCACTATGATAAACCATGCTATTGACCATGTCAGAAGGCAGATGAGATCTGACATTAGATGGAGGTCTGTTTTGCTTCTTACAGTCACCCATTTATATATACATAATTTTACTTTAAGTTCTGGGGTACATGTGCAGATCTTGCCAGATTGTTACATAGGTATACACATGTCATGGTGGTTTTGCTGCCTCCATCCCCCCGTAATCTACATTAGGTATTTCTCCTAATGTTATCCCTCCCCAATCTCTTGATCCCCTGCTATTCCTCCCCTAGCCCTCCACTCCGCAACAGACCCCAGTGTGTGATGTTCCCTTCCCTGTGTCCATGTGTTCTCATTGTTCAACACCCACTTATGTGTGAGAACACGTGGTGTTTGGTTTTCTGTTCTGTGTCAGTTTGCTGAGAATGATGGTTTCCAGATTCATCCATGTCCCTGCAAAGGACATTAATTCATCCTTTTTAATGGCTACATAGTATTCCATGGTGTATATGTTTCACATTTTCTTTATCTAGTCTATCTTTGATGGGCATTTGGGTTGGTTCCAAGTCTTTGCTATTGCAAACAGTGCCACAATGAACATATGTGTGCATGTGTCTTTATAATAGATCGATTTATAATCCTTTGGGTATATAGCCAGTAATGGGATTTCTGGGTCAAATGGTATTTCTATTTCTAGATCCTTGAGGAATCACCACACTGTCTTCCACAATCGTTGAACTAATTTACACTCGCACCAACAGTGTGAAAGCATTCCTATTTCTCCTCATCCTCTCCAGCATCTGTTGTCTCCAGATTTTTTAAAGATCGCCACTCTAACTGGCATGAGATGGTATCTTAATGTAGTTTTGATTTGCATTCCTCTAACGACCAGTGATGATGAGCATTTTTTCATATGTTTGTTGGCCACATAAATTACTTTTGAAAAGTGTGTGTTCCTATCTTTTGCCCATGTTTTGATGGGGTTGTTTGTTTTTTTTTTCTTGTATATTTGTTTTAGTTCTTTGTATATTCTGGATATTAGCCATTTGTCAGATGGGTAGCTTGCAAAAATTTTTTCCCTTTCTATTGGTTGCTGGTTCACTCTAATGATTGTTTCTTTTGCTGTGCAGAAGCTCTTAAGTTTAATTAGATCTAATTTGTCTATTTTGGCTTTTGTTGCCATTGCTTTTGGTGTTTTAGTCATAAAGTCCTTGCCTATGCCTATGTCCTGAATGGTATTGCCTAGGTTTTCTTCTCGGGTTTTTATGGTGTTAGGTCTTATGTTTAAATCTTTAATCCACCTAGAGTTAATTTTTGTGTAAGGTGTAAGGAACTCCCACCACTTTTACTTGAGCCCAATCATCTGGGTATGTGTTCTTTTTCTGTATAGTATCATGTAGTTATGTCTGGGAGAATTTGTCACATTCCATCAATTTATTTGTCACTCTGTTAAACTTATAGCTCATAGCTTTGTATTTCCAACAGCAAGCACAGTGCATGCAACATAGTCTGTGTTCAGTACATATTTGTTGAAAGAATGAATGTTTATTTGTTACATTTTCTTGATGTCATCCAACATTCATGCGCTTCTTTGTTGGCAGGAACATGGCAGGAGTAGTGCCTGCCGAAGAAGCCCTTGAACTCTAGGATGATTGAAAGCCCAGATCCTGCAGTTTCACAGGTACATTTTGTATTACCTCTCCTAAATGCTGACACTCATCTTTCAACTTACATCAAATCACAATTGTGAGAGACCTTTTCCCTGTTCTGGCCCTTTCAGCGTTTCACATAGTGGATGTCTTGGCATCACCTGTATTCTCGGAGCTTTCTCTTGTAGGATACTTGTAAAACATCAGATGGCCCCAATTCTGATCTCTATGGAAACTCATTTTTTTTTTTCACTCAGAAAGATGTTTATTTGTATTTGCTTTTTGTTTTTAGCTCCTATACTTCTCTTTCTTTGAAGAAACAACAGGCTTTTAAGAATAGATCTCTTAAACTCATTTAGAGCCATTTGGATATGAATGGTTACAAATAGGACATATTTTGTTGGATTGGAATGGGAGAAAAATCTATAAAAAATATATGGACTGGGACTCAAAACAAATAACATTATTTTGGAACCATATTTTATTTTAATCAATAAATTAAGACAGAGTCTCACTCTGTTGCCCAGACTGGAGTGCAGTGGTGTGAACTCCACTCACTGTAACCTCTGCCCCTGGGTTCAAGAGATTCTTGAGCCTCAGCCTCCTGAGTAGCTGGGATTACAGTGTGTACCACCATGCCTGGCTAATTTTTGTATTTTTTAGTAGAGACAGGGTTTCACCATGTTGGCCAGATTGGTTTCCAACCCCTGGTCTCAAGTGATCCATCTGTCTCAACCTCCCAAAATGCTGGGATTACAGGCGTGAGTCACTGCAGCCAGCCGAGAACCATATTTTTAAAAGAAATGGAAACTTTCAGAATGTGCATGAAAATATCTATTAAGAACACATGTGAGCAAACTCAACTCAGAGTCCTTCTAAAAGCCTATTAGGTCCTATGTGGTCTGACCCTTGCTGCTTCTTTGAACACATCTCCCACCAAATTTCTGTCACCCACTTGGTCTAGCCAAATGAGCCTCTGTGCTTTCTTGTTCACTCAGCCTGAATAATTTTCTCACCTGTTTTCCTTTCATCTCTGCTGAAATATCACCTTCGCAGTGAGTTTTCCTTTGGCTACGCTATTTAAAAACCCACCTCCCCCATCTGTCTGGCAGTATTTAACTCCTTCTTAGACTTTATTTTTCTCTAAAGCAATCATCACCTTCTGAGGTAACTTCCATGTATTTGTGCGTTTGGGTTGTCTGTCTCCCCGCTAGAAGGTAAACTCCAGAAAGGCGGAGGCTTGTCTGTCTTGTTCACTGCTGTGTATTCAGGGCTTGGTCTAGTATCTGGCAACAGACCACGAGATCAATGAATATTTGTCATTCAATATTGAATTATATTTCTATCATATAGTATTTATAAAATTTGTATTATTACAAAAAATGAAATCGTATTTAAGGAAAAGTAAAAAGTTACAGAATAATTACCTCTTTAACTATTGAGTTTTAGACAATTTCACTATTGAATGTTTAAAGTTTTTTGTGGACGATTTCATTTCAGTGTTATTAAGATCTTTTATAAGATAAAGAAAATATTCATCACAATTTATTATGGTGAAAAGTTGAAACAATATAGGTGTCCAACAATAAAGATTTGCTTAATAAGCTAATGTATATCCATGCATTGTAGTCATATACAGTCATGAAAAATAATCTTACTATGAGAAAATGCTTCTGATGAATTAAGTGTATAAATAAGATATAAATATGCAAAAAAATGATTTCAACTTTGTTGTAGAGGATTGGAAAGAAGTGGAAAGAAACACGTTGAAATAATAATAAAAGAGATACAGATGGTTTCAGTGAACTGCCCAAGGTCACACCACTTTTGGTGGAGGAGCTGGGAGTCAAATCTCAGCTGACTGCTCCGCCTTAGCATTGTCCAAACTGTGCCTACTGCCTCTGTCTGCGTGGTGCTGTGCCCATCAGTCTCACCAGCACTGCTCCCTCCATCTCCTGAGCATCTCAGGGCAGGGGCTAGTGTCTGTAACCCCTGTACCCGCACATGTGCCAGCTCACCACGTAGTTTTAGATTTGAGTTACAGTCTAATAGAAATTTGGATCTTATATATCTTCTCCCTGAGATAATAGGTTTAGATCTCAGCAGGCATAAATCAGTCCTTTAGTTTGACCAGAAAAATAATAGCAAATAGTAAATACTCTGCAGTGCTTTCAGTAATGACAATGAAAGAAATCTACAAAGATTGAGTTGATTTTTTTTTCTTTTCCAGAACTGGGACTACTGCTGTCGACTAATGTGGAAAGGATTTAGCTAAAATCTTGTCTATGTAAAAAAAATCCCAACTGCTAAATTGTAAGTATATTGGTTAATACTTTGGGTAACTCTTATATTATGGCATCATTTTATTTGAGGGCAAGCTCAGATATAAAACATCTTCCAAATAATTATCATTGGAGCTTTATTTGGATATTTAACCCACATACAGTGTTAGTAAATGCAGCCCTAGACTAGAGTTTGTAATGTCAGGAAAGTAGCTTACAAGATGATCACCATTTATTCTTCTGTTTCCTTAAGCAGCTATCTTGATATCCGAGATGTCCTGTTTATAAACAGTTATCTAAGGGGCCAGGGAGCAAAGAGAGCTGTGTGATGGATTACCCTCAGCGGGCTGACTCTGCCTGTCATTCTCACTGGCTCTAATTAAAAGACGGCTAAGTCAGAGGTCTGAGGCAGGGATGACAATAGGACAGCAGTCCCCAAAATAGCAGCAAAGGAAAATGGATGCCTTTGGGTAATTGCATGATGTCTGAATTAATGGCCAGGAAATGAGCGATTATTGCATACTTACAGCTAGGCTGTTTTATAAAGCTGTGGCATGCTCAAAGCCATATACTTGAACTTGGAGAAATTTAAGAGGAATTTGTTCAGTTATTGCTTTGCTGAATATAATGCATATCCAAGCGGTGCTTAAACTAAGGAGAAAAACACTTTCTGTTACTGCTGTTTTAGTATTGATGTTTCTAAAATAAGCATAATCTTATGAAACTCATTTTGTAGACACATGTAGTCTCTAGCCGGTTGTTGACTTAGAGAAACAATTTTATTGCTACTGCTTCTGTTCCTGACTTATAGTATTAGTTGGAATTTAAATAGCTGCCTTACTGTGGAAACAAAGCTTCTAAAATCTTTCTCTTTCTTTTTTTTCTAAAAAAATATTCTCAAAGCACTTCTATTTGGCAAATCGGTGACAAGCATCCTTATTTTATTGTGGCTTATTAGTTCAATAGGTTAAAGCATCACACAGAAGAGGCCACACTCGGGCGTTGGAGCCCCTTGTGGGCCTGAGCCCCCCCAGGCTGCACTCCTCACCCTGTCGCCATTTTGTAATGATATCCATTCATCACAAGTGGAAACGGGTAAAAGGGTGAGGGTGGATTAGAGCAAATCCATCACCACTACTGGAAACCCAACTGATTATGCCAGCCCCACAGCCTGAGGGCTGGGAGGGGTCCAGGGAGTAATATTATACAAACAAAAGCATGGTATGCAAATGGGGAAACTGAGGTATGGGTACATTATATTGCTGGATTTTTGTTTTAAAAATCCTTTCAATGAACTTTAAATCTATGTGATTTTTTCCTAGTTTTTAGTTTGCATTTTTTAGACATAATCATAAGAACACTGGCCACCATCTAGCCTGCATCACAAATGGACACCTAATTATTTCTTAAACTATCATGTGTTCTAAAAAACCATCTCAAATGTAATAGTTCCAAAACAGATGTCAAATGAAAACTTGCTCACATATATCCTCTCACAGAGAATGGACTACCTTAGAGGAGCCTACAGGGAATAAAGAAGAAAAAAAAGACTGGAACATAACACCGACTTCAAAAGGCGGATGGTTTTGGTTGAGGTAGGAGATGTTGTATTTGGCCTGGTTTTGTTTTGCTGGACAGTTATTCTTAGAGTGGCTGACCTTCCCCCTGTGGATTTCTTTTATCCGGGCTAAACTCCTCTGTTTTCTCCTCATTTATTTATTTATGTCCCACTGGTGGTGCCTCTGAGAGGCCCCGCCACTTTCAGTCTTGCAGACTGTGCAGTCAGATGCCCTCAAGGGGCCCTTGGTGCTGAGGTCCCCACCAAACGTTTCGTATGTACCAAGCCCACAAGCAAGTTAAATGGAATGGCTTTGTAGCGATGAGAAAAGTCTGTTGTGTCTTCCTTTATTCAGTGGGATGCTACTCTTTTTCATAGCGTGTATTTGGTGAACAGTAACTGAGGGGAATAGGAAAGGCAGCCAAGGTCTGCAAATGCTATTTATATGCTTCCCTGACAAGAGCGATTTGGCTTCATTTTCCAAAGTGCTATATCCACAGATAACCAGAGTATGCTCTTACCAGTACAGGCAGCCTGCGACCTACATTTCTGGCTTATTTCCTATTTTTGAGTGGCCTCTGGGCCTGGCATCAGTTCTGTGGACACCGGCATTATCCAGCCCCATCTGTGTCCTGGTCAGGAAGCACCTGATTTTCACTGTCTGAAGTTGCTCTTCCTGGGGACCTGCCTTCCCTGATTCCCCTGTTCCAACTCCAGTCCCTGTACTTCATTGGAAACGTAACATCTGGATTTATCCCCAGCACTTTTCCCACCCACACTCTCCATACCTTTTGACAGGAGCAACAGCTCACTAATTATTTTGGGGGTTAGAAGACTGGAGAGGAGGCTTCTTAACTCAGGCTTTAAGGAGGTTGCTAGAGTCTAAGGCCACAGACCCTGGGTCAAGACTGCTTGGGTCAAATCCCAACTCCATCGCTTTTAGCTGTGTGATGTTAGATAAGTTACTTGACCTCTATGGCCTTCACCTTTTCATCTGTCAGTGGGAATAATGGTATCTACCTCACAGGTCTGCAGTGAGGGTTCAGTCTATTGGTATTTATAAAGCACTTAGAACAGGCCGGGTAGAGTAAGTGCCATGTAAGTGTTACTCAAATAATGAGAAATCATTCCCCCTCAACTGCCTTGCCAGGAACTATCCATGAGCTGCCCTCAGTTCCTAGCCCCTGGCAAAGGTGTAACTGCAGGGTTAGTACATTTTCCCTCCATGAGCCCTTGTAAAGCCTTGGCCCTGAAGTCTCACTGTGAACTTTGGGTCTGGGTCTACCCAGAATAGGGCCCTGCTGGCTATGCGAGTTGTCAGGAGTGTGGGAGCTGAGTGTATGTGCATAGTCTGTGAGGTGTGGGGTGCAGTGTTAAACTGGAATCTCTCTGGGATAAAACATATTTTGTATTCAAGGCAGAGATACTTTTAGAATGAGAGAAGGCAACTCAAGGGAACTACAGAGAAACTGGAAAAGAATATGTGCAAAAGACAGGAAGACTCAAGAAGTAAGGGAAAATTGGTTTTGAAGGAAATTTAGACACCTTAGTTAACCTTCTCAGTATTAGCAACATGTACTCACTATCTTTGTTACCCAAACATTTCCCTAATCTTGACTAATAAGCTTAAATCAGTCCTTAAAGATGTGTGTGCCAGGGAGAAAGGACCGGCACCACCAGCTCCTGCAGGGCTCTGCAGTGTCGCGGCATCCCTCCAGACCTGCTCAGACCTTCTTGGAACTCTTCATGTTCCTAATTAAACCTGCTCTTCACAAGTGCCAACAACGAAGAGCAAATAAATACACGTTTCCTATCCATCCTATTGTCGTCTTTCACTTTTGTTTGGTGACTAGTTATGGGATGCATGAGGAAACTACTGTGTATATATTTTTAAAACATTTTGAAATGGTCCACATATTTAAATATAATTTCAGAATTCTGAAAGACCAAGATTATTCTCCAATAGCCACAGGTCATGGGCCTAATTTCTCTAAATTACTGTAACTGTAGAACTTTCTCAGTGCCTTACTCTTAGAGAGGCTTAAGAAGTATTTATTGCATGCAATTGCCGAATATATGGGCACATGTAACATCTGTTGTATCATCAGATAAACAGGATTCTGAGTTTTTTTTTTTTGGAGGGTTTCAGGTACAGAGAAATGGATTGATAATAATTTTTGGTTTATGACACACTCTCATAGTTTTATGTTTTTTGTTTATTAATAAAATTGTATGAAGTAATATATAACAATGAAGTCACCATTCAGCAGAAAATCTCAGATGTTAAAAATAACCTACACTGAACTTAGGGTTTCCTTCGTTCTATCACCCTGGCTCCACCCCTTGAGGAGGTGATCATCTAGAACTCTGTGATGAATAATCATCTAAAACATTTCTCCTTGGGTGGGGAAGCAGAAGAAAAAACATTCCCATGTTCCAAACAACTGGCCCAGAAATTTCTGAAACAAATCCATGTGCAAATTGTTCAGGCCAGTGAAGTATCTAGTCTGAGCCCATTCATCTTGGCATAGAGGACTTTACAGGCCTGTCATGAAAAGGGTAGGGGGGGAGGAGTTCCTTTGCCTTTTGATATTAAATGTTTAACAAAGACATAATAATTGACTTTTTAAAGTGTAGCATTAAGACATTTTATACTAGATTATTAGAACCGATGTTCATCTGTAGGCAAAAGCTATTAATAGAAAAGTCTTCTATGAGAAGAGATTTCTCATTCACTATGTAAGGAAGCTTTGCCCCTTATCCTTCAACTACTCTGAACCCTTCTAGTTGCTTCTTCTGGTATGACTTCCGTATTCCCGAGTAAACACATGCGACTTTTTCTTGAGCCCTCAGTTTTCCCGATGATTTATTGAATAGCCACTGTGGCTAAGAGGATGTAGATCTCTTATACCACTCTCCAGACTCTCCCCATTGTGTTTGGTTAAATCCGTATTTCAGAGTTAATAAAATGGTGACTATCCATACGGTTGTCTAAGCCAGGAAGTATCCCGTGGTTACCTTTCCTCTAGCCACGGCACTTTCACTTTTTCTGGAGTGACGAATTCCCTTGAGTTTCATTGGATTTGTTTGCTCTGTGCCCATTAATATGTCTTTACATACTTCCTAATGGTCTCTCAGTACCATCTCCCTCACGATAATCCATCTGATACTCTATCAGGCACCCTCTCTGCCTGTCACCCTGGTGTTTTTCTCCCTGAAAACCTCTCTGGATCCTGGGCCTTCCTGCTTCTATCAGACCCGGCTGCCCTAGAGGCTCTCAATCCTGGGATCTTTCCTTGCCCCTTTCCTATATTTACCCCTTATTTTCTTGATGCACCTATATTCCTTTCTTATTTCATTATCTTGTTTTGTGAGGGGGGGAAGAAAAGCACTCCTGAGGAAAAAGGGCAGAGGAGGTAATTTATTTTGATATTCTGTATCTCTTAAAATATCTGTATTCTGCCCTCATATTGGAATGATAGTTTGGTTACAGGATTCAAAATTGAAAATGATCTTAATTGTCTTTTAGGTCCCAATGTAGCTTCTGAGAAGTCTAATGCCATTCTTATTCCTGATCCTTCATATGTACTGTGTCTCCCACTCTCCCATTTGAAAGTTATTACAATTTCTCTTTCTCCCCAGTGTTCTAAAATTTCCTGATGTGGACATTTTTCATTAACTATGCTAGGCTCTCACAGGCCTTTCATTTTTCAGAAATATATATTTCTGTTCTGGGGATCTTTCTTATATTATTTATTTGATAATTTTCTCCCAACCATTTTCTTTTTTCCTTTTTTTTTTTTTTTTTTGTCATTTCTATTTATCAGCTATTCCATACACTGGATTGATACTCTAATTTTAATTTTTTGGGTTTTTTTTGACTCCTTATTTTTCTTTCATTGTCTATTTCCTTAGGAGATTTTCTTAGATCCTTTTATTGCAATTTTGGTTTTTTTTGGCTATCAAACTTTTCTTCTTGGAACTCTTCATTGCGCATTACAAGTGACGGCAATGAAGATCAAATACATTTGCTTGTTCCCTTTTTAGAGCTTCTTCTTATTTCATGCGATATTTTCTCTTATCCTGCTGAGAATAGTAATTGTGTTTTGGGGGATGTTTTCTTCTGCCCTTTGTATTGTTTCTCTTACCTCTAAGATCCTTTCCTCCCTCCACCAAGTTTATTGGTTTAGATTTCTTTCCTTTATATTAGAAGAGTTTCTCAGATGTCTGGTACTTCTGTGTTATAAGATTATGATTAAAAAAGGTTATATTATTATTATTATTATTATTTCTTTTTTTATTGCATTTTAGGTTTTGGGGTACATGTGAAGAACATGCAAGATTGTTGCACAGGTACACACGTGGCAGTGTGATTTGCTGCCTTCATCCCCATCACCTATTTCTGGCATTTCTCCCCATGCTATCTCTCCCCAACTCCCCACCCCGCACTGTCCCTCCACTACTTCCCCCCGACAGACCTCAGTGTGTGATGCTCCCCTCCCTGTGTCCATGTGTTCTCATTGTTCAACACCCGCCTAGGAGTGAGAACATGCGGTGTCTGATTTTTTGTTCTTGTGTCAGTTTGCTGAGAATGATGGTTTCCAGGTTCATCCATGTCTCTACAAAGGACGCGAACTCATCGTTTTTGATGGCTGCATAATATTCCATGGTGTACATGTGCCACATTTTCCCTGTCCGTGTCTATAATCAGTGGGCATTTGAGTTGGTTCCAGGTCTTTGTTATTGTAAACTGTGCTGCAATTAACATTTGTGTGCATATGTCCTTATAGTAGAAAAATTTATAATCCTTTGGATATATACCCAGTAATGGGATTGCTGGGTCAAATGAAATTTCTATTTCTAGGTCCTTGAGGAATCACCACACTGTCTTCCACAATGGTTGACCTAATTTATACTCCCACCAACAGTGTTAAAGGTTATATTATTTGTAATATCTGTAACATTTTATTTTCTAAACAGAAATTATCTTGGTTTTTCGATATGTTTGATAAAATATTTAAACAAAACAGAGGAATCGAAGTTTCGTCAGAATTCTACCTCCTACAGAAAACCACTATTAAAGAAAATCTGTCATCTTTTAACACATATATAAACATACATTTACGTAAATAGAATCTTAACATACAGTGTTTGAAAATTGCCCTTTTCCACTATTTCTAGGCCATTAATATCTTTCCATTTCAATACATATACTATAACCTTTTTATTTTTTATTTTTATGTTTTGAAATAGAGTCTTGCTGTGTCATCCAGGCTGGAGTGCTGTGATGCAATCTCGGCTCACTGCTGCCTTAATCTCCCAGGCTCAAGTGATCTTTGTGCCCCAGTCTCTCAAAGTGTTGGGATGACAGGCATAAGCCACTGTGCCCGGCCTCCCTCACATTCTTAAATGGTAGTTTGTGTTACTTTTTCTTCCTTTAAACATCCTGAAGTTTAGACACAGCATCTGTACTTCTCAAAGACCACCATGGCTTCCTTTCACCAAACAACCATTCAGGTAACATACACTAAAAAGAGGAAACACTGATACTTAATTAACAAGAGAAATTTGTACATGATATCCTGTTTGCACAGAGACAAAAGTCAGTCTTAAAAAATAGCAAGTTGAAGTTGATGTTAAAAATGTACACTTTGACAGTGAGCACTTCTGTTATCTCTAAGCATGAGATTACCTATGCTGTTTTAGTAAATAGGGCATTGAATGGGACATGATTAGGTGCAAGTTGTTCTGATTTGCACTAAGACAAATGTGCATATTTTACAGTGAGAGATGACAATACAGATTCAAACAGGACCAAACTATCTGTACTTTTGTTATAGTCCCATTGTTATTAATACACAGTTGCCCTTAAAAAATGAAAAACAAACAAAAGAAAAACGAGCAGGACACAATCACAAAATCACAAAGTCCAGCTGGGTAGAACTACTGTTGATCAGAGTCTCTAGGCTGGGGGAGGGGCGCCTGTGCCTGCAGCATCCAAGGGATTCCTTTATGGACTAACAGAACAACTTCCAGTTTCAGTGCCCCCTCATCTCGCCAGGCAGTCTAGGCTGTGACCCAGGTATAGCGCCCAGAGGAGTCATCTCTAGATTTCCATGATTGAATACCCCAACATAAGTACATTCATTTATTTAGAGGATGTATATGTACAATTACTTTATGTTACATGTACATTACATAAACCAAACAGAAAATTACCAAGATCTAAATTGTACCCATAAATAAAAAATTTAAATTTTCTTTTTTTTTTCTCCCCATTTATTTTATTGCATTTTAGGTTTTGGGGTACATGTGAAGAACATGCAAAATTGTTGCATAGGTACACACGTGGCAGTGTGATTTGCTGCCTTCCTCCCCATCACCTACATCTGGCATTTCTCCCCTTGCTATCTCTTCCCATCTCCCCACCCCCTACCCTCCCTCCCCTATTTCTGTTTTGTAGTTATTCCTATTTTGCAGTTCACTGGTCTGGAAAGAAGTTCCCATATTCATCCGTAAAATGAAAGTTCCTAGAATTTGCCTCTACAGCAAGTGAAGCTCTTGGTGAGAATAACAGGGTCTGGAGAAGCTTACGTGAATTATATTTTTCCCTTCTCAACAGCCATTGAGACCCCTCTGTATTATAGGTTGCCCTTCACTAATGGAAAACTCCTTAACTGGACACTAGGATAGAAACACGGCTTCCAGAAATGTTTCTCCTCTATGTGATTTGAAAGTATTATGCTGGCTATTTTTATGTCCTCAAAGTTCAGGATCAGAGATGGAATTTCCAGATTAGTTGCAGGTTCCCCCTTCTCTTTCCCCCCATCACACTTTTGTAACTGGATGTGCTTTAATTCAAAAGGAAACTTTTCAGACCATTAAGCTTCAATACAGTTTAATGCCTTTGGGCTGTGAGGCTTGAAATCATAGAGATGCCTGAAAAAATGTTTTAAAATAAAATCTGGAACAAAAAAGCACTCTTTCTTCACTGCAAATTTGTTTTGAGTTTTGTGATTTTCTGCCTTGTTTAAATAAAAAATCTTGCACGTGTCCATGCTGCAAAAGCCTCAAAGAACGATGACCCAACCCAGCTTAGCGGTGGATGGGCCAAGTCTAAGGAGATTGGGCTTGTCTTAGAGGGCGGAGGGCAGTGACTCCTGCCTCCTCTGGCTTGTGCTTTAAAAATAATCCCAAATGACCAATTTGCATTCTAGGCCATAGCAACTCTTTTGCAGAATGAATAATATTTTCTTAAGCACTTTTAAGTTGTCATTAACAGCCTGTTTTAAAAATGACTTAATGAGTAAAAATATGCTGTTTCTAAGTCCCTATGTGCATATTTTTTAGAATGGCTAAAACAGTAGTTTTGTTTGCACGCATATACTGCCATGGCCAAGAAGGATGCGATTATGGTCAGACTCCCTCACAGTGATTCATGAAGGAAAGTGCTATCTGCCTGGTCATCTTTGTTAGGATCAAATTGGATTTTAGCAATTGATTCACTTGAACTTGCACAGACCTTCAGCCCCACTTTGCAAATAGGGAAATTAAGGTTTGCATATATGCCAAATGACTTGCTCCAGTGTAAGCCAAAGGCAGTGGGGTAATGAGGAACACAGTCAGGTTACTTGAAAAGCTAGCCAACATGTTGCGTATGAAGTATAGTGAAATCTCCTTAGAAGAACTCTGGTCAGCAAGACAAGAAGTGGGCTCTTACTTCCAGACTGGGAACGGATTTGCCAAGCAAATTAATAATCCACAAAGAAAGAAAGTTTAGTGTACATACTATTTTAAGTCCGGGAAAGCAACCAGTCATGTATAATTGGTGTGATAATTACGAATTATTTCTCTATTTGTTAGCCAGGTCCCTAAATTATCTCTATAAGCAGTGCCTTGCTAGCTGTATGAGTTATGTGTAGTTTACAGAAATGAAACTACATTGATTTAAAATATTCTGAATTCAGATTAGACTGAATGAAGTTCATGTAGCAAGAACCATTTGCTTCTTGTCCTAATTTTAAGAATTAGCTTTGTTCATAAATTTGCTGTCATTTAATCTTTGTGGGGCTTGGAATACTTTTACTATTTAAAATTAACAATCATTCTAACTTTAAGTAGGAAACTGCTTTTTAAAATCCATTTTCTACCAAGAAGAAAATTTAACTTTATTTTTAAACAGTATCTCCATGAGCCCAGGCAGAGATAAAATTTATATGAAAAGTAAATTATCTTCTAGGAATGGGCTATATCAAATCTTTAAGTCACAGTTTTAACATCTTATGTCCTTCTGAGTTAGATATTCCAGGAATAATCAAAAACTCTTGAAAAAACTTTAAAAAGATGTCCTTTGTTGCTTTTTAAATGAATGTGGTGCTTTAGGCATTTTGGTAGAATGGCAGAGACCACCTCAATATTTCTCAGTAAAAAGGAGGACCCAGTGATATTATACTTTATTACAATACCCTCAAATAAAAATGGAAAAATAACTAGGGGCTATATACCCATACAATCCTTCAAATGCAGAGTCACTAATTGACTTGAGTTGTTTTAACAAGTCTTCTGACCCAAATTAATTCACATTAATCAGGCCTTGGCCACCAAAGACTGTCTAGAAGGATTTAGGAGATGTACTACTCAGGCCAGTCGTGAGAGAATCAAAAGTCTTTTAAAGAGCTAAAGTTTTAAATTGTGAAGTATTCAAAGTGTGAACTCTTTTTTTTTTTTTTAATTGGAAAATTGAAGTCTATCTAGAGCATGTCTTCTCAGCAGAGAATAACATTGATTTGAGGGTTGGGAGTTCTTGATGATTAGTTTTCAAATAAGGACGCCATTCTCTGCAATTGTACATCAAGCCTGGTTTCATCTTCACCTTGAAAACTAGTTATTTTCATCCAGCAAAAAGCATTTCCTATGCAGTGGTAATATCACAATGAAATTTTATCATATGCCTCAGTAATATATAGTCATCAATGAATCTAACAAGGATAAATTTTATAAGAAAACCAATAAAAGAAAATGATTATATTGGTTACTAGAGCCAGCATCCAGAAATGAAAAATAGAAAGGAAAATATCACTTTGCATCGGACAGCATTTCAGTATACGTAATATGCTAGGATCTTCTCTTCCAAGTTATTAGGTATCTAGCAGAACAACAGGCAGCAAAGGGATAAAAATACTTCAGCCCTTTTTAAATGTCAAAAACAACGTAAAAACCACTGTTTCATCCCTAATCTGTTGTCTGAATAAAGTACAGTTTTCTGTCCCACTGAAATGTTTATGTGTTTACGTCAAAATGTGCTGTGAGCCACTGTTTGGAGATGCATCTACACATGGGAAAAACTATTTAAACAATGAAGTGAGGAAAAAAAGTCCATGAAGGATTCTACCAGATAGACATCTGGAAAACATGAGAAATGAATTATTTTTTAACCTCTGAGTGTTGGGGCTCTTGTACTTATATGTCATCTGCTCAGTACTGTTTCTAGATGAAGAATGAACTTGGTAAAGAATGATACGTTACAAAGAAGAACAGAAAATACTTAAGATTGTAAAGCATAAGTAACACAAATGGAACTGTTATATGTAACACAATTGAAACTATCTTAAAAACCACTTCTTAATCCTGTGGCTGTATAATTCCATCATAATCATCTCATTTTTTTTCTTCAAAAAGCCTATTAGTTTGAAATTGTAAAACTTGAAATACTGTTTAACAAGTTTATTTGTCAGAGCAGAAGAACTTGAATGTTTAATATGTTTTATCATTAAACTTAGAATATGCATTAGCTATCATAACTGTAGCTGATTCTAAAATATGGATTTATTTTGATATCTTGATTCTATTAATTTTTGTCCCTTTAATAAAATTTTTATAAATTGCCTTTTACAAGGCAAATCATTTTAAAGGGTTACAATGAATAATAATAGCCTCTGACTCAGTCTTCCCCTCCTCTGAGTCCTTTTCAATGGCAACCACTTTTAGCTCTTCCAACTCGTTCTTGTAGTATTTGTGAACATTATTTTGAAAAACATTCTTATGCCACTATTAAAAATCCTTCTTTTCAGTTTTAGATATCTATTAAGTTCCTACTTTCCTACTTGTGATGATGAGGGTCTGTTTTCTTCCACCTCCATCCATCTTCATTTTGCTAAGACCAATATTCAAAGTTTATGCCTATGTTTTTTCACAGCTGAGCCATATAATATGATACTATTTTCTGGATACTTTATTGGTCTCGCTGGAATTTCTAATTCTCCTTCTCTTTTTCATTTGCTTAGTTTTCTGTTTTTGTTTTAGTTTATCCCCAAGTCTTAGACAGAGTGGTACATTTTATCTGCCTTCAGTTAAACAAATCAGGTAACTTTTTTCTTAGGTACATCCCTCCAGAATCTCTTTTTGCCTTTCTCTAGTCTAGACTAAGCTGTTTATTGTCCTAGAAGCTTCCTTTACTATCATTTTGTAGATTCCATTTGTCTTTCTCTGCATTGGATCCTTTGTTTCCTGGATTCCATACATTTCAGGTTCTTGTTTTTCCCTTCTTTTGGATAGTACGCCTCTATTCTATTAGCTTTCAAAATAAAAAATGCAGAGAAGATACTTTTTTTCTGTCTTTGCATTTACAAAAATGAGTTATGCTATCCTAATATTTGATCATGGTTTGACTGAGAATAGAATTCTACTATGTAAGTAATTTTCCCTCAATATTTTGAAGACATTTTTCCATTGTCTTCCAGTTTCTGATTTTGCTGTTAAGATTTTCTATGCCTTCCTTTGTAGGTGGCTGTTACAAAGCTTCCTGGATTTCTCTTTGTTTCCAGAGTTTTGAAATTTCATGATCATGAGCTTTGATATTAGACTTTTTTCATTTGCTTTGCTGTGTACTTGAGCCCTCTTAATACATAAAAGCATGTCTTTTTCTTCTGAGGGTTCTCTTCTGGTATCATTTCTTTGATGATTTCCTCTTCACCTCTTGCCCTAGTCTTCCTTTGTAAAGGTACTATTATTCAAAAGCTGGGCTTCCTAAATGGATTACTTAAAATTTGCATCTTATTTCTCTCATGTTCATGTATTTATCATTTTTATTTGGTTTCTGGGATTTTTTTTTCTCAACTTTATATTCCAGTCTATTGGTTTTTTTCCTATGATTATGGTTTCCAAGAATTTACTCTTCCTTGAATATTTCTCTTAAAATAACATAATTTTGAGAATATTTTTAATTTTTTTCTGATCATACATTGTTTTCTCCAAGCCTGATCTTTCTTTCCTCCCTCGCTTCCCTCCTTCCTTCTTCCTGCCTTCCCTGCCCTGCCCTTCCCTTTCTCTCTTCCCCCTCCTTCCCTTCCTCCCTCCCTCCCTTCTTCTCACCCTCCCTACCTTCTTCCCTCCCTACCTCCCTTCCTTCCTTTCTTCCTTCCCTCCCTCCTTCCTTCCTTTTTCTTCCTTGTTCCTTCCTTGTTTTCTATTTTCTAAGCATTTCTCACATGTCTAATAATCCTTGGCTGTCTGTCCATTTGTGGAATGAGTCTTTGTCATGTGATCTGGAAGCTGTGTGCAGGTGCATGACTGTGCCCAAATTCCCACTAGGCTTCACTCTTAGGTGACCTGACAGTATTCTTCTGCTAGAGGAATGTCCAAGCTGTTTGTGTGTATTGGTCTTTTCTTCAGCTTCGTCAGTTGTTCTCAGAGAGGAATCCTGCCTGGAAGCCATTTAGCCAGGCCCCAGCATTCTGGATTCCACTGGGGAAGGGTACTGTTCCGTGTGTACACTTTCACTTGGTCCTTCTGTTTCCAGTAAGGAAATCCTGTGCTCAGCCGTGACTTGTGTTCCTGGGTCCAAAGTCACTTGAATTCGACTTTCTGGAGGATAAATCTGTAGAATTCTGGCAGGTTAGTGAGAGTATATTGCCTAATGCTGGCTGGGGAAGATGTGTTGTATGTAACTGCCATAGAATACACTGTATATAGAATTTTAACCAATCCATTTGTTTTCAGTTCCCCCAAAACCCCACTGCCAGAGTTGTCAAGTGCTCCATTTCCTAAGCCTTTTGGGGTTCTGTGGTGCAATATATTTGATTCCAGACTTCCCCCACTGCTGGCTTCCCCCCACTGTTTTCTGACTCTGCCTAGAGAGTGATAACTTCTCTACAGTACTTGCTTCCAAAATGTTATTACTGTCATCTTCTCACTTACTCTCTTAATCCTTGTAAGTGAATACTTTTTCAAAAATTATTTAATTACCACTTAAATGGTGATTTGGAAGGGCATAAATGCATCATTCTGACTACGTAGGAGGAAGTGACAACATCTGTTACATCTACCATATTTAAACAGGAGCATCCTTTTCCCTAACTCTTCATTAGTCCTTTTTATGTTAGATTTGCTCATTCTTGTTTCTTTTCAGGTTACCTAGGGAGACTTCCTTAAAGCTCAGCCCTTTGTACTTTCTTCTCTTTCTTCTACTTTGAAGACCTCATAAATATAAATGTCTTTCTTATGCTATTTCCTTTAAAGACTGTATCCTCAATTTTATTTTTCATCTAACCTCAAGTTCCATATTTCCATCTTCCCCATAGGGCAGGGACTAGGCGGTCCCGGTGCAAAGTTGAAGGAGGCCCTCACTTGCAGGGCTGTACTACCTGAGACCCTGAGAGTCAGCACCTTCTTGAGTTTGGCATCCTACGCTTCTTACCCTCCCCACCCTAATCCCAGTTCTACTTCCTCCTACATAGTCGTTTTGGCTATCACAATGTCCCCTCTAACTCATTATGTCTGTATTAGTCCATTCTTGCATTGCTATAAAGAAATACCTGAGACTGGGTATTTGAAGAAAAGAGGTTAAATTGTTTCATGGTTCTGCGGGCTGTACTAGAAACATAGTGGCATCTGCGTGGCTTCTGGAGAAGCCTCAGAAAACTTACAATAATGGCAGCAGGTGAAAGGGGAGCAGTCATTTGACATGGCAGGAGCAGGAGCAGGAGTGGGTGGGGAGGTGCCACAGACTTTTAAACAATCAGATCTCGTGAGAATTCACTGACTATCATGAGAACAGCACCAAGAGGATGGTGCTAAGCCATTCATGTAGATTCTACTCCCATGATCCAATCACCTGCCGCCGGACCCCACCTCCAATACTGGGATTACAATCCGACATGAGATTTGGTGGGGATACAGATCCAAACCATATCAATATCTAAAGGCAACTTCACCATTTTTCTATTCACAATTCTTCCCTTTTTCCCCACCTCTATTTCTAGTTGTTTTCAATAGCACTACCATTCTCCCTGTCAGATTCATTTATCTCCTTTTCCAGTGCCCAATATACCAACTCTAAGTTTTACCTATTTTCCCTTTAAAGTATGTCTTGACTAAGCACAGTGGCTCATGCCTGTAATCCCAGCACTTTGGGAGGCCAATGTGGGCAGATCACTCAATCTCAGGAGTTTGAGAGCAGCCTGGCCAACATGGTGAAATCCTGTCCTTACAAAAAACATAAAAATTAGCCAGGTGTGGTAACACATGCCTGTAGTCCCAGCTACTCGGGAGGCTGACGTGGGAGAATCACTGGAATCCAGGAGGCCGAGGTTGCAGAGAGCTGAAGTCGTGTCGCTGCAATCCAGCCTGGGTGACAGTATGAGACCCTGTCTCAAAGAAAAATTTTAAAAAGTATGTCTTTTATCTGTTCTGTCCTTTTCATGTTTTTTCTTTTTTTTTCTAATTACTTCCAACAGAGATTTTGACTCTGAAAGCCTTGAACAGAAACTTTCCCTGCTTCAAAATTTCCTACATGCTGTTTTCATCACCTCCTTCCTAGAAACCTGTGTCTACTTCCTCCCCATTCAAATCTACCCATGCCTACTAGATTTTCAAATCCCTCCATTACCCAACTCTACTTCACCTTGAACAAATTCATCTTTCTTTAAGGTTCAATACAAGTCATAACTCCTTCGTGAAGCTTTGAGTCACTATTCATTCCTTCACTGACTAGTCTGTTTAGTTTCCTCCTTTCAGTTCCTCTAGTACTAATTGTCCATTTCACACTTAATTTTACGCTGACTTGTGCTATTTATTCCATGCCTCACAGCCATCTTCCACTCACTGGGCTGCAGCCAAGTCCATCATCTGCCCACTCACTACTCACTTCTCCTTTTCTCACCTATCATTCTAGTTTCTGCCAGTGGCACTTCTAATCTCTAAGCCAGGTTCATGGACCTCCTTTACCTGCCCGCCTGATACTTTGATTTAAAGTTCGATCAATGTTTCCTGTAAAATACCTCTCGGGTTTGTGTGTCTGTCCCCTCCTCTAGAGGGTAAGCACCTGAAAGGCAGGAGGCACATGTGAATATGGCTTCTTGGAGAGTTCTAAGCAAACAGCAGGTGTCCAAATTCTCCTTAACAAGTAAGAAATCTCCTCCGACATTTTGTACAATAGTTATCCATGGGAAAGATGGACTAATTTATCTTCTTATCAAAATATATCATTTCCAAAGAAGAGGATGTTGTAGGGTTATCCCAATCCCCTGTGGGAATTATCTTTCAGCATATATTTTGAAAGTATTTGTACAATTAGATAAAATATTTAAAACTGAGTGCCAAAACTGTCTGTAACACTTAAACTTTAGTTATTCAAAGTATATCTCTGGTTACTATGACTATTAGAAGGCTGCGCTGTGTTTTCCATAAAGGTTTATATAATGAAAGACACCAAGAAACTTTCTAAACATCGCCAAGTTTAACCCTATAGAATGTACTGACCCCCAATAATGTCTCAATAGCCCCTTACCACTTCCCAGCTTCTGTCTCTCCTCCTTCTCTGTTTCCATGGTGAATGCCTACAGTTGCATCACTTAAAACAAGAAGTTTAAAAGCCAGGGGAGGTCAAGCAACAATCACGATGATTTGCTGATAAATTTTCAGTCTTTCCAGAATCCTGAACTAGTAATTCGTTCAGTTATTCCAACAAACAATAAACCTCTGCAAACTATAAAACTACCAGTTATTTGGGAAATGAGAAATTCAATTAGGAGATGGAAATGGGGTTGAATTAGCACTTCTCTGGGGATATATGAGATCTGAATTTAGGCAGAGTCTCAGAGCTTTCTGGCCTTCACGGACATTTGATGGGGAAGAGTCAACAGATTATGGTTGTTTTCCTAATTGTTCAGGCCTGGACGTCACACTATTTAATTATCCAGTTTGGTCTTGCAGTGTTTGTGGTGGTGACCCAGTCATCATGAGATACCATCTCTGCATTCACTCTTCTCAGCAGCTTTCTGACTATAATTAACAGGTAGATGCTGCTTTTGTCCTTACGGCAACACTGCTTTAATTTTATGTGCCTAGGAATCGCTGGGATCTTGTAAACATGCAGATACTGATTGGGTGGTTCTGGGTGGATCTGGAAGGCTGGTTCTAGGTGGGTCTGGAAAGTTGCATTTTGCAAAAGTTCCTACATAAGGCCAAAACTGCTTATTTAAGGAATACACCAGGAATAGTAAGGATTTTGGAATATTCAGAAAAATGTATTCATGTTTCAAAGTATTCTTCTTAAGAATAAAAGTGCTGCAGGTTGCCACGTTTCTGTATGTTGAATGTCCTTTTTTTTTTTTTTTTTTTTTTTTTTTTGAGACAGAGTCTGGCTCTGCCACCCAGGCTGGAGTGCAGTGGCAAGATATCGGCTCACTGCAACCTCTGCCTCCTGAGTTCAACCAATTTTCCTGCCTTGGCCTCTTGAGTAGCTGGGATTACAGGTGCCCACCACCATGCCTGGCCAATTTTTTTTTGTATTTTTAGTAGAGATGGGGGTTTCACTATGTTGACCAGGCTGGTCTCGAACTCCTGACCTCAAGTGATCCACCCCCCTCAGCCTCTTAAAGTGCTGAAATTACAGGTGTGAGCCACCGAACCAGGCCTGAATTGTCTGGATCTCTTACTGGTAATTACAGGCCCATGATTTTGCCCTTTATTTCCAACTCTTAGTGGCCTATGGGGTGACTTGTCTCATATTGGAGAAGGCTGGCATTGCAGACAGGCAAGTTTTCTTTGAACTCATTGAGTCAGCAGCTGATTAGGGCTCCCAGGAAGCCAAGGGAGCTATTCACAGCCCCTTCAGATTTTGCTCATTTGGGGATTTGGGATATTTCTAATGCTACCCAGCTCTAAGTAATTGGATCTTTACTTTTAAGAGTGCTGCTCTGAAGTACTTAGCTTTGAAGAATATTCGAGGGTCCCATGACTGGCTAGGAAGGCTGCACGTGGACTGCAGGACTCACTGATTTATGGGGCTTCTCACCTCCCTGTTCAGCAGGGAGTCACTTGCCAGATACTCAAACAGAAATATGACTCTTGGTGGTGATAAACATTCAGAGAAGAGAGCGTGAAATGTGACTGAGCGAGGAACTGAAAAGGAAAATAACATTTTATTCACTGCACTACAGTCAGCCTCTATCTCCATGAGATCATGTGGAGGCCCTTCTTCTGGGTGGTAGATACAAAAATACGAAGTTCTGCATCACCAAGCACTGGTCAAGCAGATTTTCACAATGGCTGCTTTTTGCCTGCTGCTTCAGAAGGGTTGATTCATTTTAAGATACAGATAAGATGGAGATATCTCCCTTTACAAGTGAATTTTATTTTATTTTATTCTTTCTTTTCTAGGACCAGGTTGAGTAGCTTTGTGCTGAAGTTGAACGACATTTTATCTGAACTGATATTCGTCCATATCAAAAGGGATATAGACAAATTTCTCCTCTATTTTCAGTTTGCTAAATTTTTGTCACAAATGGGTGTTGAATTTTGTCAATTTTTTTTACATAAATTGATAAGATCATATGATTTTTCTTCTTTAGCTGGTTGATTTGTTGGATTATATTGATTGATTTTTGAATAATGAATTAGCCTTACATACTTGGAATAAATCTTACCTCACTGTGATACATAATTTAAAAAATACATTGCTGGATTCAATTTGCTAAAATTTTGTTGATTTTATGTCTAAGTTCATGAGAGATTTTTATCCATAGGTTCCCTTTTTCTGTGCTGTTTGTCTGCTTTTGGTATTAGGGTAATGTTGGTCTCATAAAATAAGAGCCCATAAAATTCCCCCCTCTTCTATTCTCTGAAAAAGATAATATAAAATTAGTGCTAATTTTTAACATGTAAGGTAGAATTCTCCAGTGAAACTATCCAGGCCCAGGAATTTCTTTTCTGGAAACTTTTAAATTATGTGTGCAATTTCTTTCATGGTTATAGGACAATTCAGATTATTTATTTCATCTTGGTTGAGATTTTGTAGTTTGTTATTTTCCAGGATTTGGTCTATTTTCTCTAAGTTGTCAAATTATGAATATAAAGTTGTTTGTAGTATCCCCTTATTATCTGTATTGAAACCCTTTGTAGGAACTATACTGAAATGTCCTATTTTATTCCTGAGATAGGTGATTTGTGTCTTCTCTTTGTCCTTGTTAGTCTTGCTAGAACTTAATCAACTTTATTATTTTCTTTTTTTAAAAAAAGAAACAGCTGTTTATGGATTTGCTCTATTGTTTTCCTGTTTTCAATTTCATTGGTTTCTAGTCTTTTCTTTATTATTTCTGTCCTTCTGCTTAATTCGGGTTTATTTTGACCTTTTTCTGTTTTTTGTTTTGTTTTGTTTTAGGCTAGTCAAGTGGAGCAGTGAGAGTACAGAACTTTTTCTGGTTTTTTAAGGCAGAAACTTAGATTATTGATTTGAGACTTTTCTATTTTCTAATATAAACATATGTTTCCTGCTCAGCACTGCTTTATTTGCATTCCACAAATTTATTATGTCATATTTTCACTTTTGATTTAGTTCTATGAATTTTCAAAACTTCTTTTGAGATTTTTCTCTTTCATAGATTATTTGGACTGTATTGTCTTATTTTCAAGTGTTTGGAGATTTATCTTTGACCTTCTGTTGTTAATTTCCAATCTGATTTCATGATTGTCATAGAACATATATCATTTCAATTTTTAAGAATTAGTTGAGGTTTGTGTTATGACCCAGCATATGGTCCACTTTGGCCTATGTTCCACAGCCTTCTGAAAAGAATGTATTCCTGCTGCTGCTGTTAATGGAGTTATAGAAATATCATTTCGATCCTGTTGGTTCATAGTGTTCTTCCATTGTCCTATATCTTTGCTGATTTTCTGTCTAGTGATTCATCAGTTGCTGAGAGGGGTGATGAAGTCTCCAACTGTAATTGTGGCAATATGTGTTCCAACAAGCCTTCCAGATGGTTTTGATTATGCTGACATTTGGGAACAAGTGCCTTTAACTATTTGCAAATTTCAACTTTATGAAAGGAATCCCCTTGAATATTGAGAAAACATGACTTATTTCATGAAGTTGAAACTCCCTAGCTTAGGTCCTTTTCTTCCAATTCATCCTTCTTATCATTAGGTAACTTAAAAAAAAAAATCCAATTGTATCACTATCAGGGACACTTTCAATGACTCTCTGCTGCCTCAAGTTAAGCCTAACTATCTTAGCTTGAGAATTTGCTACCATCCTGTATGGGTTCTGTTCTCTATCAGGCTGGACAAGTCATAGTATCTCACGCCCACACCATGCCTTTTTTCCTCTGGGTTTTCTTTATGCAATTTGTTTTTACTGAAATGTCTTCCTTTCATATGTATTTTTTCCTATCTTTCTATTTCAAATAATATCTTCTCATGAGGAGTTTTCTTAATATCTGAACAATATAGAATTTCTCCCTTCTCTGAGTCTCCATGGAAGTTTCTATCTTTCTTCCCTATTTTTTTACATGTTTCTTCTTTAGAGTTATTGGGGATTTTATCTTCTCTCTCCTGCTAGATTAAAATTTTACTGAAGGCAAGGACTCAATCTTTGTATTTCCTGCAGCACATCACATGGTTTCTCAAAAATACTTTAAAATATTTGTTGAATTAAATTTTCTGGACAATTAATGATATGTAATGTGCCATTGCTTTGTTTCTGTAAAATTAAAGAAAATTTCTAAAACGAGTAAAGGGAGTTTTCCCTTTTAAGGATCCTGGAAATAAACTATTTTTCTTTTTTAATGAAAGAGCATTCATTAGAAATTTATGGTGTTTCTAAAGTGGACTTTACATATATTTTAAGCCCTTTTTAGAGTAATGGTACTGTAGTAAAATACATAGCAATATACATTTTATAGCCAATGCTCATAGTGATTCTAATGTCTAAGTATATCTGATCTCTACTCTCTTCTTGTTCATCTCCACTACCACCCTCAGGGGCTGTGTCTTATATTTTTGTGCCACTATAACAGAAAACCTAGCACTGAGTAATTTATAAAGAATAGAGGTTTATTTCTTACAGTTCTGGAGGCTGGATAGTCCAAGATCAGGGGACTCACACCTGGTGAGGGTCTTTTCTCTCATTATTCCATGATGGAAGGTGGAAGGCAAAGGTGAAGGGGAAGGGGGAGGGTAGAGAAGGAGGCTGAATGCATATTTTTATCAGGAACCCACTCCAGCAAAAGCTAATCTACTCCTCATGAGTGGGCATAATCCATTCATAAGGACAGAGGCCTCATGACCTAATCACCTTTTAAAGAGTCTGCCTTTCAACACTACTGCATTGAGGACTAAGTTCCTAACACATGAACTTTGGGGGACACATTCACGCTATAGCAGGTTGGTTCCAATAATCTATTGCTTGGACTATTGCTGTTTT
Source organism: Sapajus apella (assembly GCF_009761245.1). Taxonomy (NCBI): domain Eukaryota; kingdom Metazoa; phylum Chordata; class Mammalia; order Primates; family Cebidae; genus Sapajus; species Sapajus apella. Next base: position 18,405,277 of record NW_022436968.1, on the reverse strand, counting down.
TCCTAAACTTGCCTGGTTATAAGGATAGCCTGGAGAACTCACTAAAATACAGATTCCTTGACCTCATCTAAGATCTCCAAAGAAAAATCTGGGAATTTATATTTTTAGCAAGCCTCCCCTGTGATTCCAGTTTTCAGGCCATGCCTTCTAATAGTTACAATTTCTCATCTCTCCAATCCATGATTTGTCTGTCCTGTTACTTAATCATCAGTTATATTGCAAACTGCTTTCATAAAGTATTTGTAATTTGTAATTGAGATGATAGTTTCTCTGAATGCTTGATTTTCTAAATGAAAGGGATTTTCATGGTGGTCTGGTTATTTATTAATCATAGAATGCTTAGTTTCCTCAATGGAGGCACAAAACATTATTTCTTCCTAACCAGAATACAATGTTGGATATTATAAGAATGAAAGAAAAAATCTGGTTACAGTATAATATAGAAATGTGGCAGAAAGCAACATGAAATCACCTTACCTGTGCTTTAGGGCAAACTACGTTATGCTGTGTATATCTTAGCTTGAGTGGTACAGCCTCTCAAGTGGTATAGCCTCCAGCATAATACCATAGGTATGCTGAAGAACTGATACAAAAGTACTTCAGGATGTCCTGAGAGTGTGATGGATAGGATAACTCAATCCATTTGGTGCTCTATAGTATAAAAAACTAGGTAATTGCAAATGGAATGAAGTAAATTTACTCCTAAGGTGATATAATGTCTACTAATGTTGCCATGCAATTGCCAGGTAGCAACTTTGATTGTCATAAAATAGAAGAGCAACATTGCTATCTTAGCTTTAGGGTCAAAAGGGACTTTAGAAAGTATCTCATTTAATCCTATTCCTTATTTATAGACAATAAAATGGTAGATATTTGAACAATTGTATCAGGACAGACACTGTTATAAGTGTTTTACATATACAGCATCATTTCATCTCACTGCCTCTGAGTTAGGTTACTATTGTTGTTTGCATATAGGAAAACAGAGCAACAGAGAGGTTAAGTTGCTTGTCCCAAAGCACACAGCTAATGAGTGGTAGATTGGAGTGCAGGTAGTCCTAGTCTGCTCTCTTAATTGCTGTCCTCTACTGAGGAAATAAGCCACAGGTGTACTGAAGCGAGTCCCTTCCCCTCGCTGAGGGCAAAGCACAGCTTTCTTGGCTGTGACCAGTGTTCTCTCCACCTCACCAAACTAAGTAAAAATATATTAAACAAATTGATATTTCTTTGAGACCCCTTGCTGTTATCAGTTGGAATATGCTGCATCTCATAGGTACAGCTATGTAACTACTGGAAGGTAAATATTTTCACTAGTAGTAACAGCAAAATTTTCTGAAGTTTGCCTTAATTTCAAGTCTACAATTTTTCCATTCACGGACAGATAAATAACTTAATGCCACCATTACATTAATGAAAATGTAAAAACATTATAAATAACCAAAACAAATATTACCACTTAAGAGTTACTTTGTTTTTCATATGCATATGTTATGGAATAAATTGTGTCTTTTCCCAAATTCCTATGTCGAAGTCTAACCCTCACTACTGCAGACATGACTGCATTTGGAGATAGGGTCTTTACAGAAGTAATTAAGGTAAACGAAGTCCTAAGGGTGTGTATTAATCCAATATGATGGGTGTCTAATACAAAGAGATTAGATACAAATAACATAGACAAAGACCACATGAGGACACAACAAGAAGGTGGCCGTCTACAAGCCCAGGGAAGAGCCCTCAGAAGATACCAACTTTGCCTATACCTTGACCTTGGACTTCCAGCCTCCAGAACTGTGAGAGCCTCCATTTCTGTTGTTTCAGCCACCAAATATGTGGTATTTTGTAATGGCAGCCCTAATAAGATAATACAGCATAATTGTCAGAGCCCATATAATCTTGGGAATATTGATGCTTGAGAAAGCACTTTGGTCATTAAGGGGATTCTTTTTTTAAAAATTTAATTTAATTTTAGGTTCTGGGTTACATGTGCAGGATGTGCAGGTTTCTTATATAGGTAAATGTGTGCCATGATGGTTTGCTGCCCCTATCAACCCATCACCGAGGTATTAAGCCCCGCATGTATTAGCTATTTATCCTGATGCTCTCCTTTCCCCACCCAATGGGATTCTTTATTTACTTTGCATAGAGAAATTAACAAGTTAAATATTTGTTTTGCATACAGCAATTAACAAAAAGAATTGTCTAGTTCAGGATATGTTGCCCCTGTGAACATAGTCTCCTTCATTGGTAAGTTTAATTTAATTTCTTTGTAAGGGCTCCAGAAATAATTCCTCATTTTTGCTCACCCCTTCAATCAGCAACTTCTCAAATCCAGTAATACCGTCTATTCTCCTAGCTTTCTGTGTCTTTAGGCAAGGCTCTAGATTGAGGTAGACAGCCTAGTAACTATACCTAGGGAGTTCTGGTGTAGCAATTGGTCTGTGGCTTGGGCAGTAGTTAAGCCATTTTCGTAGCTGGCCATCTTGGGAAAAATTTCTGTTCTTCAATACGTGGTGAAGATTAAAAAATGAGAGAAAAATATGCTTTCAGAAAGTAGAGCTTTAGAAAGTAAGTTCCAGCAATTATAAGGAGCATCAAGAAAATTGTACTGATTTCCCCCAGGCTCCCACAGGAAGGACTATAGCAAATGTCCTTGGGAAAAATGGTGATCTTTCTGTCTGGAGCTTTCCAATATAAGATGTTATTAGCATGTACATGTTATCCACCAGTTTATTTGAAAAGTATTCAGTACAAGCCCTTATACCTCTTCTTCCAAACTCAAAGGAACATTCAAACCTTTTACATACTGTTTCTTTTATTTAGACTTTTTGCAAAACAGCATGAGAAAGAACATTCCTTCTCTTCTGGAATGAAATGTCTGTATGGGTGAAAGGAAGGAGTTTAGATATCCTCAACTTTTCTCAGTTTTGTCACAAATATCAGTACATAAGATAAAACCAGTGCTATCAAACACATGCCACCAGAGCATTCCTCAAGCAGAGTTATACTGGGGCAAAATGCTCTCTGTAAATTTTGATAACATGTAAAAGACTTCAATGACTGTAGGTCCAAAAAGCACCAAGAAGTTGCAAAAATGACCATAGTAATAAAAAAAGAAAAACACAATTCTGTCATGTTCCAGAATTTTAAATCATGTCAGATTTTAGATGCATTTTGGTAGCTTTAAATCCATAAAGTTCTAGAAAGTGGTAAAAACAACAGAAATAGTTTTTAAAAATTCTGACATGTTCCAGAAAGCTCCAATTGTGTCAGATTTTATATAATTTTTTGTTTCCTTTCTCAGATAATATATATTTCACAAACATACATGTGATTCACCAGATATTTGTGATCATATGTTGGTGGGATGCAGACCTGACAAGCAAATGCATATCTTTAAGCATGCTACTGTAGTTAGCGACTTCCAGGAGCATGCACTGAGGTGCAGTATTACTCATGATGCAAAAGTAACATGACTTTCATTTTTTCCTGGTAGTTTCCTATTAAACAAATGCTGCTAGCAGCTGTAATAATGTTGTGAACATAAAGCTTTCTTTGTCTACCATTCGTGACAAATGCTTGTTTGTCCAGAAAAAGCCATCTCTATGTATCTGAAATCTTATAGGATGCTATGTGTCACTATTTTCCACAAAGAAATGCCTGCATTGCAGTGTAGGTGTTCTCTAATGGATTTAAGTGTTGATATCTTTATAGCCAATCACAAGCAGATCCCTAAATAAGCAAACCAGCATCCAATCCTTGAACCATCAGACCTATTAGCCTTGGGGAGGATGAGCTTCAAAGTACAAAAGAGAGGGCAAAAGTGGTCTCTTTTCTTTCTCAGACTCAATAATTCTCTTGAAGTGGTGGCTTAACAGGTGGAAAATGATGTGAAACTTTAAGAACAACAAGTTAAATGCATGGTGAGGCTCCAGGGATTTGTAAAGGAATATGGACGTTTCTAGTGCAGATTACCAGGTCATCAGTTCAAATGCAGCTGTGCTCGGCTATCACTAAACATGATTACGCATCATGACTGCCTGGGTCTCATATGAAGTGAGATGGAGTTCTTGGTTCCCTTGTAGACAGCTGGCGAGCTGAAAACCCAGCTAAGAGGACCACCATTTCAGTTGGCACTCATGGAAATTTGAACTCACCAGGAGACCCAGGCTTGCTGAACCCTCAACTCTCTACCTTCTTAAAGCATTTCCTGGGCTGTGCATGCCCAGGACGTGTGCTGAAATAAAGCATATCCTGTGGCTATGTGAATGGCACTAATTCTGTCAGCCCAGAGAAACTCTTTTATGCATGAATCCAGCTGGCTGATAATCGAGCTGGTGAATAGAGGACTTGGCTTCCCAGTTTGACTTTTTCTCTGAAATAGCCACGCGGTTCCAAATTTCCTCCAGGACCTTGCCTTACTCCAAAGTGCCAAGAGGTGTCCCAGGAACCACCTCCAGGAGTCATCGTGCAGTCCTTGGATGTGGCTCAGTTGTAATAGGATTTGTGTAAATATGTATACCATGTTCACAGAATCTCCAATTCTATGACACATTTTTTAGGACTATGACTGTGTTGGAACCCAGTTACCAGGGCTCAGTTTCCCATGAAATAAAGAACAGTTTTTGAAAGACAGGAAAGTAATCACATCTTTGGTAGTCAGGTTAGGATTATGCTATTCAAGCCAACCTGCACAAAGGCAATAGCATCTGCTGGGTTTCTTGTAGTTGGAGAAACAGACAAGTAGGAGTGCTGTCTTTCTATGACCCCACACCTGCTCCGATACCCATCCCAGAGCAAACAGTCCAGGGGCTGGCAGGAGGCAGCTGTGGCTAGGCAGAAAGAGCAACAGTCTGGGGTTTTGGAACCTTGAGTTACAGTCTTTGATCTGCTAAGAATAATCCTGGCTAGTCCTATAACCTCTTTAAAACCTCAGTTCCTCCATTGATAGCCTTTCTATTGCACTAGAAAGGCTTCTGATATGGTTTCCAAAGTGCTACTTTAAAAACAACTTGAACCCTTCAGAAAGCAGGGCTATGAAAATAGAAATAATTGTGACCTAAGCCACTAATAGTAACTAAATTATACAGGCCCATAGTGAATGAACAAAAATGTATTTGTTGTGTAGAAACCTGAGGATATGTTTATAAAGTTTAAAAAGCAAAATCCATACTGGAATTTAAATGAGGATCACCCTGTAAAATGTGTGCGTGTGACAAAGACTGAACAGAAAACGGTGAAAGTAGCCATGTGAGTGGGAGAAATACAGGTGCGGTTTTCATTTTATATAAATTTGTTCTAACATTTTGTTTATTGCACTCGTTATTTTTTTCAACAACTAAAAAACTTCCAATGCACTTTTATCTTTGAATTTACTTTATGGAGGTAGTCACACTGCCTTTAGAAAAACTTTATTAGACTGCACTTACTACATTATCTAGAAAATAACACATTTCTATGACTATAGATTCACCTGCCCCCCAAACCACACAAAACAAAAAATATAGATGTCTGGTTGTGTCTTTCTCTATAAATAAAAGGAGGCAGAGACAGCAAATATAGAAAGGTGGCATGTTACATTACCGTAACACACCAGAAACCCAAGGGGAGGATAAAAGTGCTATTTATCAACCCACTGAGAGCTATGATTCTGTGGATTTTCATGTCTTCAGTGTTACTGGGGTTTAGACAATTCCAGAATTTTATTCTTTATCGTAGAACTTCATCTTTGGAAAGCTTTTTAGTAAAACAAGGAGGTAGAGTAAAGAAGGTACGAGCCTGATGGGTAACAAAGATAAATGAGTGAGACATGTGGAGTATCCATACTCCACATAGAAACAGCAGGCAGGGGAAATTTCAAATTCAAAGGGAATCCTTAGTGTCAAGATACTCATCATTTCCACATTCATGTACTTGTTTGCAACCCTAGCTCGGGCAACAGGACCTGATTTCTGTTTAGTATCTTTCCAAAAGCACCATTCTGGGTCAGGAATTCATTTGTCTCATTTTAAAATAGAAATTTAGTAGAAAATAAAACAGAAGTAGACAATATTTATATTAATTATGTTTCTTTTCACCTTAGAAGAGTATATTTCATAGTCTCTCTGTGTTTCTGTTACCTCTCAATAATACATATGCATGTATTTATTACTAGGTACCTATCTTTGTAGAAAACATAAAGATTTGTTAGCATTAAAGGAAACTGGATATTATGGAGTGTGAAGAATACAGCATTTCTCTCTTTTAATTTAAAAATTTTTCAAAAAACAGTATGTTTTCTAAGAGAATATGGTGAACATTTATTGACATTTAGCCTATTCTAGGCCCTGAGCTATGTGCTTTAAATATTTTACCCCATTACCCCTCATACCAACTATCTGAGTTAGATATTATTCTCCTCAGTTCACAGGTGAGATGACTTGCTCAAGGTCGTGGAGCTGGGAGTTAAGCTACACCGGACATGGGAAACAGGTTGAAATTTTACACTGTACAGTTTGTGAGAAAACAGTAGCTTGCCTTTCTTTCTTTTTCTTTCTTTCTTTCTTTCTTTCTTTCTTTCTTTCTTTCTTTCTTTCTTTCTTTCTTTCTTTCTTTCTTTCTTTCTTTTTCTTTCTTTCTTTCTTCTTTCTTTTCTTTCTTTCTTTCTTTTTTCTTTCTTTCTTTCTCTTTTTCTCTCTCTCTCTCTTTCTTTCTTTCTTTTTCTTTCTTAAAAAAAGATCTGTCTCTTAAGACACCACTCCACTGATGATGGAAGAAAAATGCATATTTGTCAATTAAGGAAACATGAAAAAGAATGAGTTACACTGGAAGAGAGGCCTTGAAATGCAAAGAGATAAAGGTGTCTCAGCACATCAGACTTATGCATAACAAAGTAGGTTATAGCTTTTGCACATCTGATTCCTAGTGTATGAATTCTGGCTTGGCACGCTGGAAATTGTGGGTGGAGACTGTGACGGGGCCTCCGTGGAGAAAGTGTCCCTACTCTCCTCTACCCACCCAAGCTTCAGCCTGTGTTGCGTCCTCAATGTCAGAGGCTCCCATAGCACCCTGTGCTTCTCATTTGCAGAACCCCCTGGCCTTCTGATTACTTCCTTTCCGTCCATCTTCCCAGGCAAGTCAGAGGCTCCAGGTGTGCTGTGACCATCTCCCCTCTTTACCATGGAAGACCTGGCATACAGGGCCTCAGGCAAAGCTGCCAGTGGAGGCCCTGAGCCTTGGGCCACCTTCTCTCTCTTCCCACACTGGATACCTCAGCTTTGTATTCAAGCTCCATTCTCCTCCATTTAACCACAGCTGGTCCTGTGCCTCCTCCTTGAGGCCATTTGGTCAGGGAATTCTGTGGTCTTGGGTACCCAGAGCAGGGCCTAGAAATGGAGGAATGTGACCAGGGCAAACTCTGCATATTGTGGGGCCCAAGGCAGGGGCCCTGATTGCCTGAGTCTAGAGGCAATGTTGCCAGCATTCAAGAAGCGCTGTTGTGCGCATGATGAACATTATTAAACTCCAGCACTGCCACAGAGAAATAACATTAAGCCAATCCAGAGGGCCGTGAACAGCAGGAAGCTATGTACAGACTTCCCTGGAAGAGAGGGCAGGTCTGAGGAGCAGCAATGGTAGAGCCTGGATGAAACACTGGCTGTAGCTTACTGTACTCTAGCTATTATTTTTCCATTACTTTTCTCTAACTTTTAAGGGCAGAGAATGTTCCTTTTCATTGCAGAGAAAGTTCCATTTACTTGGATGTTTACTAAAGGATAATCTCAAACTTCCCAGTAATGACTCAAACAAATAGAATTTGGACATTCTGAGAATAACCTGGGCCCTCAGATACTTTCCCTGTCTGTCACCAGTAGTTTTTAGATTCATGCAGCATGTCTAACACATTTCTGATGATGTACTAAAGGTTCAGATTATTAAGTGAAATTTTAAAGTAAGGTAAATTCATGTTTATACAGCAATGCCTATGGGGTAGAGATCAATGAAATGGGGACATCCGAATGAAACAAATATAAAATCCAAACAGAAATTTTTACTGTATGAAAACCAAACCATCTTTTCTATAGCTAGACCAATGCTATGTGTCAGGCTGATTTTGCAGTTAAAGTTCAGGGCTAACAGGAAGTGAGGGCATGAGGTGTGAGAGAATTGTGAAGCAAGTAGAGACAGTTCCTGGGAATGAACCAGAATACCATTTGTTTTCCTCCATTGTTTTACTTTAAGAATAATTCTGAGAGATTCAGAATGTGCTTCATTTATAGAAAGAGAAAAAACAAAAGGGAAGGTACATTCAGTAGACAGGAACTCCATTAAAAAAAGAATTGACAATTACTTAGAAGTCAGGAAGCCAATTTTCAAATCAATACCTTGCTTGAGAAGGATAACGTGATGTAGTGTCAAAGTAGGAAGCATTTTCAAAGCTGCATTTACTTTGCATCAGTTTTTAAGTAGCCCTGGTCAATGCAGAAACATCTGAGAAACGAAGGTCAGACAAAAAGGAGTTACAATCTGAACTAAATCTTTACGCTCTCTTAGCCAAAACCTACCATACAGGACAAAGTCAAAAATCAAGTTTAAGTTGCTTTTATACTCACATTTGCTTGGTTTTAACCTAACTGCCAAAGAATGTCTCCATCCAATCCCTACCCCTGCCCCTCCAATAAACGGTATAGCTATAAACAGGAACAGCCATAGAATTGGCCCCTTGTGTCCCACTCAGATTCTTAGTGGCATTGCAAAACACAATCTGAATATTATTAAAGGGGACGTAGACAACAAAAGGAGGTTTAAAGTAAACTACATGAAGTGAATTTTCATCATCTCTGCTTTATTTAGTATGTGAGAAATTCAATGCCATCTACATATGTACATCACTGAAGAAGAATTTCAGCTTAACCAGCTGAAGAGCAGAAATATATAATTTGTGGAATGATAAACGTGATTTGCAGTATCATTATCAAATCAAGAAAGTGCTCAGTAAAGTACACTCTAAGATGAAGTAAAGAGAGACTGCTGGAACGGAATGATGAAGAAGGAACCAAATTTGTTTTTTCAATATTTGGCACAAAGCCTTTTCCCATTCGTTTTAAATTACTAGGAAAAGTAAACATTTTGGTAAATGCTTCAGAGAGATTTATAGGGCACCCTAAATGCAATCTACTTGGTGACTGACTCAATTTTAATTCCTTTGGTTCTTGGTTGCAGAAAGGGCAACATTGTTACCACTTGCCTGGTCAAAGGTTACACTTCCTGCCCTCCATCAACCTGGCTGGGACATGTGAGTGTTTTTAGATACTAGTCAGGTCACCTTCCAAGGGGAATCACTCAGGCTAACCATCTGATTAAGGGGCTTTTGTAATGAATACTGCAGCCAGGTATGCAATTAGCACAGTGCTAGCTTTCCCTTGCTTAATGAAATGCATGCTAGGTGCACATTCATGGAAAAGCTAAGTAAACAAAGGCAACTGGGAGCTAGAGAGCCAAATAGTCATTCTTCCTTTTTGAAACTTTTAACTACTATTTTAATTGCATTGTTTTGGTATAATATAAAGTTTTTTGTTCACACCCCAGGGAATTTAAATTCAGAGTGCCAGATTTTGGTGGTTGTTTCTCCTAAGAGGCTTCCGCATGGATGGCTTTAGTCATTCACTTGCAGCTCAATGTTAATGCCCATGGCCATGCGTGGGTGCTCTTTCCCTGTGATCTCTGTTAACGGAGAACCCTTACTGAGTGCTTACAGGAGCAAGGACTGTCTTAGGCTCTTGACTTGCTTAAGACTGATAATTCTTTTTTTCTCACAGAAAAGGAAACTGAAGCCAGATGGCTGAGAACCTGTGCCCTTACCTGTTACCCAGACCAACAAGACTGGGCCAGAGCAAAAATAGTGAAGACCTCTAAAGTTGTCCTGGGTTCTCCAAGAACCTCTCTCTGCTTTCCCTGTGGTAGTACCCTCTCCTGGCCCTCAGACACTAATATGCTGGACTCTAACCACCATCCCAACTCAGAGCAGAAGCCTTGATTTCCTAAGCTCAGGTCGGGCACTGATGTGGTACTACCCATGGGTATTCACTTGTTAGCTTGGCCAATCTCGCTTCACATCCCCTGACTATAGGGATTGTTTCAGGGTATGCACATGACCCATGATAGTCCAGTCAGAGTTGAGTTGGGTCCTGGGGACAACTGTAAGGCCCAGTCTGGCTGGATCTGCAGCTGGTTCTAACTCTGGACCAACCACTTATGAATTCCCTTTTTGCTGAAGAAGGTTATGTTGAGTTTTCTGACATTTGTCACAGTAAGGAGTTCTTGTATCAGAAAATAACAATGTTGCCCAGTTCTCTCCCATTCTCCCAGAGAGACGCCACTGTGATCCTTCAAAGAAGCTGAAAGGTGGTGTAGGTGTTGTGACAGATGAGGGTGGGGGTAAGAGACCTAATATTGAAGAGCTACAACTTTGACACTTATTTTATCATTTAATGCTCCCAGTGATCTTGCAAAGGAGGTGGCATTCTCTTTCATTCACAGATGAGGAAATTGAGGCCCAGGGAGGTCCGGTAACGTCACTCATTTCACATTGTTTGTAAGTGGTGGATTTGGTGTTCACACTGGGCCTACCTGGCTCCAAAGGCCAAGAGTGACTTTCTGCTACTCAGGGCTGCTCTGGAGACTGCTGTGTAAGATGGAGGACCTGGCGGGTGAAATTGTCCAAGGCACCCTATGTTTGATGCACCATCTTCAGAGTACTCAACGTGTCATCTCATTTGCTGAGTGTTGTGGATGAGGAGGGTAAATATGGTAGATGTTATATTCACTTCTTGGAGATGGGCTCCTGTCATTAGGGTGGATAAGATTTGGGCTAACACTTTGGTTGTAAAGATTGAGAGGAAGGAAACAAATATGAAACTGTGATGCATTCAAAGTAGTAATGTTTTGCTATTAATATAAGAATTAATAGAAGAGGACTCACAGAAGACAATGTGGATTTGACATGGCTCTTGGACATTTTTTGTTTTTGGTCTGGGAGGAGTCTGAAATACCACTGTCGCCTGGCAATGAGTATGAGAGCACTAATGCTTCCTTCCTTGGGGAAGGAAGAGGGAATTCTCTCTCTTTTTTTTTTTTTTTTTTTGACACAGTATCTTGCTCTGTCACCCAGGCTGGAGTGCAGTGGTGCGATCTCAGCTCACTGCAACCTCCGCCTCCTGGGTTCAAGTGATTCTCCTGCCTCAGTCTCCCAAGTAGCTATGATTACAGGCACCCGCCCCCATGCCTGGCTAATTTTTGTATTTTTAGAGAAACGGAGTTTTACCCTGTTGGCCAGGCTGGTCTCATTTTCCACATTTAATTGATGGCAAGGCAAATATTTAACATTTTAAATGTCATACTGTGAGTACAGTTCTGTACCAGGCGCTTTGAGAATATTAAATAAAAGACAGAAAGCTTTATCTAGAAAGCCAAAATATACAGAATTATGGAGCAATTAAATAGCAATACTTGAAGAAGAGAAGATAAAAACACATGTATGCCTATGTTTGGAGTATACCAAGGGTAACAGGAGTGATCATGAGTTAAGTAGGACTGGCCAAAGGCAACTTTTTGTATCTCTTTTAAGCTAAGATCCTGAGAATTAACCTCATCCGTAGAAGTGGGCAGGAAAGATATCTTTTATTATAGTAGGAGTAGATTGAGGTGGCCCTTTATTCTACTGAGCAAAAGAAAGCCATAGCTGGGTCTCTGGAGAAGGGGATGATGGCAACTGGGGTTTGAGCCAGATTTCCACTGTGCCTGTATGAAATGCAGACAGGAAGAGGCAGCCTATCACAAGCTTGCTATTCAAGTCCTGGAATGACACTGGGAGGCTTTACCTAGAATGGCAGCTGGGAAAACATGGAAAAGGTGAATCCAAACAAATGGGGATTTGGGCAACTGTCCTTTCTGGCTCAGTCGCTCAAGGAAAGTGCACACCATTGGGAAGTGAATCAGACTGGGTCTTATTCATCTTCCCTTAGTGCCTGGCACTCTGGGGATATTGATAGGTGTTTACTGAATGAACAAATGAATGAATGAATGAACAAGGCTGACTCAACTGGGAGGGTACCTTAGAAGTAGGAACAGATAATAGGATCAATGGCTGGAAGCTACCAAGAGTTCAAAAAGATGCAGAATGGAGTAGGGCCATTTTTCTTTACAACAGTGAAAAGGTCATTAACTAAATGGGAATTATGGTTTCTTTTGTGGTGGTGCAGGTGGAAGTTAAGATGGAAAGGATGGATCTCTTTGACTCATTTACATGGCCTGGTTACACCAGGTCTTCAACTTCCTCACCAATCAATATTCATATCCTTAATGCTCCCTGGCTTCCCTTCTCACAGAAGTAAGACACATCAGGAGTTGAATTCCAGGTACTTTGCTCTCTGTAGACATATTTGCTTTGATATGAATGTTATCTTGCTTGACATACCTTGGTATTCTTTACCCCTGCTCAGCGGTCTCAGCAGTTTTTTTCACCAAACATGTTTAGAGGATTTTGCAGACCTCCCTTAAAGGGACATTTCTGATTCTTCCAAACATTTTCTAAAACATCTGAAAAAATAAATTAAAAGAAAAAGTAAGGTGTTGGGGAGGAAGGCAGCAAATCACACTGCCATGTGTGTACCTATACAACAATCTTGCATGTTCTTCGCATGTACCCCAAAACCTAAAATGCAATTTAAAAAAAAAAAGAAAGAAAGGTTCCTTAACCAAAAACAAAGTATACATGGTGTGAGCCCATTGCTCTGTTTGCACGTGCATAATAAAAGACTTGAAAATGTAAGGAAAGACTTTCTTTTTTCCCCTATGAAATGCTCAACTTTTATAATAAAACTTATTATTAAAAAAAGAAAAAGTATCTTGTAGTTTCTAATGGTATTTGTGACTTTATAGGCAGTTAAATCTCTTCCTATATACATCCTAAATCAACAGAATCTCCCCTTCATCTTTTCTTGTTTCTCTCAACTCAGGAAATTGTTCTCGTAAATGGAGTCCCTCCCCCACGAATGCCTGGGACGACCAGTCCTCTGATCATGCCCCAGGTTGTTGGTTCTGTGTGCAGGGGGTCCGCATTGCTGCAGTGGTTCCATAAAATGAAATTCCTTTCCCAAGCTGTAGTCTCCGGAATTTACCTCTTTCTTCTTGCATTCCTTTAGAGATAGAGAATCTGAGTTAATCCCTTCAGGATTTTTATGCATTTCACTCTTGCCTGTCCTGCTGCTGTCCTCCACTTAAATACCCGAGACAAATTCCCTAAGCTCATTCCAGCACTGATCCTTATTTTCTTACATAAAGGGGGAATTGCATTAAAGGTAGAGTTTCTTTAAGTGAGATTCTTATGCAATTATATGTATTTTTTCTGTATTCGATGGTTGACTGCTATTCTCTTACGACATCAAGTCCTTTCTAACCTTACTTTTCAAAACAAGTTTTTGTTTTCTATTTCTTGTAGCTCACTTTGGGGGAAAGAACTTTCATGGCATTTAGAGGAAAGGATGCTTAGACTAGGAGTGAAAACACCAGGTTTTCCATTTCCCTTGTCTCTTGGGGAATAAAACATCTTGGCACAGGCACACTGCAAGGTGCTGCCAGCAGACAGCTACTTCTAGAAATCAGTTCATTAGGCCTTTAATTTCTGTGACATTTGTCTTCCCAACTTAAATGTAAACTTTTTTGAAAGTGGGAACTGATTGTTTATTTCTTTTTCTTTTTCTTTCTTTCTTTTTTTTTCTTTTTTTTTTTTTTAATTTTCTGAGCCAGCTTCAGGACTAGGTTCTCTAAATTGTGGCAAAGGCCTCTATACGTGTAGCTAGTACCTGGGTTGAGACAGCTACTAATTCCTATGGGGTTGGCTCTGATTGTTAAAGTCAATGTTTTAAAATTAAAACATTTTGAAAATGAATTTATACCAATATATGGAATGTGATGGCACGTTCACTATAATTATTTAGGCATTTTTGTCTACAAATGTCAGAAAACACAATTCAAAGTGGTGTAAACAAGAAGTGGAATGTTCTCCGTTCATTTGCAATTTACCTGGCTTTTTCTGCCAAAATGATTACTAGCACTCACTTCAACTTTCAAAAGTGCCTGGATTTGGAAGATAAAATATTTGGTCATCTGTATCAATGCTCAATGTCTGCCATAACAAATGACCACAAACTTAGTGGCTTAAAACAACACAAATTTCCTGTCTTATGATTCTGTAGGCTAGAAGTTCAACACAGGTCTCACTGCGCTAAATTCAAAGTGGCAGCAAGGCTGGGGTCCTTCTTGATGCCCTAGAGAAGAATACTTTTTTTTTTGTTTTCTAAAACATTTATTTTTAAATAGACTCTATTTTTTAAAGCAGTTTTAGGTTCATAGCAAAACTGGGCAAAAGGTACAGAGATTTCCCATATGACCCTGTCTTCACACATGCATAGCCTCCCCCAGTATCCTTGCTTTTCCCAGTTTCTAGAGGTCGCCTGCATTCCTTTGCTCATGGCCGCTTCCTTCAACAGTGTCCGGCCACATGCTCCTCATATTGCCAGCTCTCTTTGTCCTCTCTCCTGGTTCTCTCTTCCACATTTAAATGCCTTTGTCATTACAGCACGCCCATCCAGAACAATCTAGGATCATCTTCATTTTTAAACGTCATCAGTCGAGTAGCAACCTTGATTCTATCTGCAACTTAATTCCCCTTTGTCCTGTAACAAAACATTTACAAGAGCCAGCGATTAGGCCATGGTCATCTTTGGGGGGTCTTTATCCAGCCTATCACATCGCTATACTCATAAAGGGCTTTATTATTATATTATGCATATCAAGAAGTTTAGACATGAGATGACTCCAGGAGGGGAAGTTTGCAGCTGATGACATCATTATGAGCCCAACTTCTCAGGCCTTCCTGGTGAACCATCTTCAGCATGCAAGCTTGTCTTTTGGGCTGGGTTCAAGATGGCTGCTGCTTTCTTAGCCACTGTGTGCAGACACAGCCACAGCCTGCTCAGTTAAACAAGGGGTAAAGAGAGGGCTGCTTTGTCTCCTGTAACTCCTTACTAGTGATGAAAATCTTTTTCACAGCTCTGCAAGAAGATGCTTGTGTTTCACTGGTAAGGACTGTAGCACACCATCGTTCACCCTCTGAAGCATTGTGGCTGAGGAGGGAGTGGACACCAGAGTAACCTGGGGTTTTCTCAACGGAAGGACAAAAGGGGAAGGACTCATGGGCAGGCAACCAACAATTTCCTGTGCATTCACAGGAAGACAGGAGCAGGAACCTTCAGGGCACTCTTGCGACACATCCTAGTTTCTATGCATGAAATTATTTGGGGCTATGAAGTAGGTAATAATTTTATTTAGAGTGACTGTTCCAGAAATCTTAAGGCACATCAAGATTGTTTCTAATATTGCACAGATGAAGGAAGAAGAAACTGTGAAACCAAATGGCATTCAAAGAAGGTGGATCTGAACTATAGCCCTTAGGTATCCATCTTTGGTTTGCACCTGAGCCTCATTGCAGCTGTTTGATATCTTAGTCCTGTAAAGACTTTGGTTTGAGTACAAATGTATGTAAAATCTTGAGGTACAAAAGCAGAACTTGTCAATGTATTTTTAAATATTTTATAATAACTTTGCAAGTTTTCTATATTATCCATGCTCAATGCTTCAATAACTATTGTAGCTAATAGTCTCATGTACTTTTGTGAATATATATAACCATATTGATGGCTACAGCCACATAATGCAGAGCAGTGCATTCCAGTAAACGACTGGGCTTTAAGATCCTATTATTATTACTGTCAGCAGGAATATATGGTAAACACAAGAAGCCACAAGCAATAAAAATAGCCTCATGTCCCTGCAATAGTTCAGGTGAAATAACATGCCAGACATGGGTAAATATCCGCAAGCTACCACAGAGCATCTCTTCACCCCTTGAGGAAGTAGGCTGTTAACAATGGAAGAAAATTGGCACTGAGATTATTAGAATGGAGTAGTGACACCTGGTAGTCAAGTGGCCCATTCTAGTTCTTTCATTGCTGTGGATAAAGCGTGGTTCTCTCACATCATTGTACAGAAAAAAGTGGATTAAAACATGAATATG
The DNA here is from genome assembly GCF_009761245.1 of Sapajus apella. Taxonomy (NCBI): domain Eukaryota; kingdom Metazoa; phylum Chordata; class Mammalia; order Primates; family Cebidae; genus Sapajus; species Sapajus apella. Next base: position 18,389,166 of record NW_022436968.1, on the reverse strand, counting down.
CTATTTAATTATTACTCCAAATTATTCTCTTCATGGAAACTCATTCATCTAATTAATCAGTGTTTATTGAGCACCTACTATGTTCCTTCTACCATTCCAGGCTTTTAGGGATAGATTAGTGAACAAACAAAGATCCCTGCCCTTATGGAACTTACAGTTACACAAGAGATGGACAAGAAACAATAAATATAACAAATCAGTAAAGTACATGATGTGTTAGAATGTGATAAATGTCATGGGAAAAAAGTTAGAGCAGGTTAAAGGGATTGGAAGTATGAAGAGAAGGACAGAAGAGAAGAGGAGGGTTAGTGTTTACAACCTTAAATAAGGCAGTCAGAGCAGATCTCATTGAACAGGTGGTATTATGAAAACAATGAGAAGTGAGGGAGTTAGCTTTGAAGGCAGGAGAAGCATAAATCAGATTCATCTCTCCCTGAAATCCCCACTCACACTTAAAGCCTTTCAAAGCTTTCCCTTAGCACATACAGGGAAGTCTAACACTAACAGGACCTGTAAGGTAATATTTTCTTCCTCTCAAATCATATCTTGTTCATCTCTTCCTCCAGCCCATACATTGCTTCAGCCACCTGGTCAATCTTCTGTTCCTCGGGGGCTTCACCCTCTTTGTTGCTTGGGACTCTTTTCCTTGGAGGTTTGTCACGGCTGGCTCCTTGGCTCGTTTTCACCCTTCAGGTCTCAGCTAAAATGTCATCTCCTCGGAGAGAACTTCCTGAGTTCCCGTAAAAATTGGACACCAGTTACTCTACTGCATCGCCCTATTGATTTTCCTTATAGCATTTTTTTTTACTATAATCTGCCATTTTCTGGTTTGTATATTTGTTTCCTTATGTTGTCTGTCTTCCTTCTTTAGAATGTAAGTGCCCTGAAAGAGACTTACACGTGGAAAATGATCTTATTCATTTTCTGCCTTACTTTATATCTAAAATTTAGCACACAGTTCACACCCAATACATTTGTTAAGTGAGATGGTTTGACTCTGTGTCCGCACCTAAATCTTATCTCAAATTATAATCTCCACGTGTAGAGGGAAGGAGGTGAATGGATTATGGGGGCGGTTTCCCCCATGCTGTTCTCGTGACAATGAGTGAGTTCTCACGAGATTTGATTGTTTTATAAGGGACTCTTCCTCTTTTACCTTCTCTTCTCTCTCTTGCCACCTTGTAAGGAAGATGTCTACTTCTCCTTCCGCCATGACCATAGGTTTCCTGAGGCCTCCTCAGCCATGAGGAACTGTGAGTCAATTAAACCTCTTTATAAATTATTTAGTCTCAGGTATTTATAGCAGTGTGAAAATAGACTAATAAGTGAACAAATGTATGTTTGTGTGTATGAATATTTGGAGGCTTGTTGCTTTGTAGTAACTTAAGGCTTACAGAGTACTCACCAGCCACCACACCACTACCACCACCACACGTGTCCATGCGTGTGTGTGCGTACACATACAAGGGCAGATAAAACTTTTGTGATGTTGCTGGGGAAATTATTGGATAATTAATCTGCACCGCCCTACTCTCTCTTGCCAAAAGACCCATTGCTAGGCACATCTGAGGGAGGTAGCGTGTTTACAGACAGATCAACCCTGGGGCGTACTGCAAGTGACTAACTTTACAGTTGCTTAATAAAGCATCTGCTTCATTGCAGGTTAAATGAGGGCAATCATTGTTTACTGCTGTTTCAGGGGCTATTTATCTATCTGAAAAATTATGAACTAGAATCTTGCCAAGGTTTGGAGTTTTTCCCAACAAAATCTAGAATAACTGGATATCGGTGCTACTGAGTTGCCACTTGCAGTAATTGCACAGCTACAGGTGGTAACGCCTGCTTGTTTCCGTTGTTTTCAGAACAGCTGTCTTGGTAATAGATTTTACTCTTCTGAAATGAGGTGAGAGAAACAAAAAAAAAAGAAAAGGAAAAGATGGAGGCTATTTTCTCGAGTTTATTTTCTTTAAGCCTCTTTAGAAACTAAATCAAATGAAACTGGTCTGTAGAAGGCATTTTACTAAGAGAGTCTATGGGGGTTAAAGGCTATGAATGTTTTAAAAACTCAATGATTTTGTCAAACACTTTCCATAAAGGTTGTTTAAGGATTGCATGGGTGGGTGGATGAATAAATAAAAAAAAGATGGCAGATTTACTTTATTTGGGAAGGAAGCATGTTGTGATAGAAAATTCAACGACTTAGAGTTGCTTTGTGACATGTCTAAAACTGGAATAATTCGGGGAATTAATGTAACTTCTGAAGAACAATATTGCATTTTAACAAACGTGAAAAAGAAACTTCCATCTGTTAGTTCAAACAAGAACGGTATGCCTATTTTTCATCTATCCATTAGCAAAGATTAAAAAGTAATACAGTAATAGTCATGGTAAGGGTGTTGTAAGACAAACACTCTCAATTACTGCTGGTGTGAATTGATACAACCTTCCTGGAAAGAAACTCAGTAACAAGAGTCTTAAAAATTTCCATACTCTTTATTCCAATTATTCCTTTTTTAATTGATTTTCTTGCTGAGCATGATTTGTATATGAAGAGGATTATTGTAGTGCTTTTTGTAGCAGTGAAAAACTGGTAGCATCCAAATGTACATTAGTAATAAATGATGGAATATCCATATAATAGTATATTCTACAACCATTAAAACTTGTCAGTATAATGTAATGTTAAATAAAAAAGCAGGATGTGAAATTATATATGGACTGTAAATTCAACTATTAGAAAATGTGCTGAAAAAATATTGGAAGAAATTTGGGAACATAGTGAGTGAGTGCCTCTACAGGGTGAAATTATAGATTTTTTTCCTGAATAGTATTTGTATCTTTCTATATCTTTTTCATTGAGCATGGATTATTTTGATTCTTTTGGGAAAAAATGTGGAAGCAGAACTAGATCCTAACTTAGGCTTTACCGTATATGAATTGTGTGATATTTGGTAAATTATTTAATCTTCCTGAGCCTCAATTTATATCTGTAAAATGGGGACAATAGCATCCAATTTGCAGGGTAGCTGTGATGCTTAAATAAGAGCTGTATTTAAGGAGCCTTGCAGAATTGCTGGTCTATGTTAGCCAATAAATAGTGCTTCTTATTACTCTGGGTTAACAGGTGACTACAACCTGGCGGGAGTGTTTACTTTACCAATTAAACTTTTATTTTTTATTGCATACTTCAACATTTTACAGAAAAAAATGTTAATTACATATATATTTTCCGATTACTTTCAGTGTAGCGACCTATATTTTTATATAAATACCATTAGTAAATACAATGATTTATGTTCTATTAACATTTTTGAGTCTCACTTAAGCATTTTGCATACAATTTTATATATATATATATATATGAATGTAATTTAATAGCTACATAAGAATGTATGATAGCAACAGCAGTACACTAAAATTTACTTATTCCTTTCCCAATTTGGGGGCTTCTCCTTTTTCAAAAAACTTGTATAAGTGGGGCTGCCTGAAACGTCTCTGTACAAATAGCTTTGTTTTCTTTGAAATATTTTCCTGGACACATGCTACTCAAAGTGAATTAGTATGTCAAAAGATAGATTGGCTATTGAGCTCTTATTATATTCTTTTAGTCCTTCTTTAAGGAAGAGCTAAAGAGACTACAGTAGAGAACAAAAGACTCCTTTCTAAGAATATAATCCAGAAGTTGCTAACATCACATTGGCTCCCTTTGGAATTTAGTAACATGGTCCTATTAGCAGGAGTGGGGATGGGAAGAAGAATCTCTGGTGACTATGTGCTCAGTTAAAACCCATGTTGAGATGGAGTGCGGAGAGTGTATTCTAAAAGCAGGACAGAATGGAGAAGGGAGTTTTCCCCATTATCTGCAACACTTTCTCTGTCAAGTGTTTCCTGACATCTTAGGCAGAAGTAGTTTCTTTCTCTGCTGGGTCCCGTATTTATGGTAAACAATTTTTGTACATCCCTTTCTGTCTTGACTCTGCTGTTCTTGAGGACAAGCACAGTACTTCCTTCTTCTTGGGATTTATCTTCTTATTTCATACTTCCATGGATACTACATTCTGTTTTCAGCATCTGACATTATCTATCATGTTGACATCTCCCTTAGAAAGTGAAGTTCTAACTATGTTTCACCTTCTTCCTATAATACACACACCCATCCTATGTCCTCTCTCACCCACTCAATACAGTTATGCAGTAATTTCATTTATGTCAACATTGTGTTGTGTTTAAAGTTATGACTACGTAAATGCTTGTTCATGTATTGAGCAAACAATTAATGACTATGTAATGCTTGCACAGGTGCTGTAGTGTAATACAATAAAATTTCTCATCCTGTCCAGTATGTGGTTTTTCCCTGGAGTTCATAGTCATGCTTGCTTTTAACAAATTATTGTTAAGTATCTATGTACTTATCACTGAATTCAATCCTAAGTTTCTCCAAATTGCACAAATCTCCTTTTAAAATGTTTAATAAACACATTAAGCATAAATTACATGTTCTTGAAGAAAACAAGCCTTCTGATGTGCTCTACATGGGACAGTTTTTTAGTCTTACCAAATAGCTATTATCTTCCCTTGCTATTCCTCAACTATTTTTTGTATTGGTTCCTTTGTTTTTGGGGTCCCATTCTCCCCTCTTTCCTGGTTTATTCCTTTTTTTTTTTTTTGGTAGAACGTACCCTCCAGAAGCTTCTTGAGAAAGGATTTATGGGAAGTAAGATTTGAGACCTTGTTGATCCGAAAAAAATGTCTTTCTTGTATTCTCATACTTAAACGAGAGTTTGGCTGGGTACAGAATTCTAAGTTGGAAATACTTTTCCTTCAGAGTTTTAAAGGGATTACTTCATTGTTTTCTAGAATTTGGTGTTGCTCTTAAGAATTCAGATGCTGTTCTTCTTGAAGCTTTGCAAGAATTCTGCTTTCATTTCTCTGGAATAGCATAGGATCTTTTCTTTGTCCTCAGTGTTCTGAAATTTCATGATAATATACCTTGATATGAATCTGTTATCTTCTGAGTAACTAGTAGGACTTTTCATTCTAAAAATTTATGTCCTTCCCTTGTTAAAATTGTTCTTGAATTATTATTTTGATATTTTTCTTCTCAGTTTTTTTTTCTTTCTATAATTCCTATTATTTGGATTTTAGACTTCTTAGCCTGGTCCCCTGATTACATTTTCTCTCTTACATTTTCTCTCTTATTTTACTTTGCATTTTATTTCTGCTCTAATTTCTAATTTTCAAATGTTTATTGTTTTTTTCCATTTCTGTTATCACATTTTAAATTTACTTAGAAATAAAAAGCTCATTTAAAAATGTTATCATGTTTTTTTTTTTTTTTTTCCTCCTTGCAAACGTCTTTATTTTCTCCAGCTTGTTTGTTTCAGCCTCCTTTTTTCATATTATGGGCTGTCATGCCTGGTAAGTCTTGTCTGTCTACTCATTTTAAGATTAAGTTCAGTAAGGCCGGGCATGGTGGCTCATGCCTGTAATCCCAGCACTTTGGGAGTCCCTGGTGGGTGGATCGCTTGAGGTCAGGAGTTCGAGACCAGCCTGGCCAACATAGTGAAATACAGTCTTTTCTAAAAATACAAAAATTACCTGGGTGTGGTGGTGGATGCCTGTAATCTCAGCTACTCAGGAGGCTGAGGCAGGAGAATCACTTGAGCCCTGGAGGCAGAAGTTGTAGTGAGCTGAGATGGTACCATGCATTCCAGCAGATACATGGGTGGCAGAGTGAGACTATTGCAAAAAAAAAAAAAAAAAAAAAAAAAAAAAGGCAATTAGGACCAGCAAAAACCTCTGTGCATGTATGCAGCACTGTGGACTGGATTCAGAAACAAATGAGTTATATGGGGCAGAGCTGTAGCTGACCCACAGCCAACAAACAACATGAGAGAAAACAATAAACCTTTATTATTATAAGTCACTGAGATTTGGGTGTTCTTTGTAATGGCAGCAAAACATAGCTGAGGAACACAAGGGTTCAAGAGCCTTTTCTTTTACAAGAGTGCCCTCCAAATGTTTTTAAGAATCAACTTTTATTGAAGTATAATTGATATATAATAAGTTGCACTATTTAAATTGTACCACTCAGTGAATTTTAATGGATGTGTGCACCTGCGAAAAGACTTTCATAATCCACATACAGAATGTCCCCATTACCCAAAACATTCCTCATGTCTCTGCAATCCATTCTTTCTCTGTCCATGGCCCCAGATCACCAATAATCTACTTTTTTTTTTTTTTTTTTTTTTTTTGAGTCTCGCTCTGTTGCCCAGGCCGAAGTACAATGGCACAGTCTTGGCTGACTGCAACCTCTGCCTCTTGTGGTCAAGCGATTCTCCTTTCTCAGCCTCTCGAGTAGCTGGGATTACAGGCACCTACCTCCATGCCTGGCTAATTTTTGTATTTTTAGTAGAGGCAGGGTTTCAACATGTTGGCCAGGCTGGTCTCAAACTCCTGACCTCGTGATCCACTCACCTCAGCCCCCCAAAGTGGTGGGATTATAGGCGTGAGCCACCATGCCCAACCTGATCTACTTTTATTACTGTAGATGAGGTTCCATTTTTCACATAAATTGAATCATATAGTATGTATTCTTTTATATCATACTTCTTTTATTCAGCATAATGATTTTGAGATTCACCCACGTTTTTGTATTAGTGATTCTTGGATTTTTATTGCTAAGTGTTATTCTCCCATATGAATTTACCTCCAAATGTTTTTGTTTACTCTCCTATATTATTAAAATTTTTTGAGCATTCATCCCTGTATGCATACATTTACATAAACATATATTCCTCTATAAATATACAGTACTATTTTATACATTATAAAATGACACATCTTAAGAAAAAATGGGATAAAAATAAATATAATTTATTTTCTTCTTGCCTAGTAGTGCATCATCCTGATTAGTCTCTGGGTGTATACACTTGGTGGCCATTATATTATGCCCCTGGATGCACATCTCCATTTGGAGGTACTTTATTGATGCCTCCAAAATGATTCATTGTCTTTCCCCTCAATTCAGCTTGTCCACCTGATTCTCTGGGCATTAAATTAGTCTTTTTATCTAATCAGGCAAGATTGGTAAGAGTTACCTTCAACTATCTCTTTTTTACCCCTTATAAACAATCCCCAGTCAAAAACTGTGTCCTAGATGCATCCAACAGGTGGTCCATCACTCCTCTCTGTATTCATGGTCTATTCGTATTTACTGCATCTTCGTGGATCAACTGTGAACAATTGATTGTCTTTTTCTAGGAAATCATCCCTTTCCTTTGTTTCCAAATGTGTTGCCATAAATTGTACGTAATATTCCATTATAGTCCTTTAATCTTTTCTAGAACTTGTGATTATGTCCTTTTCATATTTTCAATATTATTGTTTTTCTCTTTTTTCCTTAATCAAAATCGATAGGGGTTTATCCATTGTATTAGTCTTTTCAAGAAACTAGTTTCTAAATTTATGTAGTTCTGTTTTCTATTTTACTAATTTCAGCTTTAATCCCCCCAAGGTATAGTTTAGATCATATCATTCTTTTCCTGGTAAGCCCTCAATGGCTCCCCGTGGTCCTGTGAATTAAGTACACACTCATGAGACAGGTACTGTTGGCCTTAAGGAGATGTGTATTGAATGGAGCTCTTTCTCCATTGTCAGAGAGGGAGAGTTAGGGTTGTGTGGAGAAGAAAACCATGTCTGCAAACCAGCCCAAAATCTGTTTAGCTATGTTATAGAACACCTTTTATGTTTAACATTGGGGCAGCTCCCTGACCTCTGGCAAGGCTGTGAAATAGTCCTTGTTTTCCTGAAAGTTGGGGATATAAATAATATTTATATATAAGGTCTGCAATACTATAGGATCAGTTTCATGAGCTGTAATTGAATAGGACTCTTGCCATAAATTCTTTAGTTTTTGACAGCATGCAACAGCTGGTGACCTTAGTTTTTAATAGTGTTTTCAGGGGAGGAGGAAAGAAAAAGAGAGGGTCATTAATATGGTATAGACTTTGAGACCTTTGTGAATATTTTGGTCTAGTATATACTCCCACCCACTAAGTGAAAAACATCTGTTCATTCTGTCTGCAGCAGTTGGTATTGGCATTGAAGGCAGCCTAAATGAATGGATCATCCCAGTAATGGGCTATCCATTTGATTGAGAGGCAGTATTCATCATTTTTGGTGGACTTAGTCAACTGAACTGACTCTTCCTTTTTTCTTCTCAGAGTAACACCTGAAAAGCCAATATTATTGACTGATCTGATATCTCTTTTTACTTCCTATGTGAAAACAATAGCAACAGCTGCCATAATCAGGCTAGTGTGACTGGGGTCTCATGGCCTCCTGGGTTTCCCTGAGCGGGTTGCATGAGAAGGCCATGGCTGTGGTCTCTTCCTCAATGGTGGTCACTTACCACACTTAGTTACCATGCTCACTATGGGTTACCAGGCATGGCAGGTAACCAGTGATATAAGACATCGAGGAGATTTATTGACATAAATATAGAAAACAAGAATGAATTCATGTGTAATTTGTACCTAAGGGTGTGATAGATTGCTCCATGATGATTTTGCAAGATAGTTATATGGGGAAAAGTGCCTAGCTAGCATAGGATATGAAGGTAAAATATCGTTTGTGTCTTTTCCAAATTTTAAAAGTTAAATATTTTTATTTGATTTGCTTCCGATCAAAAAATTAATATTCAGTGTAAAAATTTCAAATAAAAAAGGTGAAAATAAAACTCATCCAAATTTCAGAGAAAATCATTCAGTATTTTACTTATGTCCTTGTAGTTGTTTCTGTTCCTAGTTACATGTCTACTTAAAAAAATGCAGCTATATGAAATAAATTATTTAGTAACATGCTGTGATTGCAAACTTGTTGACACTCCTTTCATTGTTCTCTTGCCTTGTATTGGCAGGTTTGTGGCTTGCTTGTAACCAGTAGAATGTGACCAAAGTGACTCTATAGGACTTCCCGTGCTAGGTCAAAAAATGTAGTTTAGCTTCTGCCTTGTTCTTCCTAACACTTGTGCAGCAGCCTGGAGCCCCCATTCAAGTTAAACTTCCTGAAGCCACCATGCTATAAGGAAGCCCAAGCTTTATGAAGAGGCCATGTGTAGGCACTGCAGTCAGCAGCCTTGGACTCCAACTCTCAGCTGACAGCTTATCTGGGGTATTCAGCCCAGAAGGGCCTTTGGTGACTGTAACCCCAGCTTTCATCTTACTGTAATTACTTGAGGAACATCATGTAAGAACTGTCCAGCCGAGACCTTTTAAACTTCTGACTTACACATTTTTTAGAAAAACAAAATAGAGTAATTGGGGTAATTTGTTATGTGGCAATAGTAACCACCACACATGTTGAAAACCAACCACCAGCTTGGCAGCATATTATGAACTCTTCTTTCATGTCATTCAATTTCCTTCCACACCATTTTAATGGTCCATTGTACTTTATTGTATGGAAATAATATACTGTTTTAAAACTAATTCCCCAGTATTGAATGTTACTTTGCTTTCTAGCTAAATATTTCAGTGAATAACCTTATAGTGAAATCTTTGTGCATGTTTATTATTTGTTTCTTAAGATAACTTCCTACAATTCGGAAAGTAGAAGGGCTGGAGTCATTATTTTTAGTGCTTTTTACAAATAGCCTCAAATTACCTTCTACCAGTAGTGTCCAGTAGTGCCTGTGAACCTGTATGTGCATATACATGCACACAGACAGATGGAATATGGGAGACAGTGTGGGTTTTAGAGTCAGCAGGCTTAACTTTCAACTCAGCTCCACAATTTGCAAGACCTTGAGCAAATTACCTAAGCTCTCTGAACCTTATTTTAATCACCTGTAAACTGGAGATAGCAATACTCACTTTAAAGGATTGCTATGAGAATTAGATGAGACAGTATTAAAGTGCCAAGCACAGAGTGGTCATTTAAAATGGTAACTATTGTTCTTATACTTAGTGGTTGAGAGTGAAGTAATCACTCCCAGATTTCTTTCTCCTACTCTCCCATGCCTACTTGGTGACTCTTTCTTTCCGGTACTTACTGTGGCTCTGGTCATCTTGGGCCTCGTAGGTATCTGGTTGGTGAATCCTGGGTGAGTGATAGCTGTCAAAAGTGGAAAGTGTTATTTCTGCCAGCTATTAACTGCATTTTAAGAGGCAATTCTAGAAAGCAGAGGCATTTTGAGGGCCAAAGGAGTGAGTCCCTGATGCTGGGGTTCCTGGCACCTTCCTGCAGAGGGAGCAGATGTTCTTGGAAGGAAGACGTGTCATTGCACCTTTCAAACCACACGCCTCGGGCACTCTGCATCATGAGATTGACCCTGTTTTCAGACAAACTGTATGGGGCAACTGGTCTTCTAAATATGAGAGAAGTAAGAAAACCAAACCATGCAGACAGTTCTTTCATATTAAGTTTTGAATTACTTTTGGGGAGACACCACGTGGAGCTCTGGAAAGTGTGAAGGGAAAAGTGGTCATAGATGTGGGGCAGGACCTGGGTGGTGGCTCTGCAGGCCCCCTCAGCATGTTTAGCTCTGGGTAGCTGAGAAAGACTGATGTTCACAAATGACTTCCTCAGATTATTAGCAGATAAATGGGAATGAATGATGTGGTGAAGATCTGAACCATTTATATTTCTCTATTCTTTTGTTTACTTTCACTTATTCCAGAAAACTAGATAAATTGAGGGGTAAAAAGGGATAGATTTTTCTCATTTTTAACTTTATTGATGCTTTTATCTGGGAACCAGGCCTTGGCTGGGAAGATGTTTACTTGTAGTAATTTGGATAGTCTTGTAAATATGCTGTTATGTAGCAACCATAACATCTTCGTTAGAGACAGGGAGTAGGAAAGATTATTTTTAAACAATGTAAAAAAATTGAAAATATAAATTATTTTCATTTTGGATATTTCCTTTTAATCTTTGTCTACATACCATATTGTAAGGTCACAGATTTTTGCATAATATACTTAGCTGTGCGAAACACATTGTTTTTTGTTTATATAAAAGCAACTTGATCTTCCTCATAAATCCCCATCTGTATCCTGGTAGTCGGGGAGAAATGTTAACCACTAGATTTCTGCTCACTGGCAAATTTAGTCTATTGCAATCATTTAAAGAGTCTTTATAGAAGCTCACATGCTTTACATAAAATGGGTTCTGACTCACACCTTCCCTGCCCTGCTTCTCTCTTAGGAGGACCTGGGAATATGAGGTGGAAGCGGGTGGGGGTCCTTGAATCTTTAGAGATTTCCTTGGGACCTGTATTCGTTCCTGTTCTGAAAGTGTTGGTCTGGTGGCTTCCTGGAAGGGTGACTGCTGGGGTGAGACCAGTCCCATGCTGGGTATTGGCTAGCAGTTGAGGCTGAGACCTGCTGCTAGTGTCATCTTTAGTCAGCTTGGGAAAGGCTGGAGGTTTCTCCCAGGGACTTGGCATCCCTCACCTCATCTCCCACTGGTGCTACAGGCTCTTTGAGTCTGTGCCACATGCTCCATTTGCCCTGGCTGGGTCTTTCCACTTCATTCATCACCTGGTGAGTCCCCAGGCCGTCTCTTAGCTCAGTTGCCACCTGTGTCTGCCCTTGAGGCATGAAAGCACCTCTGGGTCCTAGCCAAGCCATACAGAATCCAGGGTGGCCCACAAAAGCCTTTGCATTCACAGCCCATTCTGTACTGCAGTGTTTACTGGGATTAGTAAGCTCCAGCTGGGTGTAAGCCACCTTTCTTCCAGAATCTAAAGATGAGGGGGCCAAAGCCTGCCTTCCCACCAGCCAATAAGCATCCCCTCATCCCTTCTTATTGGGTAGGAGTCTTCCTCAATTAAAATCATGATCTAGCTGGCAAGCCTCATCTTAGATATTTTAACAAGGGCACTTTGTTATTTAGACACTCCTCTCTCCCTCAAGCAAGTCTTGCTTTCAAGACCAATGTTTTATGAAAGAAAAAAAGAAAATTGGTTCTCAGACTCAAAGTTAATTCATTGCCTCTTTGTTCTGACTCCACATTCCACTGCAGTACTTACCTGCGTACCTTCCCTGGGGCAATAACCCTATTGGTTTAGCCTGGAAGTCAAGGGCAGAAGCAGCCATGATCCCAAGCGGGAAATAGAAATTCATGGGTTTAATATTTGCAATATATTATACTAGTAATGGAAACATTTCTATTATTCAGAGTATATATGATTCTGTAAATATGTTCTTTCGTCACTTGTAATATATACCCTTATACTCTAATAAATATCCACATTTCCACAAATTCATGTAAAATTATCATTTTTAGTGGTTATAAAATGTTTCATTAGTTTGACCTTTCATAATTTAATTAAGTGTCTCTCTCTTGTTGGACATAGTATGTCTTTGCTAGAGTTGCTATAACAAGGTAGCACAAACTGGGGGACTTAAACACACAGAAATACATTGTCTCACAGTTCTGGATACTAGAAGTACAAAGTCAAGGTAGCAGCAGAGCCATGCTCCCCCTGAAACCTATATGGGGAGCATGCCTCTTCCTGGCTTCTGGTGGTTTGCTAGCAATCTTTGGCATTCCTTGGACAAAGACACATCACTTCGATCCTCAGTTTTTGCCTCATATTCTCCCTGTGTCTCTTCATATAATCTTCTTTTTGTGTATGACTGTATCATGTCCAAATCCCATCCTCCATCCTCTGAAGCTTTTTAAAAATATATTTATTTCTTAGAGACAGAGTCTCTCTCTGTTGCCCGGGCAGGAGTACAGGGATATGATCACTGCTCACTGCAGCCTTGACCTCCCTGACTCAAATGATCCTCCCATCTCAGCCTCCCAAGTAGCTGGGACTCGAGGAGCATTCCACCACGCCTGGCCAATTATTTTTATGTTTAGCAGAGACAGAAGTCTCACTTTATTGCTCAGACTGGTATTAAACTCCTGGCCCCAAGTGATACTCCTGCCTTGGCTTCCCAAAGTGATGAAATGACAGTTGTCAGTCTGGTCCAAATCACCCCTTTTTCTAAAGAGCGCAGTTATAGTGGATTTAGACTTGCCCTAAAGACCTTTCATCTTGACTACATCAGCAAAGACCCTCTTCTAAATAAGACCACGTTCTGAGGTACAGGGAGTGAGGACATCAACATATCTTTTTTTGGGGACAGGTGATTCAATCCATAACAGATATTGAAATTGTTTCTAGGTTTTTGTTGGTGGTGGTGGTGATGGCGGTTGTATTATAATAGATAAAACTGCTATGGATGTCTTCAGGTATTTAGCATTTTACTTCTGTTTTAAAAGAATGCTAAAGTTTAAAAGCAGTGAAAGAAGATTGTAGTAAGTATTTTTAACTTAAATGATTGATTTCTATTTTTTATTATTCACACATTTTCAATTGATACCATAAAGAAAAGTAGAATAGAGATCGTTCGGAGCTTGGAATCAAGTCATTAATAGATAGTAGGCTCAGAATGAAATAAACCTTGTCTTATAGATAATAAAATATAATGGGCAAATAAAATTTTAAGAACTAGGAAGTTTTGACTAAAAGTTAAACCTTTTTCTAAAGAGTTGTTTTGAGAATCATGTTACCTTGCCATGTGTGGTAAAGTTTTTCCAGATATTTTTCCCTGGAAGATAATTGGTAGTCATATTTTCAACATGTTTTGAAGTTCAGACATTGCCAAAGACTTCTATTTGATGAGGAGTAAGATCTTTATAATTTGGGACAAAGGGGTTCCTCAATCCCCAAGCCCCTATCTATTCTTTTTTTTTTTTTTTTGGGGGGGGGGCGGAGTTTCACTCTTGTTACCCAGGCTGGAGTGCAATGGCGCGATCTCGGCTCACTGCAACCTCCGCCTCCTGGGTTCAGGCAATTCTTCTACCTCAGCCTCCTGAGTAGCTGGGATTACAGGCATGCGTCACCATGCCCAGTTAATGTTTTGTATTTTTAGTAGAGACGGGATTTCACCGTGTTGACCAGGATGGTCTCGATCTCTTGACCTCGTGATCCACCCCGGGTGGCTCAAGCCTGTAAGCCGCTATCTATTCTTGACGAAGGCACCCAGATCTTATTCAGGCTCAAGGCCTGAATCTTATTGCGCACATGTGTTTCTGTCTTGGTGTTTCCAATTGCATCCCAGCTACTTGGTTGTGCTTCTCTTGGTTTAGCCTCATGAATAGCTAGAATTCAGGTAGACTCTTCGTGCTCTGGGAAGGCCTGATATTTCCTGGCAAAGCTTGGTTATAAAGTTTTCCTTTGTGAGCCAGCTTTTCCAACTCAGAATCTTCAAGATCTATACTACGAATCCACCGTATTTCCATTGGTAAACCCTTCCTCTTCTCTGGTGGTTTTGGTACCATGATTAATGAGAGGGAGTTAACATTATTGTACTTTACTGGTGTGCCAGGCATTGTGTCATGGTTTTCAGACACTACTTACTTAACACTTTATCTTGGAAGCAGGCATTTTAATTCCCACTAACAATTGAGAAAATGGGGCTATGAGAAATTTAAAACATTGTCCAAGGGCCTTCACCAGGAGCAGATGCTGGTGCCATGCTTGTGCAGCCTGCAGAACTGTGAGCCAATTAAATCTTTTTTCTTTATAAATTACTTAGATTAGGTATTCCTTTACAGTGACACAAATGGACTAACACAAACTCTGAAGTGTGTTTGTAGAGATACATGAACTCTATGATTCTGGGGTTCACTAAAGAAGATAACTAGGCCAGGCATGGTGGCTCATGCCTGTAATCCCAGCACTTTGGGAGGCTGAGGTGGGTGGATCACCTGAGGTCAGGAGTTCAAGACCAGCCTGGCCAACATGGCGAAACCCAGTCTCTACTAAAAATACAAACAGCCGGGCATAGTGGTGGGTATCTGTAATTCCCAATTACTTGGGAGGCTGAGGCAGGACAATTGCTTGAACCCAGAAGGCAGAGGTTGCAGTAAGCCAAGGTCTTTCCATGGCACTCCAGCCTGGGCAAGAGTGAGAGAAAAAAAGAAAGAGAGAAAGAGAAAGAAAAGAAAAGAAAAAAGAAGAAAGGAAAAAGAAAGAAGAAAGAAGAAAGAAACTAAAAATGTCCACACCTGAAAATACAAAACCCAAAATGGGATAATTCTGCTTTCACCAAATCTGGGCAAGTATTCATGTATGCTAGAGCTGGAGTTTTAAAAGTTATGTTTACCTTTACAGGAAGTAAAAGGAAATAGCTACCTCTTTTCTCTCCAAGTTATTACTGGGGTGGCATCCTCACCCCTCAGCTGACTGCTTCAATTCATCTTCTCAGTGGGCTGCTGTTGCTGCTCTGCTAGCCATGGCTAGCAGCTCCACGTATCTAGATTACCATTTTGTTAGAACAATCTTTATTTATTCAGCCTATGTTAGTTTCCTGTTGAATCACTTGAGGAGGAGTTTTGAATCGTCTCTTAGAGTGTGCTAAGGATTTCAGTTTTTTAAAAATGAGTTGGAGTCCAATAAAAGTCTGATTATTATGTTAACATAAGTGTGATTATTATTTAAAGTATTTCATACAAAGTTGGATACTTCTGGGGCTAAGTGTTTGGAAAGAGCATCAGAAGACAACTGCTGAATTTTTGTGCACTGACACAAAAACCTAAATCAACTTAATTTCACTGTACTAGTCTAATCTCTATGGTGTGAACAATATATATATCACGTGGCCAAGTGTTTTTATAACATTCTCAACCACCTATTTTATATTATTTATACAATAGCCACATAAAACTTAGTGGCTAGAATATTAATACTAACTAAAAACATATCTAGTTACTTTTTCTTAGAACAGAAGATAGATGATTCTCTTCTAAGAACACTAAATGGGAAATACTAGGTACTATTTTCCCATGCCCCAGTAATAGGAAATATAATAGAATTTGGTAAAAAAGAAAATTTGCTTTTGGTATGACTGCAGCTGGCCAAATGAAATCACATATCTGCCAATCAATGCAGAAATCAGTTTGTGTGGTAAAAAAAAAATACTTCCAGTAATCATGCCTTTTTTTTTTTTTTTTCCTTCTTTTCATTGGTTTGCTTTTTTTCTTAAGAACTGAAGGTACAGAGTACCTTTCATGAAGGTTTCCCAGCACCCTTCATGAAATAATATTCTGGAGGGTAATATTCTTTTTTCATGTGGGTAGGTCAGAGTTGTTTCCAAGCAATTAATAGCTTCTGCCAAAGTGTTTACATCCTCGTCCTGAACTGATGGATGTCTCTATCAGGAGAAACCAGCTGTGGTAGGTTTCCTTGTTACTAATTTAAACAAGGCCCAAGAAGAAAGGCCCAGTGAGACAGATGTTTCAGTAGGAAGATTCCCTTATTAACAAATAGTAATTAAATGTCCCATGTACTATGGGATAAAAGAGAAACAAGTAATTCTGATATCTAGAAAGTATATTGGCTTTGTGATCAGAAAGGACCAGTCTCAAATCCTCACTCTACCATTACTAGGTACATGAACCTGGACAAATTCCCTAAGCTTTTTTTAAGCCTCAGTTTTCCTATCTGTGAAATGTGGATATTATCTTCCTCACTGAGTTTTTAAAAAATGATTTAAATGAAACAGAATATGTAAATTAACTTAAAATAGACATTTAGTAAACATTAGTGTTCTTTCCACATGCACACTGGTCATATTCCTCCCACCATCCTCCACAGCTTATATTTCTCTGGGAGAGAGAAGGGCATTGATTGTGGAGTACCGTGCAGGGGTGTGCGATTGGTATCATATGAGATAGAGACCCAGTACTCTGTGAAGGATCATGCCAGCCTGGTGACTTAGAAAGAAAGATAAAACTGAATGGGGACTAATCTCAACTGTCCCCATTTGGTGGGAAACCTGTACCCCACCTCTAGTTCCAGATTATGCATGAGTCCTCATGGCTCGCTCTATGCATAACTCTGCCTCAGCCCTTCTTACCCTGCAGTGTGTGTGTGTGTGTGTGTGTGTGTACATTCTTGATTTCAATGCCCTGCCCTTGTACATTCCTATGTTCTCCGGTCCACTGTCATAGAGCAGGTAAAAATAAATGGTCATAGAATGAATGAATGGAACGAGTAAGCTGTACTAAGAACTGTCACTTTTGGAAATATCTAATGGAGAAGAGCATTCTAGGAAGAGTGAATGCCTGTAACCAGCTTTCTCTCATCCACTTAAGGTAAATTTAGTAAAACTGTGCCTGCCATGCTTTGTTATTTGCTCTGGGCAAATGGTGAAGGGGCCGCTGCAATGGTAGATTGTTTTTCTTTAGGCTCAGGCCCATGAAGAGGAGGTGGTTGGAGCACATTTCACTAAGATTCCACCAGAACCTTCCCTCCATTGTAGGAGCCTTGAGCAGGGTGCAGCTCTGCTCCTCATTTTACTGATTCAGGACCTGAGGTCCAGAGGGCATCGGTCACTGGCTCCCACTTGCCTAGCCCACAATGCTGGTCAGAATGGTGATGAATAGGAACCAGCTCTTCCAATTCAGCTTAAACAAAATGAAACAAACCATCAAACAAACATTACCATTTGCTTTCTGAGTCATTATTCTGGCCGTGTTTATTTACGGCCGAGCAGAGACCAACTGGTCAGTATCGCTCACCAAAGGCCTCTTAACCACCAGCTGGGCTGCCAGGCGGAGAGACTAACTGAACTGGCTACCATAAAAATCAGACTGTTTCTGTCACTGGCCCAACATTTATTTCAGATACAAGATAACAGCTTTTATGTGATCATAAGTTTGCTGGAACAAGAAGTTAGAAAAATGCAACTGTTGCAGGCATAAACCGGTTCACCCCAAAGTTAATGAGGCTTAAGCTTCTGGGCTTCTCACTTGTACAGACCTGACCCATGCAAGGCCTTGAAAGAGTCTTAGCAATATGCTCACGATATCATATGCTTTGCAACGTTTTGACAAGTTGGATATTTTTGTATTTTTCTTGAACAAGGTCTTTGCTTCTGCCTTAACCCTGATGATATGTGCTTCAAGCTCCAGAAAATCTAGATCTGACCCTGGTTATGGGTATTTTTTTTTTCAAATTCTGATTGCTTAAAGAAAGCACACAGAAAAGTACACCTTGGGCCAGAAATGGTTCATTTCCCCCTGATTTCCATGTTCTCCTCCTCTCTTTTAGAAACAGCATCCCGTAAGTTTTAGCTGGACAGTTTGACTCAGCTAGAGAGTGTATTTCCCAGCTTCCCTTGCAGTTAGGTGTGGTTATGTGACTGTATTTGAGCCAATTGGATGTGAGCTAATGCGAGAATGCACTCATTATGGGCCTTAAAGCGTAAGCTATGTGTCCTAAAAGTCACCCTTCTTCCTTCCCACTGTCTGAAAAATGATGATAACTTGAAGCCACAGGTGCAGGAGGGTAGGACTGCTCTCCCTGTCCTGGCTCGTTCACTCCAGACACAGGTATGAGAGAAATTAAGTCACTTAACTTTTGAGTCTATTAGCTATGGCAGTTTAGACTGTACCCTAATGAATTCACTTCCTCCTTCTTCCTGTCAAAGCAAATAAAACCGAAATCCAACCCAGTAAGAATTTATCTCCATAATGACTCCTGATCCTATGAACTACAACTGAGTTTGTTTAAGGTAGGCAAAGCTCTAGAATTATCCTCATTGATAGATTCTCTCAAGCTCTGTTGTCCTTACATTGTAAACAGCACTGGATGAGCAGGTAGGCAATGAGGGTTCTTTCTATCATTTATAGATACAGGGCAGGCACTCTGGCTCTCTGGGTTTTGTATCCTTGACTGTGTGTATTGTGAATAATTATGATTTCAACAGGGTCTTGGGAAGGTCAAATGAATCCACATATGAGATAGAACTTAAATTTGGAATTTGTTATTTTTCTTTATTTTTGAAATATCTGGCAAACTTAATAATAACACAAACGTGCCAGTTTGTTGTAAAGATTAATCTACTTGGTGTTTAGCACCAGCCCTGTACCTTGTAAGCATATAATAAGTGGTGATTTACTGCTAGACAGTTAATAAGCACTCAGTAAATGATAACTTTTGCTGTTTATAATTTGCTATTAATAATAGTAATTATATCAAGTATTTTAAAACTGTAAAACTCAGCACAAATGCCTGTTGTTGAGCTTATTCTGAAAAAAAAAAAAAAAAAAAAAAAAAAACACTTATTATTGTCAGGATACAACAAAAGTAGCAGGCAATATTTACAAGATACAAGTCTAGAGTGTAGTGGACATGAGAGAGGATGGCTGTGCAGCTCACAGTGCCCTTAGTGACCCTGTCTGGAGTTTCTTCCCAAGCTCCTGACCACATCTCATTGGTTCAAGGATGGAGATTTTAGACCCAAGCTGGGCCAATCAGTTTCCTTATCTTGAGAGACTGAAGACTGGTGGAACTAAGTCGGGCTCTGAGAGGGAAGTTACTGGTACTGTTTGAGTTTGTGCTCTTCTTCTCCCTCTTCTCCATGAGCTGTATCCTTTCCATAACCTGCTTCTTGTATTAGCCAGAGTCTGTTTCCCTGGCTTATACCCCAAGAATCTTCACTGATACCTATAGGAAAACAGTGTTTGCTCTTCTCAAGTGCTTGCCTTACATGCTTCTAAGATTTGTATAGAGGACAAGAAGAATAAGCTTATTGACAAGGCTGAACAAAACCGGGGAAACAATATAAAACAGAACATTTTTGAAAATTTTATTCAGCTTTCTTCAAATTAATGACTTGGCAGGTATAATGAAAAATATTGAAGCCAATTAGAAATGTTTTTCTTATCAAATTATAAAACTATCTGAGATAAACAGAATCAAATTAAGGCTAAATTAATGCATTTTGTGTGGAGAAAATAAATAAATGATGAAATGTTTCATGGGATCTTTAATTAAGACCACCATGCAGGGGAACCTTGACCCAGTTGTAGCGGTATGTGAGCCACCAGCGCCTCACTCTAGCACTCTTCCAAGAGGGAGGAGTTTGGCGAGCTACGGGCCTGTCTTGCCCTCCAAGGAGTGCTTTATCGCTAATGTACCAAATGCGCTAATTACAGTGCTGTTTTCTCTTTAAGGCAGTTCTTGAGCACAACCTCTTGAGACTAGTCTATCTTTGCCGCTTGTAAAACTGCTGTGAAGTGGGTTTTGAAACATATACAATTACATGGATAATATATGTGGGAATAGACTGTTGTAAAAATAAAAATTATGTTTGCCTTCGGTGGCATAAAATGGAATGTGTCCTTTGCCCTGGTCACACTTTATTTACCCCCTCCATTTTATAGGGATTCTTTTTTTTCTGAAAGAAATCTTTCCCAAGCATAATAAAAACTTCATTGATCCTTTCTTTGGGGACGTTCATAACCAGATCTTTGATGAAATGCTCCATAATGGTTCTAAATGAGGTGTATTGAACGGCTTTGTCAATTCATTGCAGGAACAGTGGCATCGCCAATATTAAGCACGAGGTAAACGATCTTATAAAAAGCATTACAGAAGCAGTATAAGCTTTGCCTTTTAAAGCCACTGTTTTATATTTTAGATCCTTTCAATGTAGTTTGAAAATGTTCAACACTATTATATAATGAAACTAAAAATGCCATTTGATGTAAAGCCCCGCTAACAAGCCTTGGCTTTCTGTGAAGGGTAGTGCCAGACATTCCCTTTTGCCTCTGTACCTTTCACAGCTCCTCCCCAGACAGTATTCATCCCTTCATTCATTCACTCTGTCACCCATCCAGTCATTCCTTCATTCACTCAACTATTGTTTATTAAATGCTTGCCATGAGCCATGAGTGGAACATATTTGAACTCAGCTTTGAATATATCTTCGTTTCCAAAAAAGTGTGTCTCTCAAGATGCACTGCTCATGTGTATTTCTTACACTCACTGATCTCCCCTGTGTTACTGGGAAGACTCTTTAACCCTCATTAAATGAATAAATCCCTGCCGCTGGTCGCAGGGAGGACACCGCAAATGCAGCTTCTCGAGAAGCAGTTCCATCTTGAACTGATGCTCATGGTCGAGAGGCCTGAATGAGTTTTAGTTTGGGCTGGCATCTGAAACTCTGTTTTGTTTTCTTTGGCCGCAGCATGTTCACTCCTTACGTGTCTCTGATTGGTTGTTATCAGCACCTCTCCTGTCTCATTTTTATCTGCCCCCCTGGGACCTCCTGAAGTGACTTGCATGTTTGCAAGCCCCATGGCCTATTTTTTCAAGTTGGGACATCCTAAACACATCCTCTACATTTGATAAAAATTTGCCTAGCTCTTTTGGTATGACATGATGACAAAAAAAGATACAAATTTAACTTTAGATTTATGGAACAAAGATAAAGCGTGGTAGTATGCTACAGAGAATTCCTGCAGGTTCAAAATGAGTTCAAGTGTGTGGCAAAAAGGCTCTTTCCCTTTTGATGTAGATTCAGGAATTTCGATGCCGTGAGTTTCAATAACATCAGCTGTGGTTTCAAACGCCCATTGCAGGGCTCCTCCCCGCTCTTCCACCATCTGGAATCTGAGTGGTTTACTGGAGAGGCCGTGAATACCAAGTCATTTTGTCTTCTCCTTGTCTGTCCCCGCAGTGGGGTTTGTTCACATGAAAGCTATGTTCTGCAGGAAAGACATCCTGCATCGAGGAGAAAAATGGCATTTCTTGTCAACTTTGACTTTTTCACACACTTTCCCCAAATTCTACTCTGAGAGACTGTGATAACTTTTTTTCCAAGTTAGACTCTGAAGGAAAAGCTGCTTTCCTGCTAGCTACAGGGACATTTCTTGAGATGTAATGTTGTGATTACATGCGAAAAAGTCTGACCATACTATGAATTATTAATTAATATTGATGTCCCATCAATCAGGCAGTGCATTTATAGTTAGATATAAGTTAGAGCAAGTCAGCCATCCTAATTGGCACTCTGGAGGGAAGGAGACTCAGACAATCCCTCCAGAAACCCTTTCTGCACTAGGGATATGGAATCTCTTTACCCTCCAGACAGTATTAATTCTTGCGAAGATCTGGACAGCTTGTTCCAGTGCCAGCTCTCACAAATCGCAGTAGAGAGGAGGACCAGTTATTTATTGTTGGGTAACCACTCAAGAGATAGTGGTGAGAAACAACAATGATTAATCTCTTGATTTTGTAATTTGCGCTGGGTTCAATTCCATGGTTTTGCTTATCTTGCCTCTGGGAGTCACCTATGTGGCAATTGGTTGGTGGGTTGCTTTGGAGGCTGGCTGGTGGGGACCGTCTCATTCATATGTGGGTGAATTGCTGGCAGGGCTTGCTGCCTGGGCCTCTCTCCTTGGTCTCATCCTCAAGGAAGCTAGCCTGAGCTTTCCTATGTGGTGACAGTGGTGTTCAAAAGAGTGAGAGTAGAAGCTGCAAGATATCTTAAGGCTGGGCTTGGAAGCCTCACAACATCACTTCTGTTGGTCAAAGTGAGTCACAAGGCCAGCCCCGATTCAAGGAGTAGGAAAATGGGCTCCATCTCTTAATGAAAATAGCTGCAAGTAATTTATGGCCCTGCTTCATCTATGCAGGTAGGAGGGGTCAGTGTTAGAGCCATTGGCTCCTATAAACTTGGGCTTCTGGGATGTTTGCTTAATGTCAGGTGAGTACTCACTTTGGGAAAGGGATTGTAAAGTGAGCCCAGGTTATGGCCTTTCTACTGTCAGATGAACCCTTGGCATTAAGCTCCTGCACTCTGGCCAGGTGATTTTTCTAAGATTCAACTCTGATTATGTCACTCGCAAGCTTATACTTTAGTGGTTTCCTTTCTTCTGGAGTTTACAATTCTCTCTCTTTTTTTTTTTTTTTTTGAGACAAAGTTTCACTCTTCACTCTTGTTGCCCAGGCTGGAGGGCAATGGTGCATTCTCGGCTCACTGCTGCAACTTTTGCCTCTCGGGTTCAAGTGATCCTTCTGTCTCAGCCTCCTGAGTAGCTGGGATTACAGATACCCACTACCACACCAGGCTATTTTTTTGAATTTTTAGTAGAGATGGGGTTTCACCATGTTGGCCAGGCTCCCCTCAGGGGATCCACCTGCCTCGGCCTCCCAAGTGCTAGGATTACAGGCATGAGCCACTGCGCCTGGCCGACAATTCTCATTCTTTAGCATGGCTGTTCACAGTCTGGCTCTTGTCCACTTTTTGAGTCATCTCTTGTGGTTTCCCCACGAGTAAGCTTTGCTCCTTGCAGTATCTAACTGTCTTGTGTGCTTGTATGCTTTGGTGCAGTTTCTGATGCCTAGAACCTCCTCTAGATTTGTTAAAGGTCAAGTGGCTCACAGAGCTTTTTGTAAGACAGCCTCAGCTGAGTTAGGCTCTCCTCTGCTGTTCACAGCATCCTGTGTGTGAAGGCTGGTCTCCTTGACCTCTCCTCCTCCAGGCTGCAAGTTCCTTGAAGGCAAGAACTGTGCCTTATTGATCTCTGTTGCTCCTAGCCCAGTGTTAGGCACATAAAGGGAGCTCAAACTATGTCAGCAAACACATGAATTATGGAGTAAAATTGCTTTGGGATTTATTTCTTACTTTTTTTGGTAAAAAAGTCCCCAGCTGTCCTTTGGGGCTCCCTGGGATGTACAAATATGGACACACATTGTGGAGCACAGTCTCCAGGCTTATTTGTGGGTCATGAGAGATTGTGGTATTTCTCATCACTTCCAAGGCTCTGCCTGCCCCCTAGTCCCAGCACCAAGGTCTCTGGTATTTTTCCCTCTTCTTTATGTATTTTAGAATTATGCCATCATATAATCCTTATCAGTGAAAAGCTCTGTTTGGGTGTAAAATAAACCATCAAGAAATGGCAAAAATAATAGCAATATTGAAATCTTGGCCGTGCGTGGTGACTTATGCTTGTAATCCCAGCACTTTGGGAGGCCGAGGCAGGCAGATCACTTGAGGTCAGGAGTTCAAGACGAGCCTGGCCAACATGGTGAAACCCCCGTCTCTACAAAAATACAAAAATTAGCCAGGTGTGATGGGTAGGCACCTGTGGTCCCAGCTACTCAGGACACCGAGGTAGGAGAATCGCTTGAACTCAGGAGGTGGAGGTTGCAGTGAGCCAAGATTGCGCCACTGCACTCCAGCCTGGGCAACAGAGCAAGACTCTTTTAAAAAAAATATCTTATCTTCAAGTTGCCTAGGGAGTCCATGAGAATCCCAGGAAGATGGCACATAAGTACTACTTCCCAGCCAAAATGCTACCCTGAACTGATATGGAGTTGTTAATCAGATGCCATGCATTGATCAAAAATGGTCCTTTCATATCTATAGTGGACTAAGGAAAATCACTCTCCATCCACCTCAGGCCATGACTACTATGATCACTCACTGAGGCCACCTGGGCCTTGTCACAGCCACTGGCAGCAAAGGCAGCTCATTGTGTTCTTTCAACATTCGACAGCTGCTCCAGGAGAAGGTGTGGCAAGGAGGAGTTAGGCCAGAGGAAGTGAGAAGGAAATGAGAAGAGGAGATGGCATGGGGGTGAGAGATGGAGCAAGGAGAGGGTCAGGCCTGCTTTCCCCTTCTATTGCCCTGAGTGTGGCCAATCTGAACTTTTCCTCTCTGGTTTCTCTATCATCTGGACCTGTCAAGGGCAGAGTTTCCAGTTTTCTCTTGTACACATTATAAAGTATTGGGGACAGTGGAGTATTGAACTTGAAGCTCTATAAACTTTGCAAATTTCTGTTCATAACTGGTTTTTTAATAGTGCTCTTAATCTTTTTTCCTTTCAAAACCTTCAGTCAATGTTAATTACCAAAGCCTTCTGTGTCTCTTCAAAAATAGTTGAGCTTGCTCTTTGGGGAAATGTTTGAGTAAATATTTGCTCTTATATGATACTATACACTGATTAAGTCCTTAAATAAACCTGGGTCTAAATGAAACTGAAGGGAAGAGTCATAACCTTTTATCCTATGCCAGGCACTGTGCTAAGTTTTTCTATGCCTTATTTCATTTATCCTCACTTCAACTCTGTCAGGTGGCATCTACTGGTATTGTCTCTTGATGGGGGAAATGGAATTTAGTGTGATTAAGTAGGTTTAGTAAGGCCACATAGATAGTGATGGAAAGAGCTGGAAATAACCTATTTCTGGTTAACCCAGCGTTCCCAACCGCTTCCCTAAGTGAACATGGGTCAGTATACGTGCGTACATACATCTATCCTCATCACCCAGTCCCAATTTTTATTGAACATGTACTGTGTGCCAAGGTCTAGACTAGATACCTTCCAAAGGTTTTTACATTTCATTAAAATAGCCTCTCACTAGCTGAGTTTGTTTACAACTAATTCCCCTTCTCTACAAGAGATAACATAACATGGTGGTTTACCACTTGGGCTTTGGTTCAAACAGCCTGGGTTCAAATCTTGACTTGTGTGTGTGCTGTTTGTTGCATATTCTGGCAAGTTACTTAATTTCTCTGTGCCTCAACTGCCGCTCTGTGACAACACCTAAGAGTAGTATCTACCTTATGAAGTTTAAAGGACTTAAAATTTCAAGAATGCCTAAAACGGTGACAGAGACCACCTAAGCTCTATAGGAGTTTGTTTAATAAGTGAATTGGCTTTTAAAACGTGACTGAGGCTGCAAAGAGAATAGGGTGAATGGTGAGCTCTTGCTAGAGAATAACTCCTGCAAGAAAAATCTTTAAAAGAAAATGAAAAAAAAAAAAAACCTATCAAATTACAAAATCCATCACAAGTTTAAAATGAGAATATTACCCACATGTGCCTATGGAGCTGTAAAGTGTGAGTATAATGAGCTAAACTGTCTAAGTTTATTCAAAAAACAAAAGTAGCAGGTCTCTTAAAATGTTTAAACAATGGCTGGCTGGTGATATTGGATCTTGGTTTTGAGAGGAGAACAGTGTTGTCCACCTCTGAATTATTTGCTTCCAAGTTTTAGGATTGTCTAAAGCAGGGTTAATTGTTTCAGCTAATGAGTGGATTATTTATTGCAATTATTTATGCGCTGCCAGGAGAACATGAGGTGCTTTCCATACAGGCTCAAGCTGCCAAGGAACACAGTTGATCCTTGAGAAATTAAATAACCGGAGGAAGTTTCATACTGATACATTATTGATTCAGGCTTTTGTGAGACAATCTAGGAATTTCTTGTGCCCTTTGAGTTGATCATGAAGATCAGGAAAGCCTATCCTGAAACTTTTGTGGGCGTGTATTCAACCTTCTTCATAATCTATATTTAATTTCCTTGATGGTCGTCCTTCCTCAGATTTTGCTTTTAATCCTTGCTATAAGAACCACTACCCATCAAAATTTCCATTTTCGTAAGAGGTGGGAGGAAGGCTTCTTAGAGGGGAGTGTCTGCTTTGAAGGAGGAAGCAGACGGTTAGAGAAATCAAAATACAAATTATCTGTAAGGTCGGATGCTGCAGAGCAAAGCTATAAAACTGTAAGCGTTTACTGCAAATGGGTGCCCCCTGCTGGGGACTCTTTGAACTGCACTGTCATCCGCTCTGAAGGTTTAGCTCAGCTCAGCCCAGGAACCTAATGCAGCTGCTGGAGAGAGGCTTCCTTCCCCCAGCACACAATTCATGGTCCAGACATCTCTCCCAGATGTTTCTTTATGATCCGTCAAAATGTTTGCTAAATATCATCTGTTAATTTCCCAAACATCCTGGCTCTAGTTCTTTTATGTGTAACCTGATTCAAGACCTTAAAATAGCTGACAGTAAAATAAAATATAAAATAAAACACGAAGGGGCATTTGTCCTGAAACATCAACAAAGTGTTCTGTTCAGTAGGATTTCCTTATTTTTCTGCTATTTTACGATGGGCAGACTGGTAAGGTGTTTGGCTATCCTCCCTGGTCTTCAGCTCTTTGATCGTGAGATTTAAAAGTCACCATCTGTTGGGAGAGCTATTGGTCTCAACCTCAGTTTGTTGTAGTGGCAGTCACTCTCCTCCATCCTCAGCAAGTATCTCACAGCAGGACTTTGGTGCAATTGTAAAGGAGGCAATATTGCTGCTGTCAGCCTCTCTTCATGGATGAGGTCTGGCAATTTCTCCTCTGGGGCTGGTACCAGGCTCCATTTGATGAAAGAATGCACATTCTTCCTGAGGACTGTTTGCATTGTAAGATGGGATTCCTGGATGAAAAAGTGCTTACTGCAAAAGGAGCTTCTAGTGGTGAAATACTTTCATTTGGAGAAATGGAAATAGTGGAACCCGCCCATCAAATCACACACCAGGGTTCCTCTACCCCTTAGTGGATAGGGGATCCGTTGTCATGGCAACCAAACCTTCAGCCTTTGCCCTCCAGACTGTGTAGGCTGATTCCGGGAGGAGAGCTGACGTCAGGAGGTGGGAGGAAGTGGGGAGGAAGTCCACCCTGGAGGCCAGGCTGCTCAGGTCCTTACCACACCCACGGGTGCCCTGCATAGAGGGAAGTGGAGCCAGCTGCAGCTCTGCTCCAGGAAGCTGGGAGCATGCCACTGGCCTGGGAACCCTTTGTGCTAAGGGAGGTCTGTGAAGACAAGCAGTCGCTGATTATAGGATATTTCATCAGAGCAGCTGCAATTGATCAGCTCCTGACTCAGTGCCTCTCAAAAGGTCCACCCTTAGAAACTTCCCAAGCTGTGTGCCTTGCACATTATCTGAAAGGATCTACTACTGTCAAAGTTGTTTTAAAGGAAAAGGCAACCTTAAACAAAAATTTTCCCCTGAACAGTTGTTAGGATAGGTAACTTGTTCTCTGTGTTCCCTAGACTGTCAGCATCATATCACCTGGGAAGCTGATGGAAATCTGCCCCATCCCAGACATACTGAGGAAGAAACTTTAGTATAAGATTTCTATAGTATAGAAATCTGTGTTTGCATAAGCTCTCTGGGTTATTCTGATACACACTTAAGTTTGAGCATCATAGAAATGGGTAATAAGTTCATAATTTAGTTAACACAGGAATATATAATGGAAATGGGTAGAGGTGGGTGAAATGGTGACCCAAACCCTCTCTAAGACGAGGCCAAATGTAGGTTCTTTATGCACAGAGCCTACTGGTTTCCTCTTCTTCTGGAACCTAGCACATCTTTAGTGTCCTGTTAAGTCTGGGCAAATAGAAGTACTGTCCCCTTCTTTGACATCATTTTTTAAAAAAAATTTTTCTGAGTAAGGCTTTTTTAAAAAATTATACTTTAAGTTCTTATGGAAGACAACCATTTATTTAATGATGATCAACTTTCTAGTGGAGTTTCCAACAGCCCATTGCAGGGAAACACAGGGACTGCCAAATTGCTAGAGAGGTTTCTAAAGCCTTTCACAAGGTCTTTCAAACCAGCTACAGAAAGGAAAACTTTGGCTTCAGTAACTGTGATAGCCTTCAGAAGATACTTGTAGGATGGGAGATCACAATAAACTATTATTATAGGCTAACAATTTTTTCACAGGGCACTGTGGTGTTTAGAAAGTTGTTTTGATCCTTATCTGTTTAGCCATCTGAAAAGTTCTTGTCCCAGGTCACTCTTAAGGTGGAGGACTTGAGTAGCAGCTGCCCTTGATGGAGGGCTTACTGTCTACTAAACATGTACAACAATCCAACTTCTCACTCAGTTCTCACTACAACCCTATAAAGTAGGTGCTTTTAATTTCCCCCATTGAGCAGTAAAAGAAAGCCAAATGAGAAGTAACTTGCCCAAATTCCCAAAGCAGATAAATGGCCACGCCAGGATTAGAACCCTGAGTGGCCTGACTCCAGAGACCGTGGTTAACCACAACCTCCTTGAAGCCCTGGACAAAGGGCTACCTGCTTCCCGGATCTCTGTAGAGACCACCTCTTCCTCTTTATACCACTCCTAATGTTGCTGCTGATAATTTGAAGAATTTTATATTATCTCATTTGATCTTCACAATAGTCCTATAAAGTAGACAGTGGTATCAAGGTTCCTATGTTACAGATGAGGAATCCGAGGTTCCAGCTACCCCAGCAGCCTATCTGAAATTATAGTTCATATGAGGCTGAGCCAAGATTCAGACTTGGAAGCACATTCACTTTTAATACACTCCATTCTGCCACTTAGCTCATCATGGCTTGTATCCAAATTGTTTATGTGCAAATCTGTGGTTATCAGCTATTGATGGCAGACTTTATGAGTTAGTAATCACTTTTTTCTTTTAAATATTCAGGAGATGAGGACTTAGAACTTTTAAAAACTATTCCTTACTTTTGCATTACAAAAGTGGTACATATTTATAATAACAAGTCAAACAATTTCAGAAGCCTGTTAACCTTTTCATATTCCCCATAGCACCCAATATGTTGCTGTGGTATAAAGTAGCTTTTTAATAATAAAATAGATGTAATTAAACATTGAATTGGTTTCTCATACAGGCACTGAGTTCACAAGTGTTCACTGAACACAAAAAACTATGCTGGAGGGTTGTGGGGATGCAGCTGTGTCCTCTGTCTTCCTGGAGAATAGGTAATTCAGGCGGCATGAGTGGGGCAAAGTGGGAAGGGCAGGCCCTGGAGAAGACTGCACTACATGACCAGATTCTGAGATTTCCATACAGCCTTCCCAAGGAACAATATGACTGAGTCCAGAGCTGAGATACATGATTGAATTCTGCTCACTTACACCATGTTATTAATTTAATCTACAACTGAATCCCCGATTCACTCATTATCCAACAAGTATTTATTTATTGATCACCTACTTCATGCTGGCTTCTGTACTTGGCCTTGGAGGGTTTTATTGTTGTTGTTGAATAACAGCTTTATTGAGATACAATTTATATACCATACAATTCACCCACATAAAGTGTACAATTCAATGCTTTTAATATATTCACGGAATTGTGAGCCCATCACAACAATCAATTTTAGAATATGTTCATCACCCCAACGAGAAATTCCAGAGCCATTCCCCATTTACCCTCAAGTCCCTCTGTGCTAGACATCTATTAATCTACCTTCTTTCTCTATGGATTTGCCTATTCTGGACATTTCATATAAATGGACTCCCATAAAATGTGATCTTTGGTGACTGGCTTCTTTCACTTGGCATGTGTTTTCAGGTTCATCAGTGTTGTAGCATTTATTAATACTGCATTTCTTTTCATTACTGGCTAATATTCGTCTGTATGTATATACCATTTTTAATTTATTCATTCATCAGTTGATAGGTATTTGGGCTGTTTCCACTTTGTAGCAATTATGAATAATACTCCTGTGAACATTCAGGAACAAGTTTTGGTGTGAAAATGTTTTCATTTCTGTTTCTTACTTAGGAGTAGAATCATTGAGTCAACCCCCCACCGGTTTATTGTAGGGAAGCTACCTGGGGGATAGCAAGTCAAACTAGCCAGAAATTCCTTTCTTAGGTGAGGAATAGAAATGTTTAACTTTTTGAGAAACTATTTTTTAAAACAGCTGCACCATTTTATACTCCCACCAGCAGTGTATGAGGGTTCCAATTTTACCACATCCTGACCAACATGTGTTATTATCTGTCTTTCCGATTATAGCCATCCTAGTGAGTGTGAAGTTGTATCTCATTGTGATTTTGATTTCCTGGCTAACCTGGAGAGTTTTGAACACTGTGGTGACACAACTTGGCCTAGTTTTAAAAGGATCTGTTTGGCTAAGAATGAACTGTCGTGGGAAGAAGCGGTGGGGTGGGGTGGGGTGGGAGGGTAGGAAGAGCTAGTTAGGAGGGTACAGCAGTCATCCAGGTGAGAGGGGCAGAAGTAGTGGAATCCTGGAATCTGAAGAGCTCCCGTGTCAGACATGAGGGGATTCCATGTTCTTTACAAGATTGGAAAGACAAGGATTCCGTTGTTGTCCCTGGAAAACAAAATAATGCATGAACCTCAGATTTTGTAGTGAGCAAATGCAGTAAGGAGAGTGGTGAGCCTGAGAGCCTCTTTGTGATGGGATCTGGAGCTGGATCAAATGCTGATGGCATAGGGAGGGACTGTGGTGTTGAGCCTGGCCATGGAGTCTGCCAGAGAGCTTGTGCTTGAGACCTGGTTCCTGCACTAATGAGTGTGGGTGACTTTGGGCACCCCACTTAAGACCTCTCTGCCCCACTTCTTATCTGAAAAAGGGAAACAATTCCTGACTCTTCCAGAGTTGCTGTGGGAGAAATATTATTTTTAATGGCAAAAACTGCAAATACTTTTGCACCAATCTAATGTTTGGGGACATTCAAAGCATTACAGTGATTTTCTCAGAGCTCGAGAAGAGAAAGATCAAGTTTGAGAGGAAGTCAATGGAAAAGAAGAGCTCTAAAAGGTTTGATTTAGAATCACCTTTGAGATCCAACTGTCATTCATATATTTCTACTCTCAAATGTTTTTTTTTTCTTTGACCTCCTGGAAAATACAAACACCTTCTTCAAATAGTTCATGTGAAAATCTAAAATTACTTTTTTGCCTTCCTGGGCCATATGACAGTCACATGACTTGATCTAAATAAATTGGCTGGAGGTGTGTCTCAATGGACTTAGGACTGTAACCATCAATGGCTTCAATCTAACCTTGTACAATGTCACTCAGACAGTGTCAAATCTCTGTAAGATCTAGTTGATCAATCAAATTAAGAAGGACACATGAGAAGCAAGGCAAGTTGCCATTCTTTGTTAATAGAGAACGCCCTTTACTGAGTGCCCTTGGTTGTCCGAAGAAGCCAAACACACACATGCTTCCTGGGGAGAGCAGAGGAACAAGATCCTACCCATCATATTCACATTTCAATGGAACATACCTCTGAATATAATATCCACTGAGCTTGTAAAAGCAATTTTTTAAATGTCTAAAACGTAGATTATTCACTTTTCAGCTGAATGCTTTATTGCTTTACCTTTGGTTTCTGTTTCTGATTTGAAAAATAAAATGAACAAATCAATTAGATTATATACTTGATTTATTAGACAACATAAAAATATGTGAACACATATATCATTTTACAGTGACAAAACTAACAGTAATAGTACATATAAGTAGTGACATATACCTACTCAGTTCACAGAGGAGTGAAAAGTACAAACCTTCTGCATTCTTGCTATGATTACAGGGTCTTGAAGTGTGAGCCCAACTGTTATCTTAGCCTTATGAGGTAAGAAAGTTTACCTAAACCCCACTAACTCCGATTATCCCCATTTCTTGATTATTTTGAGTTGGGGATGGAATGGAGAAGGAAAAGGCTAATTTGTCCTTTCCTTCAGGAACCTCTCCTTGAGCACTCAGTAGTCTTGTAGGTGCAGAGATGGCTTGGCTGGTGTAGAGGTAGCCACTCACCAAATCCATTTCTCTTTGTTTTTGGACATGCAAAGAATGTACATTTCCTATCCTACCTTTCAATTATACATGCTCATGGGACTGAGTTTTGGCCAATGACATGTGAATAGAGCAATTCTTTCCCATTACCCATTTTTATATCCATTATTCAATTTTTTAAAAAGCAACCTCAAAATAGAAGAAAATTCCTATAATGTGTTAAAGGGGACTTAATAACTGGTAACTGTTATTTTGGTCATTCCATATCTTTTGGTAGCCAAAGGTCTTGGCAAGAACTTGCCTTAGAATAGCATGTTACTTACTTAAGAGCAACTCTGACCAGTGAAGTTTACTAAGGTGCAGGTTCCAAAGACAAGAAGATAGGACATTATTTCACTCCATTGGGCTTGATTCTCTGTTGCAAGAAGAATGTTGATTCCAGAATTGTTCCTCGGTTGACTTTGGATGTAGCTAGCAGTTGAAAACTGTGAGGGTCCCCAGAGTTCAAAGCTTTCACCATGACTGCTGGGCAGGGGTGACGCTCCTTCAGTGTTGGTGAAGACTGAAGGCTTTTCCTCATCTCCTTGCTGATGTTTGGGGCCTTCTCCACGGGCAGGAACTCGGGCCAGGGTCTCAGAAGAGCCTCTCCTCTCTCACAATCTCAAGCGAGCCAATTAATGAAAACAAACTTTTTTTTTTTTTTTTTTTTTTTTTTTTTTTTTTAGCTATTTGACTTCCTTTATAAACGTTTCCTACCAGGTTTTATGCCTGGTAATGAAATTGTGCTATTTTTAAACTTCTAGAAATGTTTCAGTCATCCTTGAGTTGGCTGGAATTTTAATTCAGGCATGGATTATTCAAAAAGAAGCTTGCTGTATTTGGCAAATGGTTAAGAACAAGGACATTAAACTATTAGCACTTTTAAGTACCATTGAGCAATACTTTTATTCCGTAAATGTAAAGCTTTGCATGAGAACTTGTCTAATAATTAGCTGGTAGAGCAGATTACTCGGGAGTCTCTTTTGGTCTCCTAAGTAAACAGTATTTCTTGTGTTGTAATTATTTATTTTCCCAAGAGGCCAGAAAGGCTGTAATCTTAATGACAGTTTTATCTGTTTCCTCTCTCTATAACGATTTACTGTGTATACCTAAGGGGCTGGGAAACCTCTGGGTTTCCCTAGTCCAGACTTCCAGAAGATATTTCTCTTCTAAAGAACCCAGGTGTTAAGCCAAATCCTCTGTTTATAGAATGTTAAGGTTATGACACAAGTCAATAAAAGCCTGGAAGTGCTGTTACTGCTGACATTGCACCCCTAACACACACCATTGTGCCTTTTATTTCTCTTTCACAATAGTGTGGAGTTAAGGAGGGAGTGTAAAACTTAACTTTGAATTTCCTGGCTTTTGTTGGTTTGTTGAGCAATCCTAATGCTATTGATTTTTTTTTTTTCCCTTGTTGGGTGGTTGTTTTTCTGGTGTGCAGTTGTGCATTGTGTTTTTCTAAGAATTACAATGGTTTAGACAGGTCATATTGGTGTGAATGTAAACCAGAGGTTAACCTTTGGCATGATAAGGAGAGCAGAGGAATATATGTAAAATGTGTGAATTCATTTGAACCTGACAGTGACGTTCAGAGGGAGATAGTTTTACGTACGTAGTTCATTGGGCAGCTCTCTCTTCTTTTAATCCCTGGGTTGGATCTGCTTATGGAGTTGCTATTATTACATGAAGGCAAAAGCCCCGATGCAAGGGAACACATTCTGCCAATCAGCATGGAAATTCCAAACTTAGAGATCTCACATATTTTCTTTGGGACAGCAGACACCCTACCAGCACACTCTTTCTAGTGGATTTACTACAGAAAAGTGGCTCTGAGCTTGTTCCTATGGCAAAATTAAGAGGTCTCTTTGGTTGCCATTTTCTCTTATTCCTTTTAGTTATTAACAACAGTTTATACTGCTTATTTTTCTCAGTGCAAAAGCTATATATGTTCATAGGAGGAAAACTGTTAAAAGCAGGTGAAAAGAGGAAGACAAAAGCATTCCTTATCAACCACTGCTAATAATTCAGTATATATCTTTGTAGGTGTTTTTCTTATGCAAACTAATTTTCTTTAAAAAAGGGATCATACCATACATACTGTTTTTATTAAACCACAGTGTCAAACAGAATTGTGCAGCAA
This sequence comes from Sapajus apella, assembly GCF_009761245.1. NCBI lineage: Eukaryota > Metazoa > Chordata > Mammalia > Primates > Cebidae > Sapajus > Sapajus apella. Next base: position 18,354,796 of record NW_022436968.1, on the reverse strand, counting down.
TAATGTTTAAGTCATTTTTAATGTTAATTATAAAGATAATACATATGTATAGTTTTACAAAAAGAAAACCTCATGAGGTGATTTATGCTAAAAGTTGCTAAATGTACTTTTCATCTATATACACACTTTTTTCATTTATATAATTTTTTTGGTTAGATTTATTACAATGTATACTCACCTTTCTTTCCTCTTTCCACTGGGCTGCAAGCTCTGTGGAATCATGTCAGTTTTATTGCCATTGTATCCCCAGCACCTGCATAGTGACTGGCACATAACAACCTGTCAGTAAACAACTCATAAATAAATAAACTTTTAGATTCTTTTTCTCCATTATAAACACTCTTTAACATATAACTTTGGCCACGTGTATTTTGTAGATTTTGTATAGTTCTTGAAATAGAATTTCGAGGCCGGGTGTGGTGGCTCATGACTGTAATCCCAGCACTTTGGGAGGCTGAGGTGGGCAATTGCCTGGGATCAGGAGTATGAGACCAGCCTGAGCAACATGGAGAACCCCCATCTCTACTAAAAATACAAAATTAATTGGGCGTGGTAGCACATATCTATAATTCCAGCTACTCTGGAGGCTGAGGCAGGAGAATTGCTTGAACCCAGGAGGCAGAGGGGCACTCCAGCCTGGGCAACAAGAGCAAAACTGTGTCCCTAAAAAAGAAAGAAAGAAAAAAGAAAAAGAAATAGAATTCTGAGCCATGAACATATATGTTAGAAGCCATACTGCTTTAATTTGTATCCTGGTTCTACTACTTACAAACTAGTGTGCTGAGGCTGGCACATGAAAGCCAATTATATGCATATCTCTTCCCAACTCTGAGTTCAGTGACCTCATGTTGGTAGCCTGAAATCATCTATGGTGGAAGTATTTATACCACAGAAATTGACAAATGATGCAAATCAGGGCTTTTTATTTTCATTTTTCTTTTTTTTCTTTTATACTTTTCTTTTTCCTTCCTTCCTTCCTTCCTTCCTTCCTTCCTTCCTTCCTTCCTCCCTCCCTCCCTCCCTCCCTCCCTTCCTTCCTTCCTTCCTTCCTTCCTTCCTCCCTCTTTCTTCCTTTCTTTTTTTGAGCTAGTTTACTATTGTACCATTGCTAAGACCTTTGGAAAGTTACATCACCTCTCCAGAGCTTAGTTTTATGTATAAAATGGGGACAATTAAAGTCTGACCTCAAAGTCAGGGAGGCTGCATTGCACAGCTATGGGAGGCATCATTCACATGGACGTCTGTGTATAACGGGCCTTTTGGAATTGTGGAGTGTGCAGTGCTGCACAGAGGGTGGCTGTGAGGATTAAATGCTTAATACATCTAACTATAAACACTTAGCCGGAGCTCACGCTAAGCACTCAGTCAATGCAAGCAATCATTATGTTATGTTATTATAGACATATATATTATCTTAGGTGTTTCCAAATATTCTCCAAAAATGCCAATTTTTATTCTCACTACCAGTTTTCTTACTCCCTTGCCATAAGTGACTTATTGGTCTTTTTCTTTGCCTAATTGCTGCAAAATATCTAATTATGGCATTCACTTGGTTTTCATTGATTACTAGTAAATCCAGGCATCTTTTCATTTGATTGTTGACCACCAGGTTTCTATGAATTATCTGCTTGTGCTCCTTGTAAATTTTTCTATTAGCAGCCTCTTTTCTTCTTCTCCTTTTCCTCCTCCTTAAATCGATCTGTAGGAGTTCTTTGTGTATTTTTTTCAACATATGTGTTGCAAGCATTTTCCTCAGTTTGTCTCTTGACTTTGTTTATCCTGTTTTGTTTTTGTGTTTGCTTGCTACACCAAAAATATTTTAAATTAGTATGTAGTAAAAATCATTTATGTTTTCTGGGTTTTGCATGATGCTTAGAAAGTTACTTTAAAATTATACATGTCTCAAAAACAATAATTACGGCAGAGTAGTTTGAGTAGTTTGTGTCTGGACAGACATCTGAGTTATTTTCATATCTATCTATCCATCCTTTACCTGTTTATTTAATTTGCTATTATAATTAAGGTAAACATGTATGTATATATGACCAATGTAAATGCACATAATTATAAGTAGTTATTTTGTTGTTACAAATAGCTCAGGTTCTATATCCTTGTGAGTATATTTTTGCATACATCTTCAATTATTCAACTAGGATAGTGCCAAACTGTCACCCAGAAAGATCTTTTTCACTGTATTTTTACCTTCACTATCAGCATATGAAAACGTTAATATGTATTAAGAAAATAAGAAATCTATGAAGCAAAATATTGTTCACATTGAGAGTTTGGGGTGCAGTTTGTAGTATTTTTCTCTTTTAGGTAAGAAGATGTCTCAGTGTCTTTCCAATTCCAATTTTGTCACATCTTCACCACCTAAATTATCCAAACACAAAGACTGAAATGCGTTGCTAAGCTCCTTATCAGATTTGGGAAAATAGCAACAACTGGAAAGACAGTTTGAGCTGCTGCATAATGCTCATTATGGAGCCTTGAAAACAGACATTGCACAAATGCGGAGAGGCTAAGCAAATAAAGATTAAAGTGATATGCCTGCTGGAGAGCCAAGCCCACGAAACCTGAGATGTGAATTAGAGACAATAGTGATGTGAATCCTGAGCTGTTTAGGAACTTCAGGTTCCTGAATGGATGGTGGGGAGTGCAAATGTGGTCTGAAGGCATCTAATACATTTCTGGTGTGTGCTGCCACATTGCAAATTCACCAAAGGGTGTAGGAATGATTTCACACAACAGTTCACTTGGTGATTTACATGGGTGCAGGCAGTGGGGTCATATGATGCTGGTGAGCCAATAGACAGCAGACCTGCTTTGCTACTGACAACCGACACTGAGAGATGTCAGCAGCCAATATGACTGAGAACTGGGAAGGCATAATAACATTTACATTGATGTTTTCAGCTACGATTGCTACATGCTTTTTCTCTGCTATTGCAGATACAATATGTTGATTGTACAATAAATTCCCAAGCCTTCATTCTTTAAAGCTTTCTAACCTAAATTTGACAATTTCACAGCCGTGCTGTGGCTTGCTGTTACTCTAAAATGGAATCAATATGTATCTTATATATATGGTTTTTCAGGGATCATTGTTTCTATTTCTTGAATACCACTGCCATTTAATCAAAAGGTAAAATTCAAGAAAAGGCAAGATTATATTGTGCTGAATGTTAAGCAATATTCTGCATGCATTAGACATGAGTGAATATTTCAAGGAGCACCTCATGACTAATCTTTGTCACTTTAAGATAAAAGATAAAATCTTCTATACTCAAACCTGAAAAAGATGATAATTTGGTAAGATAGAATTCTGCTGTGTGGATTGTGTACCACTATGTCCTTCAGAGAGAAAGAGAATAAAGGTAAAAATAGAAGGAAAGCAGGAGGATGTTCTAATTGTTATTTGTATTTCACACTCATGAAGATGCAACTATTTCCTAGACTGCAGTGTATTTTTTTAGTTAAAGCTGACAAAAACAACCATCACAGCCGAAAAATGACAACTGCGGACGTTTAAGGTTGATTGGTTATGGTGTCAGGGAGGTAATAGAGACAACTAGCTATCCATGATCCTCATTGAGGACTGGCTTGCTAAAATTTCACTCCTGGGAGGGCTAGAATCTATTTGCCTTTTCTTACTGCTCATTGGGATAGCTTGGGGAGACAGTGCAGCATTAACAGAAATGCCATTGAAGTCCAAAAAGGGCACTGGCTTTGAGCTTGGCTGCAGTGATAACTGTTCACCTTAGGAACATTGCTCCAATTTTTTTTGTTGTTGTTGTTTTGAACTCCATGTCTTCATCTGTAAATGAGAGGTTTCGGATGCTGAGAAGAAAATTCCACGAATCTCTCCACCGATACTCATGGGGTAGGTGATCATCTCTTTCATGCTGGAGGAAATTTGAGAGAGCATATTGCCACTGTGTAGAGCAGGTCTGTGTTCTTTCTAGTCCAGAGTAGGGAAGAAACAGGAAAGAGGGCTGGCGTTCAAGGACCTTAAGCCACGAGAAGGGCCGTGTACCATGCAGCCCTCTGGGGAGGCAAGAAAAGTCTCACTGTTTTCTGAAAATAGTATACTAACTGCAGGATCCACGTGGGTGTGACTCCACTGCATTCATGACCTTATCCCCAGAGCCTCACGCGGTGTCTGACATGAGGTAGGCTCCAGATGCAGATTTATTGTAAAGCGAATAGGCCTTAAGCTGCAGGGTCCCTTCTATTTGCATTCTAAGAAATAGTCACTTTTATGCCTAATTTTGTATTTGCAGTTTTATATTCTTTTTTTTATAAAAAGGTCTCCCAAATAGTATAAACTTTAAGCCCCGCAAATCCTGTCTGCCTCCCATAAGCATGCAATGAATATTTGTGGACCTAATGAGTAACAAAAAAAGAAGGAATAAAACCCTAACCCACCCCCCACACCCCAAACCAGTGGCAACCGGGAGGATCAAATTCAACCTTGATCAGTCAGAGGCAGCATTCCTAAATTATTCCCAAGCAGCAATAGCCAATGATTTACCTCAATTAATTCAGCCAGTTAAAAGCTTAGTTCTTACTTGGCAACCAAAGGCTTGAAGGCAAATGTGTTTCAGCCTCTCTAAAGATCTTCTGAGTGATTGCAAGAAGATTGTAAACATCTCTGGAGGCAGGAGATGTGAGTATAGAAAGAGCTTTGTGCTTGGCATTGTGCTAGGTACTTTCACATACAGTGTTTCAATTTATCGTTCCCATTTTGTGGATGAGCACAGAGAGGTAAAATAATTTCCCTTAAAGTTATACAACTATTAACAGGTAAAGGTCGGATATAAGTCCAAAATACTATGTATGTTTTCTACTCTTCCATGCTATTCTGCAGTGACAGAATGGAGGGCCTTTTCTTGTGGGTTGTAAAAATCTAAATAAAAAATAAGAAAAGCACAAAAAGAACAGTAGGAAACTAAAATGAATAGGAATTAGTGGACATTGACAGCCATATATTACCTGATTACTTCATGACCTGCGGCATCTTTTATTCTGCTGCTTATTAGAACAAAACCCATATAATTCGTCGTAGACTGAGAAGAATCTCTGCATTTGGGCCATAGGAACTTTAGGAATCTGTGAACTTAGAAAGCAATTTGAAGCAGAGGCTGTAGATGATTCAAAGATCAAATCTGAGGAAACATATAATCAGAGGGATCAAAAAAGTGCTTAGGGCTGGATGTGCTGGCTCATGCCCATAATCCCAGCACTTTGGGAGGCCAAGGCGGGCAGATCACTTGAGGTCAGGAGTTTGAGACCAGCCTGGCCAACATGGCAAAACCTCGTCTGTACTAAAAATACAAAATTGCTGGGTGTGGTGCTACAGGCCTGTAACCCCAGCTACTCTGGAGGCTGAGGCACGAGAACCACTGAATCCGGGAGGTGAAGGTTGCAGTGAGTGTGGATCATGCCACTGCCTTGCAGCCTAGGTGACAGAGACTCTTGTCTTGAAAAAAAAAAAAAAAAACCAACAAACAAAACAAAACCAAAAAAGTGCTCAGACAGAAGTGAGAAAAAATAACTTCTCGGTAGAATTTTAATTTTGTGTAGTTCTGCAGAGCTATTAGTGATTCATTCATTGTAGTCAGAAGCCCTCAAAGAAGTCCGGTTTCTGGGCACTGCAATGTAAGGCTGTGCTAAGCATTGTGGTACATTCAAAAGAAATGCGTGGTTGTAATTTCTGCCTGTAAGAGCCAACAGGGCAGACAGGGAGTCAAAACAGGCCCAGAACACAGGAGATAGAATCATCTGTGATGATAGAAAGTCAATTATGAGGAAGGAATAGGAAATAAGGAAATAAAGCCAAATAGAATCTACTGCTCATTGACCTTTTCTCAGTGCCTCACAGTTTAGAATATGGATTTATGTGCATCCTTATGACAATCTTGTGAAGGAGGCAGGGGAAGCACTATTATTAGGAGACTCAGAGGATGAAGTGATTTGCCCAAGGCCACCCAGCTGGGAGTCAAGTTCACACCCGCTGATTCCCAGGCCAGTGTTCTTTTAGACAGTAATTCTTTATAGAGTCACATTTTATTGTGTGGCATTTACATGACCTAATGCATTTGAAAACAGTGGCAAGTTTCCTATTCACTGAATTGACAGCCAGTACACAAATTTGTCTCAGTATTAAAAGCGTGAGAGTAGAAGTCTATGGCTTTGGATTCAGGCTAAGGATACATTTGGACATATTCTAGGACTTGACCAGTGGTGTGCTGATTCAGTGGCTCTGGAGAAGTGTGGAACCTGCTCTGTAGCATTTACTGATTTCCCTAGTGTTGAATCCTCCCATCATAGCTGATTCTAAGCTACCAGCCTAGTTTAAGATCCAGCTCAGGAAATTCCTGAATATCACTGCTGGCGGTAGTTTCTTCTCTCTTCTACTCTTAGTTTTGACACTATGAAGCATCTTGAGAGGAAATTTTAGACTCAACTTGAAAATCTTGAGTTCGGTTCCAGGGTTTTGCCTCCTCCTCTTCTTTATTTGTGCCTGTTGGTTAGAATACAAATTCATATTATGTATCTTATTGATGTCTTAGAAAGTGGTTTGACTTTATCTGTTTGATATGTACAAGCTGACTACATTATTGATTATTACTTTTTAATTTTTTTTTTTTTGAGACAGCCTCATTCTGCCACCCAGGCTGGAGTGCAATGATGCAACGGTTCATTGCAACCTCTGCCTGTCAGGCTCAAGTGATTCTAATGCCTCAGCTTCCCCAGTAGCTGGGATTACAAACACGTGCCACCACACCTGGCTAATTTTTGTATTTTTGGCAGAGAGGATTTTGCCATGTTGGCAAGGCTGGTCTTGAACTCCTGACCTCAAGTGACCAACCTGCCTTGGCCTCCCAAAGTACTGGGATTACAAATGAGAGCCACCATGCCCAGCATATTTCTTTTTAATTCTTAAATAGCAATGAACTCCAAGTGGATCTGAAGTCTTTCCAGGACTGATAAGAAAGATGTGCTTTCATTTAAACATTTTCCCTTTCCTTACACATGAACACATTTCTATAGGGAATTAATCCATTCAAGATCTTTACTTTTGCTGAATTTCATATATTCTGATGTTAATCAACATTGATTCTGGGCTTCTGATGCTTTGCCTTGATTCTGTTGATTACTATTCCTTGCCTTAGCGGCACTACTTTTCCATGATTATGTCAAAAGATTTGCTTTAATCATGTTGCTCTGAAAACTTGAAGCACAAGGTATCCATTTAGTTTTATTCTTCCCTGTGGAAAGTTATTTATCCACAACTTTCACTGGATAGTAATGAAAGTTACAAATGTGAGTAAAGGAGAAACTAGTGCCTTTGGAGTTGGGCTGGTTATTTGAAGATGTATTGCCATGGCACTTAAGGAAAATGATTTATCTGTTTTGTTTTGTCCTCCTATAAATCAAAAATACAGCACAGTGTTAAGCATTTCTCAATATTTATGTTAATATAAATTTTGGCTTACATACTTGTCACTAATTCAGGAGGAGCTGTGGTATTAGAATAATGGCTACCTGTGACAGCCACAGTGTTATCCAACAAGCACTTAACTCTTTATTAGGCTATGGATGCTCCTGTAGAGAAGAGACACAGTAAATTTCCCTGGCAGGAGCAGTTTCTCTGGTAGGTGCATTCAGATCACATTCTTTGTCTTTTGCTTGGTTTTGTTTTTGACACTCGGTTAGCAAGTGCATTTATAAATTTCTTACTAAGGAGATGGAACAGAGCGAGGAGGAGTCAGAGGATGAGTCTCATGGGAAATTGGAATCCAGAAACTTTGACTCTGTATCTGGAAGTCTTGAATAGTCCATGGATCCAGCAGGCAAACAAATAAAATATAAACATTTGCTAAAGGACAGATTTTTGTCTGCTTAACTAAGTTTCTTCCTTTTCTGTCATTGTGTTAGCATCACCGAGATGTGACTCTTTCAAGTTGCTCAGCCTCTTTGTAATTCAGTTTTCTCACAAGGAAAATGGGGATAATAATATAACTCATCTCCAAAGAGTCCTCATCCATCAGAGTGAGAGTAAGTGAGACAAACGCATATAGATCGTGCCTGCACGTGGCGGGTAGGCTCACTACAGGTTACCGGGTATGACATTCACCGTGGACAACTGGGATCCTGATCATATTTCTGAACTCTAGATGTTATTGGAGAATTCGTGAAAGTCCACCGGACCTCATCAGCCACAGGCAATTTTCTGAGATGTTTTGTTGGGGCATCCCCCAACTAGTCTGTAGTAGAGACCCAGAGACTTGCTGGGGTCCACTGCATTGGGGGTGTCTTCAGTGCCTTTTCAGTCTGTGAATTGGGCCAATTGCTGGTTGATCTTTGATGGGGAAACACTTCAGCTTTATTTTCCATATTTCTCAGTGTCTGAGTACATTTTTGACATTTCCTATTTGCATCTACCTGCAATGTGCCCACTTTTAATTTGGTACTTGGTTTCCTCTGGAAGATATAACTAATGTAGATACCATATCTCTCATGAAAATTTGGCAGTTCTTTGATTACTTTTGATGCAAAGTACAATGAGAATTCAAGACCTTATTATTATTCTTACTAACCAGGAGGCACACCAGGTTTAAAGTCAGATTTGTTTCTGTGTTAATAATACATTTGTATTACCCTTCCTTGCAATCCCCGTCTGTACTCCTGCTATCTTCAGTGTGAGTTTGCACTTGTCAAAATGAATAATATGCGGCATCAATTCAAACTCCACTTTTCCAGTGTTCAGCTGTAATAGTTTCACTTTGCCTTGATTCTGTTGATTGCTATTAAATCCTGGATTGCTTTAAAATCCGGGAGATAGTCCTTAAAGTCTCACTTATAAATTGTGTGCATTTATTAGAATTTTGCTTTGAACAAAGAGTATTCAAGCCCCTGGAAAAGGTTGCCTTTTACTTCTGCACTCTAGATAGAAGAGGTTACAGAAACACATTTTATTTTTTGAGGACAAAATTAATTGTTTAAAAAGTATAATAAATGGTTGTGGAGAAGCTCTTCCCTCCCTCCTTCCCTCTTTCCTTCCCTTCCCTCCCTCCCTTCCTTCCTTTCCTTCCTTCTCTTCCCTTCCCTTCCTTCCTTCTCTTTACTTCCTTCCTTCTCTTTCTCCCTCTGTCCCTCTTTCTCTCTCTCTTCCTATTTTTTTATCTGCTGGGGAATATATAATCCAGACCCAACCCACTTCAGTGAAGGGAGCAGATTATGGCCAAAATTCACAATAAATTCCTTTGTGTTTGTATGCCATTGATGTAAATGAAATGTTAGTTAAATGTATTATGAGGGCATTACTCTGATGGGATATATTTGGATTTCAAAAGCCAACCCCCAACTCTTTTATTCAATAACTATGGTTATTTTAGACTATGTTTCAAGAAATGCCAGATAAAGTATTACAAATATGACATCTATTTTTGTTTTAAGAAAGTCAACGTGCTTCAAATAAATACCCATCCAAAGTGTACTTAAGTCAGTTGAGCATGGTAAATAAAATCCAGTGGCTACCTGTGGGAACAGCTGTGTGGTAGGTACTGGGCACGGGAGTCTGGGGAGGCACTGACACAGAGCTGCTTACGGGAGGGGACGCTGATTTGTTGAGTGCCTGGTATAGTTACAACTAGATGCAGGTTTACCATCAGGCTAATGAAGCTTGAGCTTTAGGGTCCACATTTGTACAGATCCTTTCTAAGACCCTGTGTAGGACCTAAGTAATATGTTCATATGATCATGTGTTTTGTAAAGTTTGGAAAAATAAGATATTTAAGTGCAGTTAGTTAGGATCACTGTTTTTGTTTACTCCTACTTCCCCTCTTGATAGGTACTTCCTTTAGTATTGAGGAGTGCGTGTGTTTTAAATGGCCACTGGTATTTTGGGGACCTTGTTAAGGGAAATTGGGTTGGGACAATATTTCGTTTTGGTTTCCTGGTCTGCTGTCACTTCATGCCCAGCTATGTTATTGCTAACCATCCCAGTGTAAAAACAGCTTCCCAGAATACATGCACTGTCCACTGTGCTGACATCCAGCATGGGGGACAAGGACTAAGAGCCCAGGAGTCATATAATAACAGCAACATGCTCTACAGGTCCTGGCATCAGAAATGTAAGGCTGGGTGCGGTGGCTCATGCCTGTAATCCCAACACTTTGGGAGGCCAGGGCTGGCAGATCACCTGAGGTTGGGAGTTCGAGACCAGCCTGACCAGCATGGAGAAACCCTGTCTCTACTAAAAACGTGAAATTAGCTGGGCATAGTGGTGCATGCCTGTGATCCCAGCTACTTGGGAGGCTGAGGCAGGAGAATCACTTGAACCCAAGAGGCAGAGATTGCAGTGAGCCAAGATCATGCCATTGCATTCCAGCCTGGGTAACAAGAGTGAAACTCCGTCTCAAAGAAAAAGAGAGAGAGAAAGAAAGAAAAGAAAGAAAGAAAGAGAAAACAGAAATTGGTGCCTGATGAAGGAGATACAAGAGTTGAAACATACAGAGGCAGAAGCTGGTCTCATCAATGACTGGTAAAAACGGAAGCTCTTTTCTGTCAGGAGTATACTTAATAATGAAACATATATCGTCGTGTATAAACACACCATATATTTTTCTTCTTTTTTGTTTGGAATGTAAGAAACAGAATGGGTCACAATTCTTGTATTTTTAGGGTACAAACCCATAGCCATAGTATAAATGGAATTATGTCTGTGTTTAATGCTTAATGCATCCCAGCTATCAATAATAAAAAAATAAGTTTTGTTCAATTGGGCTAGAGCAAAGGCTAAATTATCTTTTTAGTCTCTCTATAAAAATCATATTACAAAATCATTGTCAAAGAAGTGATAAAGACTGTGCAGCCAAATATTATGGGGAAAATATTATGAAGGTGCATCAGGCAGTTAATTAATACAAGTATTGGATTATTTTTCTGTATTTTGTGATGCATATGGCATTTGGCAGCTTAAAAATATATAATTTATGGTGATTCCTTTTCTCTTTCTAAGTACACATTGACTTTCATTTTCTCTTCTAGTCTTTAAAGAGTGCTCTCCAAATTGTAAGAACTCTGAGCCCCACACAGTCTGGATCTACTAGGTCCTGGCTCTGCCAGTTTCGGGCATGTTAATCTTATTTCAGCGGCATCTTGGCTGGGCATGCTAGAACCTGGTCATCCCTTTTCCTACAAAAAGTAAGACTCAACAAGGTTGAGTCACTTTCCCGAGGTAAGAGGTAACCACCGGCCTGGATCCTGCCCCAGGTCAGCCTCGATTCACCACATGCTGGATTCACACGCAAGCCCAAGACTTAGCAGTGAGCCCTTTCTCTTTTCAAGGGTGCCTTTGATGTCTGTCCTTTCACGTAGCACTTAGGAGCTTTCTCATTTGACCTTCATGTTGGTTTCTTTTTTCTTGTTTCATTACACCTCCCTCATTTTCAGCAAACTTTAAAAAATCTGTTTCACACTGTGAGCAGAGGTCATCAAGTGGAAATCTCAACCCCTCCTCTTCCTCTGTCCTTCCTCCCCTCCCCACCATCCTCCTCCTAGCCTGTCCTACTGGAACTCAGTTAAGGATGCTCCTCTGTTTCCCTCTTGCAAACCAGGAGTCCTTCCCACTGCACTCACTAACTCACCTCTGAATTGAGTCGGTTCCAAGATTTGTAGCGTTCAGCTCACCAATACCTCTCACCCTCTGTCCTGCCTCCCCTTCCCTCAGCCCCATCATCAGCTCAGGCCTGGATTGGGATTGGTTTAACTCAGTGGCCTGCTACTTGACCCCCTTGGTTTTGCTCTTTTTTAATCTGTTCTCAACAACGCTGCCATCTGAACATTAATCTGATTCTATTACCCTTCTGTTTAGAATCGTTCAAGTCATTCATTCATCCTCTAATAAATCCTTACTGAGATGCTACTTTGACCTGGGCAATGGGGATACAGAGGAAACAAGACAAAGTTCCTGCCCTCATGCAGCTTATATTCTAGTAGTAGGAGACAGACAATAAACAATGTTAATAAGTTAAAAATATGATATTTACAAAACCTGGACAAAAATGTGCATGTCAGAGAGTGATAAATGTTAAGCAAGAAAAGGAAGCGGGGTAGGGGGCTAAAGCAAACCAACAGCAGGGGAAAAGAATTTCTTATTTTATATATAGACTGGCTGAGGGAGGCCTCACTGATAAAGCAGGGATTTGTCTGAGCAAAGACTTGAATGAAGCAAGGGCGACAAGCCATGTGGATATGCAGAAGAGCATTCTAGGAGAGGAAGCCGTGGGAAGGAGCATGACTGCCATGCTGGAGGAGCAGCAAGGAAGGCAGAATCTTGGTAGCTCAGAGACATGGGTTGACAGCATGGTGTTGGTCATGTGTCATGGGAGGCCTCTCACCATTGAGAGATTTTGCTTTTACTCTGAGTAGGTTGCAACGTTGTGAGAAGGTTTTGAGCAGAGCAGTGATGTGATCTGAGTTGTAGTTAACAAAATCACTCCCGGCAATGTGTTGGGAAGGGATTGTAGAGGGGCAAGAGTAGAAGCAGGGAGAACATCAGGAGACTGCTTCATGATCCAGGCAAGAGATGAGATGGCTTAGAGTGGATGGCGGGAAGTGAGCAGATTCCGGATATCTGTTGCATGGTTCTGTGCCCTTCGAGATAAAATGCCAAGTGCTCAGCATATTACACAAGGTCCTTCATATCTATCTCCTTCATATTCCTTAGCTTTGCACATGCTCCTCTGTGTTTCCAGAGCCCCTGGCTACTTCCTTGAATGAACAACTCAGTAGGCTCTCTCTTACTTCTCTTCCTCCTTCAAACCTGGGTGGACTATTTTTTTTTTTTTCGGCTCCCTGCACTTATCTCAATCCCTCTGTGATATAATTGTGTCTTTACTCATCTCCTTTCTCCACATTGGGCTGTGAGCTCTTTGAAGGAAGAAATAATGTTTTGTTGTTGTTGTTGTTGCTATTTTTACCAGTTGTATTAGTCTGTTCTCACGCTAATAAAGACATATCTGAGACTAGGTAATTTATAAAGCAAAGAGGTTTAATGGACTCACAGTTCCATATGGCTGGGAGGCCTCACAATCATGGTAAGAGATGAAAGAAGAGCAAAGGGATGTCTTATATGCCAGCTGGCAAGAGGGCTTGTGCAGGGGAACTCCTATTGTTAGAACCATCAGATCTCGTGAGACCTATTCACTACCAGAGAACAGTGTGGGGGAAACCACCTGCAGGATTGAATTATCTCCACCTGGCCCACCCTTGACACGTGGAGATTATTACAATTCAGGGTGATATTTGGGTGGGGACACAGCCAAACCATATCACCAGTGCTTGGCACATAAAGAGATATTTAATATTTGTGTCATGGTGAAACATATATACTAGTGAGGCCTGGGCTTGAACTTTTTGTTGATGAGACAGGGTCTCACTTCGTCTCACTCAGGCTGGAGTGCCAGGGCATGAGCATCACTCACTACAGAGTCAAACCCCTGGGCTTAAGCAGTCTCCTACCTCAGCCTCCCGAGTAGCTGGGACCACAGGCATGCACCACCAAGCCTAGCTAATTAAAAAAATTTTTTTTGTAGAGATGTGGTGTCTGTTTTCCAGATTGATCTCTGACTCTTGGGCTCAAACAATCTTCTTGCCTTGGCCTTTCAAAATCCTGAGATTACAGGCATGAGTCACTGTGCCTGGCCTGGCCTTGAACTTCTGATTCTTCAAGGAATAGCCCTAGAGAGGCATTCCCTGACTGGGGACGTACATAAACAAAAACAGCAGTGAGATTTAACTTTAGAATATAGGCATTGCAACCTCAGGAACTTTTTAGAGTATGATGGGGTTGATGGGGTTTAAACAAAAAAAAAAACTACTTAACAGTATAGGCAAAAGGAGTGAAGCATTAGTTAGCAGTTATGGAGTAAAAATACGAAGAGTTACTGTTTGTAGAGGGCCTATTCTCAGTCATACTCTCTGCTAGCATGCGAACCATGGAGTCAGAAATTGAACTGGAGGTTCTGGAGCCCTGTGAAGCCTGATTGAGTGTGTTTTTTAAAAAGTGCTATTGTCTGAATGTTTGCATCCTCCCAAAATTCATATGTTGAAATATTAGCCCAAAGGTGATGGTATTAGGAAGCAGGGTTTTAGTGGGGTAATTAGCTCATGAGGGAAGAGCCCTCACAGATGAGGTTAGTGCTCTCTTTGTAAGAGGCCCAAGGGAGCTTGTTTGCCCCTTCTGACATGTGCGGTTACAGCAAGAAGACATCCCTCTAGTAAGAAAGTGGGCCCTCACCAGCATCTGACCATGCTGGCACTGTGATCTTGGACTTCCCAGCCTCCAGGACTGTGAGAAATAAATTTACATTGTTTATAAGTCACCCAGTTTAGCGTATTTAGTTATAGAAACCCAAACAGACTAAAAGAATAAGCTTCCAAGAGTTCACCCATCCTCTGAACAGGCAGAGGTAACAAACATGATGAAACTGGCATTTGAGAAACAGTATGGAAATAGTCCCTTGCCTGTGTCCCCATGTGTCACCATATGCAAGTACCATAAAAATACTTATTCTTCTTGGCATCTCCAGCAGCATTTAGAATTGGTATGACTTCTGGGTACTTTGTCACAATTCACTTATTAGTCTTCACCTAAGTGATTTCATCTCTGTGTTTAGCATTTCACCTGCATTGCCTCCTACCCTCGGCCCACCTCTTACTCTAGCTACTGTAATTAGCTTCATGCTGGCCAAATTTGACAATGCCTCACCTCAGCGACACCATGGACCTCTTGCATCCTGTCCCAAGGTCTCTCTGAAATCAAGGGTGAGAGAGATGCCTGTGGAGCCCATTCACATATGCAACCTGAAAGTGCAGGAAGGTAAAGTTTCACATGCAACCCTTGATCAGTGGAAATAAGAGCTGGTAGAGAAATGCTTCCTCATTTGTTCCCCAGGCAGGCAATTCTGAGGCATACTTTTTTTTTTTTTTTTTTTTTTTTTTTTTGAGACAGAGTCTTGCTCTGTTGCCCAGGCTGGAGTGCAATGGTACAATCTCGGCTCACTGCAACCTCTGCCTCCTGGGTTCAAGCGATTCTTCTGCCTCAGCTTCCTGGGTAGCTGGGATTACAGGCATGCACCATCATGCCCGGCTAATTTTTGTGTGTTTAGTAGAGACAGGGTTTCACCGTGTTGGCCAGGATGGTCTCAAACTCCTGACCTCAGGTGTTCTCCTCACCTCGGTATCCCAAAGTGTTGGCATTACAGGTGTAAGCCATGGCACTCAGCCTCTAAGGGACATCCTATACAGTGTCTCAGAAGCTCCTGGAGGCTGGAGCTCTCATTACTCACAGCACTGACTGATTGGACAACACACCCTTCTCTGGGCTTTCCTCTTTTATTGTCCACAGTGTCTCATTTCCATTTCCTGGATTTGCCTCTCAAGCAGATGTAACCCACTGTCTTAGACTGCTTGGAAGTGGCAACACAGGTGAAGGGTAGAAGGGAGCTGGGCTCAGAACCCCATGCTTAATATCCTCAAGTCATTGGAACACCAGAGGTCCATCTTGGAGCCGAATCGCATGTTTGCAAACAAATTATACAAAAGGAGCAGTTTGGGAGAAGCAAAATCATCAGCATGGCTGGTCAAACACCTTCTGTGAAAGGATTTGTTTTCATTAGCTATTCTAAATGTTACCTTCCAGCTTCAATAGGTCAATCCATTTCTTTCTTCTGTACTATGGACATAGGGACCACTTTTTTTCAGAAACAAATGACCCCGTACTGAGAATCCTTGTGGGGTAATCTGCTGCCTTATTACCTGATAAATGGCCTTTACCATAAAGATGTCATGGATTTACCACCAAAAATATTCTAAAAAAGGAATATTTCTCATTATGAAATATCCTGTGAAGACAGTTATCACAGTTTTGCTATGAACTGTCATAGCAAACAGTTGTTTTTGAGTTGACACAGCATTATTTTATTTATTAATTATTAAAATGAGAATTTCATTAATTTCAGTCTTGTGTTTCTAAAATGTAATATTTTCTCATAGGGATCAGGAATCAGGCAGATATCTTTCATTTTTGTCTAAGATAGGTTTGAGTAGACAAAAAGTGAAATAGTTTCCAGCTCTCACAAAGACAAAGCTGCCTTATCATCGGAGTCCTTCTATTAAGCATTATGCAGAGGTACAAAAGTAATCATAACATAAAAATCTTCACTAATCTTATTTATTTATTCTCCACTTAAAAATCTCTCCTCTAGTTAACATCAAATTTGCTAATTACTTTAACAAAATAGTATAAGTCTGCAAAGTGAAGTTGCAAAACGTACAAAAGATGTGGGATTTGTAAGTTGATAAAAGTGATGTTGATAATCATTTGAATCATATGCAAAGCAATCAAAAGACAGGTACAGCAAACCACCATGGCACACGTTTACCTATGTAACAAATCTGCATGTCTTGCACCTGTAATTCAGAACTAAAAATTAAAATTAAAAAAGATAGAAATTAACAATTAGTAAAATGAACAATAAGTAAAAGAGAAAAAGATGATGAACTAGAAATTCATCATAAATGTTTAAAAATCAAATGAGTAAAAGGGCCCTTGAGAAAATAATAAAGTCCTAAAATATTTTACTATTTTTATGATAGGGATATCATCATATGACATTATTATACTACCATAAAATTTGATATAAAAGTATGTGAAAAAATCTACTTGTTTCAGTTTTGGTTATAAAAAGTAATTTATAGTTGCAATTATAGCCCACCCTTTAAAATATGATAATGTAAACCTCTTTTGGTAATTTTAAGGTTTTCTTGTTTTTTCCAAAGTGATGTTCCATTCAAACCTTACTCTCAGGCTCAAACTATTCTGATTTTTTAGTTTTTACTGTAAATAAATTCACTTGAAGGAGCTCTTACCCATTATAAATTGTCCTGTGTATGAAATCACAGAATCATGAATCAGGGCATTTTAGAACTCGGAAAACATATTCAGGAAGCCATCTGCTTTTGTATGCTCACTTTGTGGTTGAACATTTTAGAAACTGTGTGGTAGAGCTGACTGTTAGGGATATGGCAGGTAGAGGGGAAAATATAAGATTCTAAGTCTTATGATTCCCAACAGTTATCCCTACACTATGCTTATGCAATTTTGCCCAAGTCACCAAAATTCTTTGTACCTGAGAGCTCATGAATTATGCTTGATACTTGATCATATCTATAAATTTTTTGAAGATGATTGAGAAAAGGTGCCATTCAAAATGTAATTCTTGATTATTTGGGTCTCTATTAGAATGGAAGTACAGATAATTTAAAAAAACCAGATATTTTTACAGATAATAAAAAAAAAAACCTTGGATGCTTAAAAATACTGCACCTCTGTTCTGTTTTATAATGTATGATGTTCTCAAAATTACATTATATTTTTACTCTGAAGGTTTAAAATGGTTTTCGGCCAAAAGTATTAAAATTCTGACCTAATAATCTAAAACAGCAAATAATTTGAAAGTATTTATATTAAGCTTTGTAAAACCTTACAATATTCTGGTAGTGAATTTATCTTTTCTAAATATATCTTATCTGGAAATATGTTTACAATTAGTTTGTCTTTCCTCTGAGCACAAATCACTAGTAGTGGGTGGTAGAAGAAGCCAGTTTTGAATTAAAAATTTGTCTTAGATAATCCACTGAGCCAAGAATTTGCATTTAGATGTTACAGGGTTGCATGTATTTCAATTTTTAAGGCATTAAGAAAATACTCAGAATTGAGAGAGATGTTTTTGGATCATTAAAAGTACTTAGTATCAATAAAAAATACAAATGAAACATTCACCTTGTTATTCATTGCATTAAACTTGATTCCCTCCCTACTTCCCCTCTTGAAATTACAGCTGGTTAACACATGGCAGACACTAAGCCTGCACAAAGAAGCAGTCACACGCACACATGCATCCTCTTAATGGGGCCCCTGTTTCTTAGGGTGTCCAGTGAAGACTACTACTGAGGAAGATCCAATTGACAGTCTTCTTTCAGAGCTAATGCGGAGAGGGGAGGATTTTGAGATGTATTAGCTCTGTATATGTGTCCCACAAGACCAGTAGGTAAGTCACACATTCAAAGTTCTAGTATAGTGGCGCCTTCTCTGAATGTGTGTGTGTGTGTGTGTATTTTTTTTATTTTTATTTTTAGATAGGGTCTCACTCTTGTACCCAGGCTGGAGTGCTGTGGTGTGATCATGGCTCACTGTAGCCTCAGCCTCCCAGTTCCAGGTGATCTTCCCACCGCAGCCTCCCAAGTAGCTAGGACTACAGTCACATACCACCATGCCCAGCTAATTTTTGTGGTTTTTTTGTAGAGACAAGGTTTTGCCATATTGCCTAGGCTGGTCTTGTACTCCTAAGATCAAGAAATCCACCCACCTTAGCCTCCCAAAGTGCTGGAATTACAGGTGTGACTTACCTTGCCAGGCCTGAATGCCTATATTCTTGAAGGAGACCTTCTGGGTGGGGCATGTTGAGCAGGGAAGCGACAAGACCAAGTTGAAAAGACTGTTCTTGCTGCAGTGAGGAGAGTGAACTTTTTAAGGGTTGTGCAGAGGTAGGGTGGGGGTGCATGGAGGTGTATGGCTATTGAGGCAAGAGAGGAAGCATGGAGACTCATAGCTGGCTCTTGCAGTGGTTCAGGTGAGGGATGATACAGCCTAATCTAGAGAAGTGCCCAGGTTCCAGAAAAAGTGGAGTCGAATGAACAGGACACGGTGATTAATTGGCGGTATGAGTGCAGAAGAGAGAGGTCTCAAGGAAAGCTCCCAGGTTCCTGGCTTAAACATCTGGTTGGGTAAAGTCATTCACAGAAATGGGGGAATTGGAAAGGTGGAAGTTGGTAGGAGATGATTAAAAAGTCCATGTTGCACATGAGAAGTGTGAGATACCAGTAATATATTCCTGTGTAAACGCCAGAGAGACCACCTGGAGCTCAGAAGAGAAGTGTAAAGAGCATGCTGGAGACTCGTGTTTTAGGACGTTTTATGTCTTTCAAAGCACTTATATGAATTTAATCTCATTTAGTCACATAACAATCTCTTTATGAACCCAGCAGAGCAGATATTGTTATCCTGTATTTCATAGGTGAAAACTGAAACAAAAAGACATTCAGAGACTTTGCCAAGTTCATATCCCCTGATCCAAGGGCATCATATGGTAATGTGGTCCTGTTCTTCCATCTCAAAGTCTTGCTGATTGTTTTCGTCTGATTTGAGACTTGCTTTCTAGTTTTCTACAGGTGGATCAAGAAGCAGGGTTTTTCCTCTTTAAAGAGAGTCCCAGATTCCACAAATATTAAAGGGTTGCAACTCAAGTTATTGCTGTCTTTGCCTCTTCAAGTCCAATGAAGAAAGAAAAGGGACTATTTTCAGCTCAAAAGAGAGTTCAAAACCACCCACGGTTGCCATCAATCCAGACAGAGTAGGTACTGCAGAAATGATGGCAAAGGTATAGCCTATGGTTCTGCAGAAAGCCATTTGTGTGTGTGTATACGTAGTCCATGGAGGGACAGTGCTATCATCCATTGGATGCCAGCAGGAATAACAGTAGATCCATAGACCAAGAGTCTGTTCTGTTGCTTTAGGAAGCTGGTTTTCAGGCTCTTACTCTTGCAGGCAGCTGGGTGTTGGCCTAACTTATCAAGAGTGTCTGAACTTATCAGGAGTTCCACTACCCAGACATAAAACCCATCAGTTCTTTTAAAACATCCAGCTAAAAGTCAGTCACGTTTCAAACCTATCTTTGGAGCCTATAAGAACCCCCTGCTCTAACCAAGATGCAATAGGCTTAACTTTTTGAGAGAAAATCTGGTGACCAGAGAATCTTAAGAAAAAGTGGTGTTTGCTAAGGGAACTCTATGCCCCAGGGAGGTACATGTCTCAGGAACCAGTACCAAATTCCTTTGCCCCTTTACTCTAGCCAAGGTCCCTCTAGCTTTAAATATCTTTTTCTCTGTGCATATTTGAACACTCCCTCCTCCTTTCAGCTCCAACATACTTTTTTCTCCTTTCATTAACTTGACGTTAAACATGTCTCCCTTCAGCTGCTACATGCACTCCATTTTCAGTAAGAGAAGGTGAACATTGCTGCACTTTGGGTTCAACTAACATCTTGAACTATTTTTCAGATGTTGTGAGTAAACCCAAACCCTAAATAACTTTAACTGAATACTTTCCCTTTAATTTTTATAGCCTCAATATGTCTATAAAAGGAAATATATCCCACATGGTTCTGATTTTATTTATCCCTGATTCCTGAAGAGGTTATTTTCTGAGACATGGTGGAGATTCCAGAAGGCTTATGAGCATTTTTTCTCCTTCAGCGAAACACATCCCTCTCAAACTTAGAAGGCCACCAATCAGTAACTTCATCATTGAAGTTTTCTTCTGAACTATGTAGACTTCAGGAATTAGGTCCAAAGAATGTCTCCACAGTTGTCTTTCAGTCTTCAATTTTCTAGATCTTCTTTTGTCTATGTATTTAGGGCATTAAAAATGTGCATACCTGCAGATTTTCTTTCGACTTAATCTTCCTGGTTTCAATCAGCCCACAAAGATGTACTTAGCATCTCCAGTAGGTCCAGCCAATGCTGGAGATAGGTCCTTGAGGGACGTAGAATATAAAAGTAACTTTGAACAAAGTGCCTTTCACTTGGGCCGGTAGAGTGAGGGTTATCTGTAGCCCGTTACAAATACAGGGTTAGAAAGAAGGTACAAGAACAGGTGGGCAGTTTAGAAGTCATGAGACTAAATGTGCCCCTAGAGAAGTCAGAATCAAGAGAAAGAGAAGGCTGTGGGGAAAGTGAGGAGGCACCACAGGCTGTGAAGCGATGGTCTGAGATGAAACCTGGGAGAGCATCCAGTGCTCCGTGGATGCGAGCAGGAGTCCTTGTCCCCTGAATCCACGTGTCTTGTCTCGTGATACTTCTTACAACAGATTATTGTTGCAACAGGAAGGGTTTGCTGATGGAAATCATTTTTCACATACCAATTTATTTTCATACTGAAAGAAAAAGCTGGTAGAGAAATTTTCTCAGAACTCACATCCTCACGGGTCACTTGGGACTTGGGACATATACTATGAAAAATTTACAGGAACTAGTTTTTTCTTTAAAAAGATATTCCTAAAAGAATAAACTCAAGCAAAAGCACTAGATCCACTAATGACCCAAACACCAACTATTTAAAATACACAAACACTTAAACTGGGGGGAAACAGAGGAAATTCCAGGGAACAACTGAAAGAAAAGGAGAAGCACTTAAAAATAGGTGGGGTTCATTTCCTTAGTGCGTGAAGTTTTCTCCAACCCTTGCCTCAAGGCTTAGTGTTTCTGGTGTTAATAATTCACAGGAAAAGGTAATGAAGTAACCCTGGCCTGGTCCCGAATGGAAATGATTTAGAGCTTTAATGAAGGACGTACCTTACCAGGGGGTTTTCTCCATAGCCGTATTATACATCTCCTAACACACTCTTCTGGGTTTTTTTCTGACTCAAGAGTGGTTTCATTGATGATATAGAATAGATTAATGTTTGGCAAAAGAATTACCACCTCAAGCTTGGGACAGCTGACTATAGATCAATTCTGCTTCCACAGCCAATTTCTGATGGGCATGATTATCTGAAGGCAGCTCTTGGCTCGTGTATACGATTAGCAGGGTTAAATGAAGATTTAATGACCCAGGATTCAGCTGTTTAGTTTTCAGTATACCTACATCTTCCAGCTAATCATTCTGACACACCCCACCTTAAAGGGAGCAGTGCATCTGGGACTTACTTTCGTAGACACAAGGGCTTGAGCACCAAAGATGGTACTATTCTGTAGGAAGTGGCTCAGGCTGAGAGTGAGTGCTGTGGGACAGTTATTGCCACCTGTCCTCAGAACAGAGAGCTTGGACTTAGTACTTTTATGAGAGGTCTGTATTTCTCAGCCCTCGTCCTGGTCCTTGTGGTAGAAAGACGAAACAAAGACCATATCACCTGTCCAAGGAAGAAAGTAAGTTCACAGCAGAAAGAGATTAACTCTCTCAACCTTCCATGTTCAGCTTGCTGGTTATTATTTTACAACCCATCCTCTGCTTTTGACTCCTGATATTCACAGAGAAAACCATCCTCTGAAGTGAACAAAGCCTCTTCTTCATAGTGAGTGACTGCTTTCTCCTGTATCCCCCCAGCCATGATACATCCCTGTGAAAGCAAATTGAGATGCTTGCTCTCCCCCACTCCCTCTCCTGAGGCTTACAGTTGCACAGAGGCTGTGGCTGGCTCCACCAGAGCTGCTGGGGTCTCTATAATGTTACTTGACTTATACATATTTTATTATGTTTGGCTGTTGGTGATATTTAGATTAAAATGATTTCCAGATTGTAAGGACTATGCTCTATTAAAGGAGAGCAGTTAGATCACTGACCATATTAAAATCCTCAAAATTGGGGACTAGATATCAAAGCACCTGGGAAACAGGGGTTTCAAAGGTTGGAATGGGGATAACATGGTAAACTCCACAACCCACATGTAGTATTTTTGTCTTAAAGGAACTGCTGAACCTTGAAAAAGATTTATACTGCATTTATTATGATGCGGCAACATCACCAAGGATATAAACCAGTCACTGGCACTCTCTCAAAGAACACATCATTGTAACTCGTTATAACAATACTGCTGTGATATGTGCTCGTAATATTTATAAAGGCTAAGCTCTGAAAACAGTACATGCCAACTGTCAGCAGTGATGTATCATTTCAAAAAAAGTGTACACAATATAATGGTTTAAATGAACTCCATAAAATGCGTTGTTCTGTTGAAGCAGTTTGGCCGTCTGGACCTCCAGTGTCATGTACTGCTTTCCAGGATTTTCTGTGGCTTGGCCTCCGGGAGCTCTTTCCCCTTCTTGTAGTTCCCTTTGCTGTTTTTAGAAATCCTGCAGTGTTCTTAGCAACCTGGCTTGACTCTGTGTCTGGTTACTTAGTGCCTTGCAGAGCATATTGCTAAGAATGCTTGTAATCAACATATGTAGGCTGGTTGGATTTTTTTTTTTTTTTAAAGACAAGATCTTACTCTGTCACCCAGGCTGAGTGCAGAGGCGTGATCATGGCTTACTGCAGCCTCGACCTCCCAGACTCCAGTGATCCTCCCACCTTAGCCTCCTGAGTAGCTGCAGCTATAGGCATGCACCACCACACATGGATTTTTTTTCTATTTTTGTAGAGATGGGGGTCTTGCCGTGTGGCCCAGGCTGGTGATTTGATTTTTATATGAGTGTGGGACACTTAATGGTCAGTCAAAAAGTGAGGCAAATGGATTTTGCTTCCTTGTGGAAAGAAAGGTGATGAGACTATCTTCAGGAGGCAGTCTGGTGGCCTGGCTGATAATTTAGCTCCTAACTTTGGGTCTGCTTATGGAGTTTTTCAGAAACCAGCAAGACATGATTAACCAACACTACCCCAGGGAGACAGCTGCTGGGCAGGTGAAACCACAGCAGTACCCACCAGAGCGGGAAAGGGAAGAAACATTTGATAGTCAACTCAAGAAATAACTCAGTGACTTCTGAGGGGTGTGCAAGATGTTCAGTTCATACATTACTTTATCTATTAAAAAGCCAAGATGGCAGGTAAAATCCCTCCCCTCAATGCAGGATGGAGAGAGGAAGACAGGGAGGGCGAAAGAAAGAAGGAAAGAAATTCTCCAAGCATGAGCTCTGAACATGCAGACACAGAACATTCTGTAATTAGTGGATAAGCAATGACACACAGAAGGCAATGGAGGAAGGTAAACAAGACACATTTTCTTTGACCAGTCTTTGTTAAGGGTTCCAAACCAATTTGGAGGGAGTTAATAGTCAAACCATTGGGAGAATCTAGCTGAGTATGTTTGGAGTTTTACAGGTATTTACATGTAAGTGTAAATGATATGTTTAGCAAGCTGTGTATTGTTTAGGGAATAGCTTAGGTTTACTTGTCTCAAATAATCCTTTGTTGTTTTTGTTGTCCTTAGAAGTCTTGAGTCAAAACAACTTCTGGCATTTTGAAGCATGATACCTAAATGATCTAGGGCCAACAGACAACATTTACAGTCAAAAAACAAAAAATCTTTGCCCATCTTTATCACCCTTATAGAATGACACCTACAAAGTCATTCCTGCTCTGCAGTGCCAGTCATATAATTGAGAGCAAATGCACTTAGAAGGGCAGTGAGGAAGGAGGATGAGAAAAGGGGAAGAGCCAAAGAGTGGGGCCAGGAGGCTCAGGCCAGCAAGTGGGGGCTGTGGTCAGTGTGAGAAGATGGAGGCAGGAGGATGGTAACCATAGCGGGGAGAGGGCAGACCTAGGGGAGGGAGCCTCAGAGAACACGTTTCACAGATTGTTCTGGGAGGATTAACTATGGTGATAGTCCTGTTGGCTGATCAGAATGTAGTGACTTGGTAACCTCTAGTTTCAGGAAGGTATTATTCCACAGCAGAATTCCTACAGAAATTCCCACTCTCGCCAGAGGCCTCATCAGGGAAGGAAGCTGGGATCTATGCTTTGAGAACTCTTCAAGTTAAGATGTTGTCTGGGAATGTCCACGTCCCTCCGGAAAAAAAGGGCCCTGTTTCTCACGAAACGGTCATTCCTGGAAGCTGACTTGCTTTCTCCATGCTCTATCAATCTGCCACCTTTTAGGAGAACTAAATCTAGTCTAAACATTTTTATTATGCTATTTGATAGTTTGAAACTGAGTCATATTTTATCAGACTTCCATTGTCATAGTTCCAACAGAGAGGCTAAAGAACTGCCCTCTAAACACGATTTTTTTTTTTAATATGTGTTCCTCATTAGCCACAGACTTTAAATTTTACTGTTGGAAACTTCTCAACTTAGAAAAATATTAGGTGAAACAGCCTTAAACATGGGCTTTCTCATGACTGTTAAAATTTGATGTGCATACTGAGAAATATTCTTGCTGTACAGTTGGATTTGTGTCTCTCTGCTGTCCTCAAACCCCAAAACTTAAAGAACAATGAGAAGAGGACAAAGTGTGAACAAAAAAATTAGGTGCTCTGAAAACCAGCTGTACTTTTTCAGGGTTTGGTACAGAAAACCCAGATTCTAAAATCTGGGTGATTAAACCTTTTCTGAATGCAGGAAAATGGTTTGTTTCTGAATAGCGAATCATCCCATCCCTAGGTCTCCCTGGCTAATTTCTGCATGGGTCTCAGAGATGACATTGCTTTTCACTAAGGAGCAGTCATTATTTTATTTTATTTATTTTATTTTATATATATATATATATATAATTGCATTTTAGGTTTTGGGGTACATGCAAAGAACAAGATTGTTGCATAGGTACATACATGGCAATGTGGTTTGCTGCCTTCCTCCCCATCACCTATATCTGGCATTTCTCCTCATGTGCTCCCTCCCCTATTTCCCCCCAACAGACCCCAGTGTGTGATGCTCCCCTCCCTGTGTCCATGTGTTCTCATTGTTCAACACCCGCCTATGAGCGAGAACATGCGGTGTCTGATTTTCTGTTCTTGTGTCAGTTTGCTGAGAATGATGGTTTCCAGGTTCATCCATGTCCCTACAAAGGACATGAACTCATCATTTTTTATGGCTGCATAGTATTCCATGGTGTATATGTGCCACATTTTCTTTTTCCAGTCTATCATCGATGGGCATTTGGGTTGGTTCCAAGTCTTTGCTACCGTAAGGAGTGCTGCAATGAACATACATGTGCATGTGTCCTTATAATAGAATGATTTATAATCCTTTGGATATATACAAAGTAATGGGATTGCTGGGTCAAATGGTATTTCTATTTCTAGGTCCTTGAGGAATCGCCACACTGTCTTCCACAATGGTTGAACTAATTTACCCTCCCACCAACAGTGTAAAAGTGTTCCTATTTCCCCACATCCTCTCCAGCATCTGTTGTCTCCAGATTTTTTAATGCTCACCATTCTAACTGGCATGAGATGGTATCTCAATGTGGTTTTGATTTGCCTTTCTCTAATGACCAGTGATGATGAACATTTTTTCATATGTTTGTTGGCCTCCTGTATGCCTTCTTTTGTAAAGTGTCTGTTCGTATCCTTCACCCACTTTTGAATGGGCTTGTTTTGTTTTTTTTTTCTTGTAAATCTGTTTTAGTTCTTTGTAGATTCCGAATATTAGTCCTTTGTCAGATGGGTAGATTGCAAAAATTTTTTCCCATTCTCTTGGTTGCTGATTCACTCTAATGATTGTTTCTTTTGCTGTGCAGAAGCTGTAGAGTTTAATTAGGTCCCATTTGTCTATTTTTGCTTTTGTTGCCAATGCTTTTGGTGTTTTAGTCCTGAAGTCCTTGCCTATGCCTATGTCCTGAATGGTTTTGCCTAGATTTTATTCTAGGGTTTTTATGGTGTTAGGTCTTATGTTTAAGTCTTTAATCCATCTGGAGTTAATTTTAGGAAGGGGGTCCAGTTTCGAGCAGTCATTATTTTAGATGTGACCTCATTTAGAAGTAAATCATCAACACTAGAAATGCAAGATTTGTAAATGGAGATTCAGCTGGAGAAATTGCTATGTTACTTCTCTCTATTTGGACATTTTTACTTTATGTCCTTCATTCCATCACTGCATTACACAATTAAATAAAGAATTCTCCTGCGCAAATTCCTGAACAGACACTACAACTTTATTTCTAATTTTGAAATTGGAGGATACCTTAATCCACCCTCCAAGTTTACAAATGAGAAAAAGACCAGCGAGAGACCAAGTGACCCACTCATGCTCACATGAAAGAAATTATTTAATTTAGGGGTTAAGAACTCAACTTCCAAAGTGAAATAAAATGAACTAACCAAGCACCTGCTTTGTTTCCCGTTGTACACTGAGCGAAGGTTAAAATTCAAAGCCAACGTTTAAACCTGAGTGGCTGCCCCTCTATCGCCCTCCCCAAGCCTCCACTTCCAGACTAAGGGAAATTGGTCAGAAAAGGTTCTTAAGAACTTTCCTTCACAGGATTGCATTTATGCTTTTCCTTTTTGTGGCAGTTAGAATCAGCAAATGGGTCACTGCTGGCCTTGCCTGCAGATGGGGACAGGCTTTATAAGTGTATGGTAACACCAGGCAGTCAGGACGGGCTGAGGTGGAGCAGAAAAAGGAGCATCAGGAGGAGAAAGCTGCCCTGGCCCCGGAACCTTGCTCTGAATTGTCAGCTGGAAAAGAACCGTGCCTGAGTGCAGCCACTCTTCTTTGAGCCTAAGGTCATAGCGTCTCTTCTGGGATAGCCTGGCACTCCACAGGCAAGCTGGTGACCCTGAGGGAAGCTTTGGTTCCT
Organism: Sapajus apella; assembly: GCF_009761245.1. Lineage (NCBI taxonomy): Eukaryota > Metazoa > Chordata > Mammalia > Primates > Cebidae > Sapajus > Sapajus apella. Next base: position 18,327,431 of record NW_022436968.1, on the reverse strand, counting down.
TTCTCTCGGAAAGAGGCCCCCCCAGCAGACTGTGAACATATTTTGCATGTTAATTATACCGATAGGACCTATTCGGTCTTTTATTGAAATTCGTGGTTTACTCTCTCTCCTCCAGCAGCCCGCAGGCGCCCAGCTGCAGTTCCCTGAAGGACGACCTGTGCTTCCTCCAGGGCGCGCCCGTGGTCACCGGGTGCTCAGGGGCGGGTTGGGGGGGTCCTGCTCCATCCTCTCTAGCCCTCACGCTGGCACTCTCCGCAACCTTTGTTTTGGATTTTCCTCCCTGTGAGCTGTCGCCTTTTCCCGCGTCTCTGTCGCCATTCCCTTGGTGGCCGGCGCGCAGGGGACGCCTAGGCGGCCGTAGCCGGGGCACTGGGCCGCGTGCGAGGCCGGAGCTGCGGGTTGAGAGGAGGCGGGCAGCCCCAACAGTGCGAGGACCGGCTGGAAAGGTTGAAGGAGACTCAGATCGCCAACCACGCTGGCTACTCCCGCTGCAAAGGGAACGAGGGCCCCGTGGGTCCCGGCCTCACAGCTGCTCCCCTCCTGGGGAGTGGGGCTCGCCCCAGTACTGCAAGGCCGGCGCTGCAGGCTGCTGGGGCGGCTCCCACCAACGGCCGGCCCGGACTGCTCCCCGCTAGTGGAGCTTCCATCCACAGCAGCTGCCCTGTAAGGGCTCCCCCAGGGCTACCTGTGCCTCTCCCCAACAATGCAGCGCTGGGGCCCGCCTCCCGCCAGGTGTCGGGTATTCTCTGGCCTGAGCTCTCAGATGGCGCCCCTTTTGATATGCTTGTCATTGTCAGGCCATTCACACCCAGATACCTTCCTCAAGGAGACAAAGAAGCAAATGATGCTTCCCTCCACTCAGAGGGCCAGGAGGGGTTCAGTGTTCTCACCTTCATCCCTGGGATTGGACACTAATGAGGGAGGATGACCGTGTCAATTATTTGCTCCAGCTGGAAGCAGGGGTGCAAAAACAAAACCAAAACAACCTCTTAAAGTTTTTCTAGAACTGTGTATGAATCTATTGGATTTGAGAACATATCCCGTTTATCTGAGCAAAGTGTGATAGCCACACACACACAAAGGACCCGAGAGATCATAAGTCAAAACAAAAACTCAAAAGCACCCAACCGAACAAAATCTACTACCCGATATTCCCCCGAAATTGCTGACCACCTTTATAATCTCCCACGCTAGTGTTTCTCATGACTAGCAAAGGGAGGGCTCAGGAAGGATGATTCAGAAATTGGCCCGAGCCAAATGTGGGTGTCAGTCTCTGGTGATATTTGATGCGCCTCAAGTAACCACAGGCAGAGGAAGAACAGAGCCTTCAAATGAGTTCTGGCTTGTGAAAATGACTCAACTTGTTTGGGGGGTGAACTTGAAAGTGTGCAGCCCAGATGTCAACTTTAAGATCCACTCTGCCTGACACAGTTGTGGTCTTCAAGTTGCCTTGGGATTGACTGGGGCTACGCCCACAGCTGCAGCCAAGCGGTGCTATTTGAAACTCCCCTAGGGCCAACTGCTGCAAAAAAGAACAGTTTATTACACAAAATAAAACAAAATGCCAGCTCATCTTTATGGTTTCTCGGTCTGCTTTGGGGAAAGTAAAAGCAGTTTTAGTTTTCACTCCTTGTGCACCAAGTGTGTTGTCTTGGGCCAGCTTTGGGAAGATCTGGGACATTCTCTGCTGTGCTGTTGACTCACTATCTGACCATGGATCTGCCATTTAACTTGGCCAGCCACTGCTTCTCTGTTTGGGAAATGGAGAGAATGGCGTTTGCCATCTACCTTATAGTGATGTATAGAGTGCTCTGGTGATGATGGTAGATTTGAATGAAATGTGTGATGCGTTATAATCATTTTATTCAAACAAAGATAACTTCAATAATTGTTTCAAACAAAGATAACTGAGTTTGGGGAAATTGTCCTGACATTAGCCTTAAGAAGCTCATTCAGGTTGATTCAAGGGCAGGCTTTAAAAGAAAACCGTGTGTCAGAAAGACTATGAAATTGGAATATTGAGGCAAATATTAAAAGTTTTTCTACTCTACAACACAGACAAAAGAACAAAAATATCTCGTTATCAAATGAAATATCAAACTACTAGACTGAAGATAAAAAGTTATTTCCCCTTAACATTTAGCAGATAGGCTAAATGCCACTTATTTAGTGTTCAGAGAAAAACAGCCCCCTTATCTGTATTATTTCAGTGCCTAATATATTGAATTTGATCCTTTGAACTCAGAAATGTGAGTTTAGACTCTACAAAGGAGAACCCAGCCTGCGAGTGGGTACGACAATGTTTCCATGGTACTTAAGCATCTGAAAGAAACACAAACTAAATTGATCAGCCAAATGTTTTGTCTACACAATACCAAGCATTAAGATATTTCCCTTATATGTGGATCCTTGGTGTCATATAGATGAAATGCTTGAGAGGACAATTGAGATTTTTTTTCTTTTTGTTCAAATATTTATCATATACAGAAACAGCTGAAGAAGTCTTCAAAGTTCAGAGGGAAGAAACAGAAGTACACAAAAGTAAATAAGAGCAAGGATGAGTATGCTGCTAGCTTTTGTGGTGACACTGTCCTCTGGGTGCACATGCAGAGGACACCTTTGTGTGAAGAAAAAAGCACCACTTCCTGATTACAGTAACTTCATGCCAAGAGCATGCGACTTGGCCATTGGAACGTGGACTAAATTTCAGCCTCTTTTCTTTCCTCATCTTGGAGCGTTTGTGCAGCACTAACCCTACGACTGTCTGTACTGGCCCTGAAAAGCCATGAAAAGGTGCAGGGGAAATGGTCAGTAGTAGGTAGAAGTTGATATGAAGAAGAGATATAGAGGCTTCTCTTTGCTCATAGGCCTCCCTAGTGAATGTTCACAATCCAGAGGGCAGTGTGTGTGTGTGTGTGTGTGTGTGTGTGTGTGTGCATGACCCACTTGTTTACTGGTTGGTTTGAGGTAAGAAAATACGTAAATTCTGGCCATATATTTACTGCCTTCTCTATTTGATGCTGTGCCTGTCAAGTTCTCAGTTCCTCTGAATTTTAACTCCCTGTCTCCCTCCCTATGCTGTTCTCCCCGTCTGGAACACAAATGTCTTTTAAAATTTTTGCTAGTTTGATTAGTTCATGCATTCATTTTGATTGATGAATTGATGTGGCTTATTGGCGTGAAGACTCTTCCACTCCCAGCGCTGTAATAGAAATGTCTTGTGTGGGGTGACACCTGCTTTGATGCTACAGACATTCTGTTTGATGCGGAGAGGCCAGTCATTCAGCAGTGATTTTGTAGTCTCTGGGGAGATATTTTTTCATCACTGTTGGTGGAGTGGGAGGAGGTTGGTGGCAAATAAGGAGAGACAGTGTTGTGGAAAGTGATCGCTGAGAAAAAACGTAGCTGAGGATTTAATGTTTATATTTTATTGGACTGATTTTGAAATAGTCATTGTTCACACCCCAGGCCCAGGAGGAAAGGAGACCTTGACGTTCTGCCATCAGTAGTAAGGCATTGTGAATTAGTGCAGCCAGTTGAAACTTTCCGACACCTCTTGCCAAAGAATTAACTTAGCTGAAATTAGTGCACAGTTGGTAACAATTTGATTTCTAGTTTCACTTTAATCAGTGAGGATTAATGGGTAAAATTTTTACTTCTAATCTCACTTTAGCCTGACTAACGAAAGCTGTCACTTCCTTGAAAACTGCTAAATGAAGAGGGATTTATAAGATCTTTGAGAGAATAAAAGCTAAAGTGCTAAGGCCCACTTTTCAGACCATAAAATTTTCAAATTCCCCTCATACCCCCTACATAATGCTCAGAGAGCTGACTGCTGCTGGACTCAGTAAGGTTTATTGCTGGACAAAAGGTGGTGGAAAAACTTAAGAGCATTCCTAATGGCTTGAAAACTCCAGAAGAAATGCAACAATCTTCCTGAGGGAAATTAACACTACAGAAGAAAAGAGGAAATAGGCTTTGAATTGTGAATCGAGCACTGCCTGGCTAGCACACATTTTAAATCCTTTTTCTTGTTTCTGTTGGCTGCCTTAGGTAGCCCTTTCTATGACCCACCCCTGAAAATCAGTCCACAGCAACGTTGTGAAACTGGTGGTCTGCCCCTACTCTACCAAGGTTTTCCCTGAATATCTTTTGATCCATGTTTTTATTGACTCTTACCCCCAAGAGGCCCGCACTGAAGATTTTTCTTCTTGGGGACAATCTCCTACTTCAGACTTTACTGTTTTCTTGCCCTACTTCTCACTCAAAACAATGTTGCTACAGACCTTTATGCGTTCATTTCTTACCTTTCTGTCTTCAGTGTCTCCAGGGTAGCTTAGAAGTCAAGATCTGAATAGGTACCACTGATGGAGATGTTGGGGAAGGCATTATTCCAGCCTCATGAGTAATGAGACCAGGTGATCTTTCAAGTTCCTTCCACTTTCCAATTCTGTGATTGCAAAGCATCACCAGAAGGGAAATGTGGACCCCTCAGCCCTTTCTCTAGTTTGATCAGAACCAAATATGAATCTTTTCTCCAAGGTTTAATTATCTTCTGATAAATTTAATTCCGCAGCTACTGGGTTGCTCCCAAGATTATACTGCAGAATGAACAGCTCTTTTCAGGATCAACTGGGAAATTGAAATGAATTCTCCAGTGCTCAGATGCAAGAACCATCAACCCTCATAATTCTTTGTTTTTCCCAGTCATATTCATTCTGTTTCCACTTACAAAGCGGTTCACTATTAGTTATTTAAGGGGTTCTTTCCCTCTCCAATGAATTATATACAATCCTGGAATTTAGGTGGTGCCAAGGAAATTTGAAACACTTGTTTCTAGCTCATGGTATCTTTAATCTTTGTAATGAGACTTCTGCTAAATGAAGTGCTGTTCAGCATTGGCACACAGGGCTGGTTGGGTCAACCCATAGGGCACCCTGCCAGCCCTCAGAGTCATGATTCTTACCCTCATTTACCACCCAGGCTGTCACTTGGGGAACTTGTCACAGCCCTTTGTTTCTTATCTTGTTTTGGGAAGATCCTCTGTTCCCTTGGATTGGGCCATGTCCAGTTCTCACTCTTGCGGCCTTTCCCCATCTTAGTCAATTTAACTCATCTCCTCTATAATCCTTGAATTACAAAACAAGTTGTTTTTCATTTCCAGAAACAAGAGGAGCCTCTCTATTCTTTCTTAATTCTTAGGGCAGACAGAAAGGCACAATTATATTAACTTGTAACAGATGAAAAGGATTTGAGTAGATTAGTGAAATCCTTTATTCCTGCTGGGTTTTTTTTGTTTGTTTGTTTTGAGACAAGATTTTGCTCTGTTGTTCAGGCGTGAGTGCAGCGGTGTCACCATAGCTCACTGTAGCCTCAAACTCCTAAGCTCAAGTGCTCCTGCCACAGCCTCCTGCATAGCTGAACTAAAGGTAGGTACCACCATACTCCACTTCCCTACTGAAATCTGTCTATCAGTCATTTAGGGCCATGCCTACGTCTACATATTTACCTTAAGTTTATTTAATAGTGGATTGTAACTGCTGTTTGAAAGCTCTGTTAGAACGAGCTTGTCTAATAATACTATGTGTTGACTGAGATTGCATGTGACTGTGTAGCAGGGGTTTATTTTCCTCATGTTACAAGGAGTCCCAGGGTAAGGAGTTTAGGGCTCATGTCATTGCTCCATGTGGTCACCCCTGTTCTCTCTTTCCATGCATAGTGTGTCCTTTCATCCATGTGATTGAAAATTGGCTGCTCCCAGGCAGGAAGCAGGAAGACAAGAAAATCTATCTTTTCATGAGGCGCTGTCTTTTTATTTAGGAATAGGGGTATTCCCCGGGGATCTTGCTGATATCTATGACCTGGATAGTGCTGTGTGGTTACCCCTGATGATATGGGAAGCTGGGTAGGTATGTTGATCTTCAGCTCTTTTACTGGAAGCAGAGGAAATGGTAGAAGGGTAGCATTGGGGTGGGTACTGAGTAAGCCATTCTACAGTATCTGTTAAAATGCATGAGGAGGTCTACATTATTTACAAACAGAAAAGAAAAACTATGAGTTTTGTCTGTGTGTGTGACTGTGATTAAAGAGACAAATGCTTACCTAAAAACTACAGTTCACATCATCTTTGGATGAAAAGTTAATATATGGAGATTGACAGCAAGAGCTAGGTCAGAGTCAAGGCACAAAGATTGTGGAGAGGCTTCCGGGTAAGAGGGCTACAGCCAGAGCCATCCTTTGTGAAGACAGGAGAAAAAAAAAAAAACTCAAACCTGCATTGAGACTTGTATATTGTCCTGAGTCTCACTGTGGAGGGGTGTGTGTGTGTGTGTGTGTGTGTGTGTGTGTGTTCTGATTCTGAGGCTGAACTGGGGAGATGCCTGTGGGAGAAAGAAGGGTATGTCTTGATCACAATGGCTCTTGACACTGGCTGCACACTGGACTCACATGGGGTACTGTTTTTTCTTTTAATACTGGCTCCTGAGACCCATCCACAGAGATTCTGATTTAATTGGCCTGAGGTATGGTCTGGCTATACCTCCAGGGTTGAAAGCACTGCATTAGATTATTCTGGAACGATCAGAGTAACCCACCTTCCTTAAAATCATGCCCACTAAATCAGACCTTAGCCTGATGCCATTGCAGACACCAGAGGATGAACCTGCCTGCAGGAGCTCCTGCTTGTATCTGCTGTCAGGATGCTGTTGGGCATCCTCTTTATGAGAAGCTATGAGAAAAATGCTTCCAGTCTCAGTTTCAGGAATTGTGATTCTCTTGAACTTTTGGTTTGCTTTTGTCTTGTTGACATGCTAAGTCTTATAAATGATTGTTTCCCCTTTTATTGTGGCTACTAAGATGCTTGGGCACAGCTCTACATTACCATGTGGTTGACATTCCTCTCTCTTAATATCATTTAGAGTTCATACTTCTCATCCAAAATTTTTATTTAGACTCCTTTAATTTTTAGGAATTATTTTTTGTTATATATCTGTAAGCCATCTCCAATCCTTGGTAGAATAGACGGAGGATTAAAATGAATCAAATGAAATACATATCCAAAAAAATGCCTAAACTTCTTACCATCACCCAAGCAACACCCTTTTATCGTTTTATTTGCAACTTTGCTAAAGTTTGAATTTCTAAAATTTGATTTCTTTTTTGCCCTTAGAATTTACTTTAATCTGGGGTCTTTTGTGTAAAAATGTTTTCAGTGGGAACTTGAGTGGTAGTATCACCAAGAGTAATTTGTTTCTGGGTCTCTCTACCCTCAAGGGATGGCCTTAGTTCTTCATAAGCTTGCTTTGCTTTGGGAATACAAGGAAATTAAAATTTAGAGAACTAGACATTCAGCTTACTTTAATAGAGTCATTCAGCAGACAGTGTAATAGATATTGTTAGAAAATGACTATTTTTGTATTTTTGCCTTCAGTTTCTTCTTGGCTTTTATTGTTTCAAGAAGCTGTTTTTAATCAAAACAAAAGCAGTTGCTGAGGCTGTTCATTGTGAGACAAAGAACCAGAAAGCTGTCCTCATTTGATTTGATTTCATTTCATTTCATTTCACAGAGGCAGCACTCAAGCTCTGATTCTCACTGTTACCCAGCATCAGTTGTTTACCAGACATGCTTTAGATAGCTCAACCCATTTGTAAGTCACTTATTTTGTACATTATAGACTAACGTCTGCCAAAGTGGTTCTAAGTTGCCTATTGTCATAAAAGTTAAGAACTCTGACAGAGATCTTAGGAATCATAATGATCCAATATTTATGAGGCAAACTACCAGGTAACATCTACTGATGGAAAAATAGCTAGCAAGCATTTTCAAAATAAATCTGCTATTAGTCAGCCATTGTTAACCTATATAGAGTTAGAAGGAAGCCAGATGCCCAGGATTAATTTCTAAGTATTTACTGTGTGTCTTTGGGTGACACACTTAACCTTTCTTGATTCCAGCATCCAAAGAAAAAAGTTAAAATGACATAAGTATTTTAAGGTTTAACTAAGAAGGCAGAGCATCGGGCTCTCATAATTTAGTGTTCTGAATTTAAAATGGTAAGTGACAGGCTAGGCATAGTGGCTCACACCAGGAATCCCAGCACTTCAAGAGGCAGAGGCAGGCAGATTGCTTGAGCTCATGAGTTTGAGACCAGTCTGGATAACAAGGAGAAACCCCCTGTCTACAGAAATAGCTGTGGTCCCAGCTATTCTGGAGGCTGAGGCAGGAGGATTGCTTGAGTGAGGTGGGAAGTGGCGGGGAGTGATTGAAACCAAATTTTTCATAGGAGGTGGAGGTTGCAGTGAGCTGAGACGGTGCCACTGAACTCCAGCCTGGGCAACAGAGCCAGAGCCTGTCTCAAAAATTAACAGATGCCCAATTCTTCTGCTGTTGATTGGTGCTGATGTGAATACAGCCCAGAGGGGAAGCAGCCTTCCATGAGCAGCCTGCAGGATCCATTGCACGCATTTCTTAGACCTTTTGGAAAGCATAAGCAAGGAAAGGACAGATCTGGCAGAGGGAGGTAGGAATTCCACCTTATTCCCCTCCACTTTCTCACCTCTCTGCTACTATCATTTATATGTGTCTTTTTTGTTGTTGTTGTTTTTTTTTTTTGGTATTAAAAGTGGAAAATTTGGTTTCAATCACACCCTACTTCCCACCTCTCTCTTTTTTTAATCGGAAGGATCTGCAGAGAAAAATTTACAATAGTAAACTTTGACCTTCAAGGTATGAGATCATGCTAGGAAAATTGTAGAAGTCTCTAAACTACAGCATTGGCCATGGCCTTTGGGTAAATTAGATTCCTAGCTTTCAGGGCATGGACTGTCTCTTGCAGAATTCTGCCCACCCCTGCTGGCCTCTGTGGCAAGCAGCAATAATTGTCGTGAGTACTGTTGCTTCCCATCGTCTGAGAGTTCTGTCAAGAGGAAAAATGATAATTGTTACACTGAAGTTATTAAATTTTTGTGACACTAGCAAAATGTCTTGCAATATAATCAAAACTAAGAAGAGAAAGAGATCCTTTGTAATCAGAGATCCCACCAAGCTCCAAATAAAATTTTTTGATTGCAATGTGATATCCCAGTAGTAATTTGGTAGCAAAATCTCTGTGAGATTTTTCCATTGCTATTTTTTTTTCCACTGTGTACCAAGGGAATGTAGGGAGACTTTGGCTCAAGTAAAAAGACACCTCTGCTCAGTCTGCATCCTCTCGCCTCCCCTCACTGTCCAGCACTGCAGGTGTCTGAGTTTTATATATTAAAGAACCCTCGATATTCAGTTTTCAGTGAGTTTGCCTAGACTAGCAAATCTGTAGAGACACTTCTCCCTACCCCTTCGACTTCCTCTTCACCTCCTCCCCATTTCTGCTGGTTCAATTCTGTCAAAAGGTACATGTAACTCTGCTAGTGACTGAGATGGGCTCCAGGACCCCACCAACCCAAGACACATAGAACCAGAAAGGGAATGAAATGGCTGGGCTCTTGGAGATCAAGTAGGGACACTCAGCTTCTCTGGCTTCCTGAGGAAGCCTACTGTGTAAGATGTGAGGTTTGAGGATTGCTTCGGAAGAAATGAAGCATGTGGGTTTGTTGCTAAAGAGAGGAAAATTGTACCACACCTGGAAGTGGTGAAATGATTTTTCTTATGCAGCTGTTTGTACAGGGTCCTGCCTAGGCATCTCTGATAGGAAATGAGAATAGCAGCAACCAATGGACATACGCTGAAACCCACAATCTCTTTTGATTGAACTGGAACACCTCGGGGATTTTTAGGTGTGAAGAAATGTCCTTTTTCCAACCTACAATGACTCTAGCCTCTAATGTCCCTGGAGCATCTGAATCCATTTGTTGATACCATACTCATACCATAGTAGCAGTGAACTTGTGCTCCAAGTCAGATGGCATAAATGGGAATCCTGGAACTGGGAGATATGGTCGAAATATATGGTTTCACAGTGAGGGAGGATTAGCTTCCCAAAGAAAAATTGGGGTATCCCAAAAAGAAAGGAGTAGCAGTTCTGGGGTAAGTTAGACCTAGGCTCAAATCCCAGCTCTATTAAATCTTAGTGCTGTAAACTTGAGCACTTCATACTTCAGTGTAAAGCCTCTGTACACTTCAGTCACTAAAATGGGTAAATATTATCTTTTTTGTGTATTCTTGAGAGGACTAAATGAGATTAAGTTGTAAAAATGTGCATATAGTATGTGGGGCACAGCAGGCTCTCAATAAAAGGGCATGTTAAAATATTTGGATCTAGCAGATCTTTTGCTCCCTCATGGTATGAGACATTCTCTAAGGTTCTTTGGATTTGGTTATCCTTTTCAGCATTCCCTTAGCCACTGAGGTTTCCTAAACCTCAGCATAAAGAATCTTTTCCAGTTACAGCTTTGAATCTGCCTTCTGTATCTCCTGGGAATGAAACTATATTTTTGGTGTGTGTTTTTTGTCATGGTTATGATTATTGTTAATTTTCCATCAAAAGAAAGTGTATCCTTAATCTTTTATTTTCTGTATCTCATTGCACACATTTCCAAATCAAAGCATTGAAATAAGCAACTCAGCCTGTTGGTGAAACACGCTTTTTAGTTTGTGTAGCTCATGTAAAAAAAGATTCCCTGTGACCTGCCTTCCTAATAATTCTTGAGGGTTGAACTAAAGCTCGTATAGTTACATCTGGTTTTAGAGTTAACAAATGGGTTAGAAGGAAAAGGAGGAGTGAGAAGAGCCATCCAATTTCCCCCACCCTCCCCCTCTTTTTTTTTTTTTTCTTCCTCGGTGTAAAGTAATTTACTTTTCTTTCTAGCCCATACCAAGTCTTCAGAAGTTGAGCCAGGCAGATGGTGAGGTTATAGCTTGGGCAAGATGTGTTCTAATGTTATCAGCTTTAAAGGAGCACATGAAGCAGAGAGGAAAGATGGTTTGCGGTATTTTTGTTTATTAAATTTGATGGTTGGATTGTGACATTTATATTGATTAAATGTACAGAATCTCATCCATCACAGTTGACAGTCAGAACATGTCCTGTGTGGTTGGCATAGCTGTCTCTTCCTGTGAGGAGATCTAACATTTATTCTTATTTGGGAGACTAAAAAGAGGTGAAGAAAAAAGGAGATCCGCCCTGCAGTGCTACCACCCTGGGGACATGGGAGCAGGAGATAAGTGTTATTGTGTTTGATTCTGTCATGTTAAGAAGCGTTTTCCTTGTTTGGGTTGTGAGTCAGTTTGATGGTGCTGTGTGTGGAACACTCAGCAGCATGGGAGCGGCAGAGCCAGTGAACCTAGTACAGGAAAAATATCCATAAAGAGGGCTCTCAGCTTTGCCCCATTAAAATCCTGGCATTGCTATGGTTGAAATAATGTTGCGTTGGCTTTGTTTAGTGGCTAGAGCACCTCAGCAGCTAGGCGTCCTCATTCCACTCTGTATTTTATTACCTACCAGATGTGGGCCTCTTGGATATTTTATTAGAGCAGCAGGTGAGCTGATGAAAGGACAGCGCTCCAGCTGCCTTCTAAATGACTCCTGGTTCACTGGAGCTTTGTTTGTGTCTAAGAGGAGGCAAGAGCTGGCAAGACTTAGGAACAAGAAGAAGGCACCACCACTCATGGGTCTCAATAGGTCTTTAGGTGGAAGAGATGGTGTGCTTGCTTAAGTTTATGGGTCTTTTCTAGAGTATAACTTAAAGATGTTTCTTAAGTCAACGTGCAAATGAATTAGACACATGGATTCAATCTCTCTGCCATATATACTTCCAAGAATAAAAGGTTCATTTAGGTTTGAGTGAACATAGTCAATCTGGAAACCAGATAATCCACAAAACTGCCCATATTACCTAGAAATCTTTGAATTTTAAGTATTTAAGATACTAACCTGAATAAGATATTAAATTCTTTTTCTCTCCCTGTGCCCCCTGTTATTTTTTTAGAGCTAATGTTGGGTTCTAACTTTAGTCATTAGTGTCCTGCCTGGCATTTTCTCAGGCAGCAGCCTGTGGGCAGTTGCTATGTCTAAAAAGATTTCAAGCAGTACCAAACATTTATGTAGGCCTCACAGAAATTTGACTACCATGTATTTCTTCCCCTTAGGTTGACTTAGGATCTGGGAAATAGTTTATAAGGGTGCCATGTACTAATCTCATTCTTTTTAAATCTAAAAGTAATTGTTCATAACTATTACAAGTCATTGACTGAGCCTCTTTAGGGAACAGCTCTAGTCTATGTATTATGTGGGCCGTTAAACAAGTAAATGGCAGTTTATCTCTAAAGGGCTTAAACAAAACATACCAAAAGCCAGACCTCTGGGAAGAGGCACAATTTCCTGCTAGATAGTATGTGTGTGTGCATCTGATGATATAACGGATTGTAAACAACATTTCCAGAGGTGGGAGAAAGTGCAGGTCCTGGGTGTTAGCAAGGCAAAGGTCATGAGTGTGCCTCATATGGCCCAGTTGGCTTCACTCTATCCCTTGGCTGCAGCCACCCCCACTCCACCCTGACTACTTTGCAGTTCACATGAGTGAAGCCAGGGCTTGCTGATAAGGGAAAAATACAAGTAGTCTTCTCTGTCTCCCTTTCTTTCTTGAATAAAAGCAATACTATGAAATATAGTTTTAATTCTTCTTCTAACACATTTACTGCTTATTCTTACCTGCTGCTTTAGTGGAGTGAATACTTGTGAGAACATACCATGTGCTAGGGTACACATACATGTCTCACACACATACATACACACACGCATATATATACATACATATATATTTTTATTTTATTCTCTCAACAACGCTCTGAGGTCTGTACTTAGAGTCAACATTCAACTGCTAAAAAACTTAAAGATCAGCACCTGGTATGTAGGAGGTGCTTAATAAAGATTTTTTGAATGAATAAAACTCAGATTAAAGCTCTTGCATTTGCTTGTGATCGTAAAAGAAGTACAAGGCAATGATGGGATTCTAACCCGGTTCCTATACCTACAGCCTGCTGTTTCCTTGACAGTGCATGAGAGGGCCAGTACAGCTAAGTCTTTGCCTACCTAATTCTCAGATGGGTACGGCTCAGGAAAGAGAAGCACATACGACAAAATTCCCCATCCCTCCCCCTCACTGTTCTGTTGCAGACAAAGCCATAGCTATGGATCTTCTAGCATTTTATTTTTTGATCAGAACCCTGGCTAGGGAACAGAGACCATGAGAATAATGGGCTTGGAGCAATCATCTCCCTGGAATGATTTATATATAGCCGATGCAAGGTGAGAGGACAGAGGGAGCCGAGGACATGGGTGTGGAGCTAAGCACTGTGAACCCAGGAGTACTCCTGAAATCTCTGATTTATATTTGTTTCTTGCCATTGCTAGACCCCTGAAGAACAGATTTCAGAGTTCTGTGGGTTGAGACACACCAATTCCACACTTGGGAGGGAACTGCTATTTTATTGCCCCAATTAACTGCTTTATTTGTTTATAAATTCTTCCCTTTTCTGTTTTATGATGCAGTTGTGGTGTGTTTAATGGAAGTGCAAGATTAAAACTGGCAAGCTGACTGCATGTTACATTTCCAAAGCTTATAAATGGTTTGAATCCAAAATGTTTGTGGCCTTTTCCAAAAATATTTGGTTTCTCTAAAAAGCAACAGCTGTTGGGAAATGGATAGAAAGTTTTTGGGCTTATTTTGTTTGTGTGTTTATTTGATTTTCAGGAAGAGAAAAGCTGTTGGCTTTTATTATAGTGTGAATAGCACTTTGTTTAATGCTTTTATTCCATTGAGGAATTTGCCTGTTTGATAACAGATGAAACAACAGGGACTCAGTAAAATATAAAAACTCACGATGTTAAAAATCAGCAAATTGAATGCTACTTTTAAAACTCACGTGAGAAAACCAAGAATCTCTTTCTAAAAAAAACACCTCTTGCTGAGTAGAAATTTTTTGTTTCTGTAAGAGTAGTATAAATTTAAAAATTTTACTTTCCACTAACATTTCTACTGTATTCTGTAGTTTACAAAGCACACACATATTTAAAATCTGCATTTCACCACAATTCTACTAAGCAGCTTAGGGACAGTGATTTTCCTTGTTATAAATGATTCACATGAGTCCTGGAAGGATGAAGCCACTTGCCTGGAATCAGGCAGCCCACCAGTGGCAGAGCCACGGTTAAGATAGAATTTTGCAATGACTAGCTCAGGGCTTTCTGTCATACCAAATTATCTAATTATTAAATGGTATCATTATCAGTTGAGTTAGGCAATGTGATCTGGCCCAGCTGTTGAAACCCATTGCTTACCCCTAGGTCAGTATCCTGGTGGAAGCATCAAATGGCTGAGTGTGTGCACATGCTCAGGCCCTGACTACCAGGGTGCAGGACCAGAGAAGCCCTCTCTGCCTGAGCTACCCAGAGTAGCAGGGCATCTTGTCCCGGGAATACTATCTACACATGGTGAATGGTCCATCTCAAACAGGAGAGAAGGTTGGATGCTAGGTAGAGCAAAATGCAGTGATAGTGTATTAGTAAGGCAAGTACAGACCAAATTGAACCTGGCTGACTAAAATGAGGATAAACCTTCCTCCCTCTCCTCCCTCTTTCTTTCTTTCATTTTCCTCAAAATAGCAACCAAAAGGATTGATAAACTAGAGGAAGTAGTGAATGTAAGACTTACCCAGGAGCTTAACATACACGCAGACTCCAAGGCTTGAGCTCCGAGATTCTGATTTCGTAAGTGTTATTAGTACTTGCCAAAAACAGGCAGGATCCCCTAAACTAAAACTGTCTGAATAATATTAAAGTAACACTAAATAATTATTTTAAAATACAGGGGTAGTAAAAGAACTGTTTAGCTAAAGTCCTTTAATATAGAATTTCTATCTTACTGCTTTTAAAAAAGAAAAAGACACTAAGATAGTATCCTGAAGGCTATGACCCCTGATTTTGGCAAGCTGCTGAAATAACAAGTCTGGAATGAGGTTCAGGAATCTGTATTTTTAGTAAGCCCTTATGTGATTCTGGTGCAGCTGGTCCACAGACCTCATTTTGAGAACATCAACCTAAGAAGTCAGAGGGTTCACATAGGCAATTCTGTCTAGTTGATAACTGGAGAAATCACAGTCCAGCTCAGCTAGGGCCTCTCCTCTGTGCTCTATTAAATGGGCTTCATCTCACCCTAAATTGCAGGCTTGGCCTCCATCTGTTGTTACCGAGCCTCTGCAGAGCAGTGACCACAGGCGTCTGCACCATCACCTGGTTTGGCCCTTGCTTTGGCTCCCAGTGGCTGGCATTAGAGGTCACCAGAGTGCAGGAAGATGGATAGAATCAATGTGCTCCAGTGGCAAAGAGAACTGGACTTGGAGCGAGGACGTTTAGCACTTTGAGTTTTATGTATAAACCCTGCCACATCTTCTTCATGTGAGAGGTTGGAGGGTTGGTAAGAAAAAGAGGAAAAAGGAGAAAATGGAGTAAGATAATGAAACTATATCTTTCCTTACTTTATGGTTTATATAGCACTTTCTGTCCTTCAAAGAGTTTCTAGAAAAAGGTAAATGTGAGACTAAACAGTCCGGGGCCAAAAGACAGTGCGATGGAGGACAGATGAGGGCATGTGGGAGAGCATCAGAGGCAAGGAAGCATGTTGGGGTATGCAAGGCAACGTGCCCGATCGGGGGTGCATCAGGGCAGGGTGAGCTCATTAAAATGCATTCCAACTTCCAAGAGGAAGGAAGTTGTCATATTAGATAATGGTAGCTTGTTAAAAGTCCAGGGAGTCCTCTGAATTGATTATGAAACGTAAGTCCACAACAGTCTGGTCTGGAATAGTTTAAAATATTGCACAATTTTTATTGTCATAAAAAATTGGAACCCATAACTACCATATCCCGGTAACCTATGCTCCCACACTCCACTCCCCACTCACCGGATTCTCGTTATATCCTCCAGCATTGGTTTCTTTAGAAATTTTTTGTGTTGTCCTAGTATAAGGAAGCAATGGGTCAGTGGCCCAGAACCTGTGTCTATTGTCTTGGCTTGGCTGCCAACTTACAGGTGACCTTAAAAGAGTCATTTCATCTCTTTGGATTTCAGTTTTCTTATCAGTAAAAAAAGAAGTGGTTGAAGTAGCAGTCTCTATACCTCTTCTGTGTCTAACACTCCAGATCCAAATATATCCAAATATATTCAGAATATTTTTAAAGAACTTGCTAACCTTTCCTTGAAAGACAGAATAAAAGTCCACTATTTAGAGCTAGTGATATTTTTATAAGACACAGGAGAATTCTTCTAATAGTAAACAGACTAATGGCTTTCGTTTCCCTATCATTTTGCTAATACTGCCAGCAAACCACCCAGTTTCAAACAACAGAAATTAATTTTCTTATGATCCTGGAGGCTAGAAGCCCAAGATCAAGGTGTCACCTGGGTTGGTTTCTTCTGAGGCCTCGCCTTTTGTTTTGTAGATGGCCATCTTCTCCTCTGTCTTCAGATGGCTTTCCCTGTGTTGTGCCTGTTTGTGTCACAATTCTCACTTTTTTTAAAAGATGGAGTCTTGCTGTCGCCCAGGCTGGAGTGCAGTGGCATGATCTTGGCTCACTGCAATCTCTGCCTTCCGGGCTCAAGTGATTCTCCTGCCTCAGCCTCCCAACTAGCTGGGATTACAGGCTCCCACTATCACACCTGGCTACTTTTTATTTTTTTATTTTTAGTAGAGACAGTGTTTCACCACGTTGGCCAGGCTGGTCTTGAACCCCTGACCTCAAGTGATCTGCCTGCCTCGGCCTTCCAAAGTGCTGGGATTACAAGCGTGAGCCACTGTGCCTGTCCTCAATCCTCACTTCTTATAAGGGCACCAGTCAAATTAGATTAGAGGTCACCTTAATGGTCTCATTTTAAGTAAATTAGATCTTCAAAGACTGTATCGTGAAATACAGTCACATTCTGAGTTACTGGGGGGTTAGGACTATAGCATATAAATTTGGAGAGGTGAGGAGACTCAATTCAGCCCATAATAGTCTCCAAGTCAGTGTATCTTTAGAAGTATGGTAAACATCTTATACCTCAGCTATCTTGGGTGAAGCCCCAGATTAGATGAACAAAGAGGAGGATTCAATAAACTCTTAAAGGCCTTGTCAATTCTAGGGATTTGTGATAATGTATAAAGTTCTTCAAACCCAACACCCGATCACCAGGAACATAAACCAAGGCAGGGTGCAAAGAGCAAGGCTGCAGGAAAATAAAAGAGCGAAATGGTTTGTACTTTGCTGAAAGCAAAGATGGAAAAGAACTTTGAAGCATTTACATTTAGGGCAGTTCCATTACATCATAAGGGCAGACGTATTTTATCACACAGCCATTATTGTTTGATCTGTGCCAGCATGTGAACTTTTAGAGAGCAGAGGAGTCTATTTCACATAAATCCCACTTTTAGCAAACGCAGAAGCAGGATCCTGCTGAGGACAAAGGAAAAATTCATGATGCAATTCCCACTTATCCTCATGGGTGCCTTTTTACGGCTAAGAAGGAGGAAGAAGAATTCCTTTCCAACGCCACTGTAAAGAGAATACTTACAAATTACTCTTCCTCATTGTTTGGACAGTAAAAGCAAGTAATGAGTCTCACACCACATATCTCGGATTTTTATTGCCCTGATAACCTATCTGTCTCCTCAGGTATGTTCTCAGCAGCACAGAGAACTGGAAAGAGAATAAATGCATAGGTTCTTGTGCTCAGGCCTGCCTCCAGGCCATTGCTCCCTGTGGCTTCTCAGGGCCCACAGTATACTGCTGGGCATCATCTCTGTTTTCCCAGTCCGAGAAGAGGTACATGATATTCAGTATGTATTTCTCCTGCAGCCAGCCATCCTCATCTGTAGAACATTATATGTCTCCCTCAAGGAACCCCGCCTGTCTATGAAATCACATTTGTTTAATAACAAATTTAGATTTAAACACACGCACACACACATACACACACACACACACACACACACACAGAGAACCATTTTGATGCTATCTTAGACATTAGCCTATTTGTATGTCATAAACTGTCTGTGTCTCAATCCTCACTTCTTATAAGGACGCCAGTCAAATTCTGGAAACCACTGCCCAACCACACTTTTAACTCATTCTAGTGAGATATTATCCACTCTTTACTAGTTTCCTATCACTGTTGTAACAAGTTACCACAGATTTAGTTGCTTATACAGCATAAATATATTATCTTATAGTTCTGCAGGTCAGAAGTTCAATGCCGGTCTCACTGGACGAAAATCAAGTGTTGGCAGAGTTGGGGGAGAATCTTTGCCTTTTTCAGCTTCTAGAAACTCTCCATATTTCTTGGTTCATGCCCCCCCCCCCCCAACTCCCTTTTCAAAGACAGAAAGGTGGCGTCTCTCTGATACTTCTTCCATCGTCATGCTTCCCTATGACTCTCTGATTTTCTCTGTCACTTTTAAGGACCTTTGTAAGGACCAGATTGGGCCCACCTGCTTAATCCAGGATAATCTCTCCATCTCAAAGCCTTTAGCTCTTACAACATCTGCAAAGTCCCTCTTGCCACATAAGGGAACATATTCAAAGGTTCTGAAGATTAGGACACGAACATCTTTGGAGGCCATATTCTGCCTACCACAGGCTCTCACCAATTTAGCTGTGCATTTTGGTGTCTTTGTTTGCAAAGGCACAGAAAAAATAAGTAATTACTAGGCAGGTTATTTTTCTTGAACAACCTAATGAGGTTTCTTTCACATCATATAAGTAGAG
The DNA here is from genome assembly GCF_009761245.1 of Sapajus apella. Taxonomy (NCBI): domain Eukaryota; kingdom Metazoa; phylum Chordata; class Mammalia; order Primates; family Cebidae; genus Sapajus; species Sapajus apella. Next base: position 18,308,698 of record NW_022436968.1, on the reverse strand, counting down.
AGTAGGAGGGGCCTACCTTTATTGCTCCACTGGGTGAGATGTGGGATCTGTCAGGGGATTTTTGTCTTGCCCACCCAACCATGCAAACCAGTGGAAATCTTGATCTCACTTTGGTTAGTCATGATCTCCGATGGGAACCTCATCCATGTGTGTATATCTGTATGTGTGTATCTGTGTGTGCGTATTTAGGCAAAGCCTTCCTGGAGCCCTCTTTGTCCCTAAGGCTGGTTCTGATGTCTCTTGGCTCTCAGCAGAGCAGGCACCACACTTCGTTGTATGTGCCTATCATCTCATCTGTCAATGTTGAACAACAGGAGGGCAAGCACTGTAACTTGTTTCTGTTGTGCTCCCAGTGCTTAGCACATGGCCTGGCAGGACGTTGAATAAACATTTGCTGAATTAATGAATGCTCCACGTCAAATCTCCTACTCAGAGCATTACTAGCCCAGCCTCTGACATAAGTGAGTGGCCTGGCAGACTACCAAAGATAGAGTAGAAATCCGAAGAGTATTTCCCAGAATTTTAACATTGAATTAATAAAATTGGGAAAATTCAGATTTTTTTCTCCTGTAAAATAACTTGGCAGACAAATTTTATGTATTCGATAATTAAATTCCCAACAGAATATTAAAACCTACCAATGGTGAATGGGAGACAAGATGTAGAATTCAGGAAGGCACTTTGACCTAGGATCACAATGCTTGAATTCTGGTTATGTAGCTGTGTGGTTTGGGGCAAGTCATTTACCATCTCTGGGATCTTGTCCTTATCCTAAGTGATTCTATTTGATGCTTAACCTAGGTAATGGCCAAAGGCCTTCTCAATGCTGAAATGCTGTCATCTCCATGGTCCTGTTATTCTAGTGTGATGAGACTCACTCTTTCCTGAAGTGTGGAATATGAAATGTAGGTCATCAGTTGGGGGTGGGGTGGATGTGACATGATTTTAGGTACATAAATGAACATTTTAAATTTTAACAATTTATTGAGTGGGCTGAATGCCGTGAAGTACGATCAGGAAATGGCATTGTTTTTATCCTCTACTGCATCCCATGCACTCTGACAGCTCTCCATTCTGCTGCTGAATGATAGTCTAGACCAGTTTCATAATGTTTCTAATCACTTTTGATATTTGAACAGTCTCATGCTCATGTAATAAAAACTCTAGTCAAATGAAAATCTAGATTTCAGTGTTTCATCCAATTCAGAGTTTTTGCCCTCTACCATCTGAATCCTTAATCTTGATCCTGAAGACCAATAATAGGAAAAGAGAGTGATGGCTTATTTTGCTTGATTCACTGACTCCAATTCACAGTGTTACCCCTGGCATCCCCAGAATCAAGGCCAGGGGAGGGGAATTGGAGGACAACAGAAAGACTAGCTTACCTGGAACTGGTATAAACTTGCTGTCAGAGGCTTCCCTTGGACAGAGGCCCAACTTGATTGTTTCCGAGGGCATTTTTATGGGTCCTTTGGAGATGCTCTCACCACCCCACTGAAGACCACTCTCTCCTGCAGGTGATAGATTCTGTCTCTGACTTTGTATGGCATCCATCATTCCCTGGCTCCTGTATTTGGATAATGTATCCCAATCACCCTCTGTTGGGATTTGCTCACCTCAGCAGGTAAATCTTGGATAGCATCCCTTCAAGATAGGTCTAGTCCCACTTCTTTCTGGGGCATTGTCCATGGCTCGTGGAAGCTCACATACCTTGCTCTGTCAGCTATTTGCAGAAGAGCAGCTTGCTTGGCCCTGTCTTTGTGTTATTGCCTGGTAGAAGCAGTAGGTAATCTCTTGCACTCTGACTTCCTCAGTTGCCCAAGACTCCAGGGAATGTGATTTGAGCTACCCCCAAGAATTCACAAATGCTGTGGAGTTTAGCTCCCTAAGGTGCCAGCCAGAGAGTAAGAAGCCAGTGTCCCCATCTGGCAAGGATCATCAGTCTGTATAAGTGGTTTTCTTGGGACCTCCCTTACTTTGTTCAGGGTAGAAGGGTAAGACCCCACAGTGTCCTCCAATCCAATGAGATATTCTTATCCTGATGAATCTTCAACCTTCTCTTCATAGTCCTAAAGGACAAGCTTAGACACCTATTAGCACCTTGCTTTAGATGACTGGGGCATTTCTCATTCCTTTTTTAAAGCTTTAGAACTTCAGCCAAAATTTTGAGATGACAGGGAAAGTCCCCTTTCACATCTTGTTATGTATTTATTTTGCTATGTATCAGCATATATAACTTATCAAATCTGATTTCATAGACACTATTTAGTATTAGGATGAATACAGAAAGGAGAATTAAAAAGTAAATAAATAATAGTATGAGTGACTTATAGATATTGCAAAGATATCATATATATTAATCAGGGTTGTCTAGAGGGACAGAACTAATAGGATAGATAGATAAAGGGGAGTTTATTAAGTAGTATTAACTCACATGATCACAAGGTCCCCCAATAGGCCGTCTGCAAGCTGAGGAGCGAGGGAGCCAGTCCAAGTCCCAAAACTGAAGGACTTGGAGTCTGATGTTCGAGGGCAGGAAGCATCCAACATGGGAGAAAGATGTAGGCTGGGAGGCTAAGCCAGTCTAGCCTTTTCACGTTTTTTTCTGGCTGGGTTATATTCTGGCCATGCTGGTAGCTGATTAGGTGGTACCCGCCCAGATTAAGGGTGGGTCTGCCTTTCCCAGCCCACTGACTCAAATGTTAATCTCCTTTAGCAACACCTTCACAGACACATCCAGGATCAATACCTTGCATCTGTCAATCCAATCAAGTTGACACTCAGTCTTAACCATCACATCATGGTAATACTCTGTTAGGCCTTCATGTCAATGTTAAGTGGAACAGTGCAAGGCTGAGGTAGCATACTCGCCCCTTTCCAGCCCAACTGTGACAAACAATGCTTATTCAGAATTAAGGACAGCATTTTTATTCCATTGTAGCTAATCTACAATGGAACATTTCCTTCTTCAGCTTCACTGTTAAATTTTTCCAAGTCCTCATTAAAAGTGAGAAAACGCTAATTTCCAAGTTATAAGAGAATAACTTACTTACTCTATTGGGGTGAAAAATTGTCTTAAAATATAAAATGGGTGCTAAATAAGGTGGTCACAATACAGAATAATAAAGCCCCCTATAATGGTCTCTACTTAAAAAAAAGAGATTGTCTGTATCTTCTTCCTTGATTACTTAAAGTAGTGTAAAGCAACTGCTATGACCTTCATGTAGGTGTCACCCTTCCCCAAATTCATATGTTGCAGTCCTAACCCCCAAGGAAATAGTATTAGGTGGTTGAACTTTTGGAAGGTGATTAGGTCATGAGGGCATGAATGGGATTAGTGGCCTTATAAAATAGTCCCAAAGGAGCATCTTTGCCCCATCTGCCATGTGAGGACACAGGCAAAAGATACCATCTATGAACCAGAAAGCAGGACCTTACCAGACACAGAATCTGTCAGAACCTTGATCTTAGACTCTCCAGTCTCCAGAACTATGAGAAATAAATGTATATTGTGGGAAAGCTACACAGTCTATAGTGTTTTATTACAGCAGCCCAAATGAACTGAGATGGCAACACACTGAAAATATCAAGGGAAATTTAAAAATATGAATTTCCTTTGCAAAAAGGTTTTTTTTAGGTGAAATAATGCTGAATCTAGCATAAAAATTCCAACTCTGAAACTTACTACAGAGAGTAGAATCTTAGGCAAGTCCCTTGGCGTCCCTAAGCCCATCTTTACAGAATTGTCCCACAGAGCCATACTGGATCTGTGCAAAGATCAAGTAAGATAACGTACAGTCTTGAATCACATAATGACAGCAATCTGTTCTGAAAAATGCATGCTTAGATGATTTTGTCGTTGTGCAAACATCATAGATAGTACTTATACGAACCTGGATGGTATAGCCTGCTACACACCTGGGCCAAATGGTATAGCCCATTGCTCCCAGGTTACAAACCTGTACAGCATGTTACTGTACTGAATGCTGGAGGCAATTGTAACATAATAAGTATTTGCATATCTAAATATATCCAAACATAGAAAAGGCACAATAAAAAATATGATCTAAAAGAAAAAAAATGGTACACTTGTACAGGACACTTAGCATGAATGGAGCTTGCAGGACTGGAAGGTGCTCTCGGTGAGGCAGTGAGTGAGTGGTGAGAGGCTGTGAGGATCCAGGGCATGACTGCACACCACTGCAGACATTTTAAACACTGTACACCCAGGATGCACTAATTCATAAAAAGCTTTCTTCAGTAAGAAATTAACCTTAGTTTATTCTAACTGTTTTTAGTTTATAAATTAACAATTTTTAAAAACTTTTTGTCTCTTTTGTAATAACACTTAACTTTAAGCACAAACACATTGTACAACTGTACAAAATATTTTCTTTCTTTACATTCTTATTCTATAAACTTTTTTCCTGTTAAAGATGTAGTTTTTTGAACTTTTTTGCTAAAAATGAAGACACATACACACACATTAGCCTAGGCCGACACAGGGTCAGAATCATCAATATCATTGTCTTCTACCTTCACATCTTGTCCCACTGGAAGGTCTTCAGGGGCAATAACACCCACGGAGCTGTCATCTATGATGGTAACACCTTCTTCTGGATAGCTCCCGAAGGAACCACCTGAGACTGTTTTACAGTTAACACTTTCTTATAAGTCAAAGGAGTACACTGTAAAATAACGACAAAAGTATATTCTAGTAAATACTAATCAATGGGAATTTTTCAGCTGCATTGTAATCTTATGAGACAATTACTGCATATGTGGGCCGTCATTAGGTGAAACATCATTGAGTGTACGTGAAACAGAAATCATCTAAAGAGCCTAGTGCACTGCTTTTTTAGTTGATAGACATGAGCAATTGACCTTAACATTTTTCTTTTTTTTTTTGTCTTTTAATTTATTTATTTTTTATTGCATTTTAGGTTTTGGGGTACATGTGAAGAACATGCAAGATTGTTGCATAGGTACACACGTGGCAGTGTGATTAGCTGCCTTCCCCCCCTCACCTATATCTGGCATTTCTCCCCATGTCATACCCCCCAACTCCCCACCTCCCACTGTCCCTCCCCTATTTCCCTCCAACAGACCCCAGTGTGTAGTGCTCCCCTCCCTGTGTCCATGTGTTCTCATTGTTCAACACCCACCTATGAGCGATAACACAGGATGTTTGATTTTCTGTTCTTGTGTCAGTTTGCTGAGAATGATGGCTTCCAGGTTCATCCATGTCCCTACAAAGGACACAAACTCATCGTTTTTGATGGCTGCATAATATTCCATGGTGTGTATGTGCCACATTTTCCCTATCCAGTCTATCATCGATGGGCATTTGGGTTGGTTCCAGGTCTTTGCTATTGCAAACTGTGCTGCAATGAACATTCGTGTGCATGTGTCCTTATAATAGAACGATTTATAATCCTTTGGATACATACCCAGTAATGGGATTGCTGGGTCAAATGGAATTTCTATTTCTAGGTCCTTGAGGAATCGCCACACTGTCTTCCACAATGGTTGAACTAATTTACATTCCCACCAACAGTGTAAAAGTGTTCCTATTTCTCCACATCCTCTCCAGCATCTGTTGTCTCCAGATTTTTTAATGATCACCATTCTAACTGGCGTGAGATGTTATCTCAGTGTGGTTTCAATTTGCATTTCTCTAATGACCAGTGATAATGGGCATTTTTTCATGTTTGTTGGCCTCATGTATGTCTTCTTTTGTAAAGTGTCTGTTCATATCCTTTTCCCACTTTTGAATGGGCTTGTTTTTTTCTTGTAAATCTGTTTTAGTTCTTTGTAAATTGGATATCAGCCTTTTGTCAGATGGGTAAACTGCAAAAATTTTTTCCCATTCTGTTGGTTGCCAATTCACTCTAATGACTGTTTCTTTTGCTGTGCAGAAGCTGTGGAGTTTGATTAGGTCCCATTTGTCTATTTTGGCTTTTGTTGCCAATTCTTTTGGTGGACCTTAACATTTTTCACTGAGATATAATTTACATTGACAATATGCCAATTTTAAGGTACAGTTCAATGTGTTTTGACAAACATATGTAGCCATATAACCAACACCACAATGAAAACTATAGAAAATTGCCACCACCTCAAAACATTCTATTGTATCCCATTGCAGTCAATTCCCTCCCTACTCCCACTTTCATTTTTTTGTAGAATTTTATATATAGTCATGTGCCATCTGAAGACATTTCAGTCAAGGATGGGCCACCTCTATGACAGATTATAATGGAGGTGAAAAATTTCTATCATCTAGTATTTACTGTACTACCCTTTTTGTCATTATTTTAGAGTGTACTCCTTTTATTTATTAAAAGAAAACACCTACATTCACTGCAAAACAGCCTTGGGCAAGTCCTTCAGGAGGCTTTCCAGAAGAAGGCATTATTATCATAGGAGATGACAGCTCCCTGCATGGTTTTGGCCCTGAAGATCTTCCAGTGGAATAAGATGTAGAGGTGGAAGACAGGGATATTGATGATCCTGACTCTGTGTTGGTCTAAACTAATGTGTTTGTGTCTTAGTTTTTAACAAAAAAGTAAATTAAAAAAATAGAAAAAAGCTTATAGAATAAGAACATAAAGAAAAAATATTTTCATACATCTTTACAATGTGTTTATGTTTAAAGCCAAGTGTTTTTACAAAAGAGTCAAAAAGTTAAAAAGTATTTTAAGCTTATAAAGTAAAAATGTTGAAGTAAGCTAATAGTAATTTATTATTGAAAAAGAATGATTTTTAAAATAAATTTAGTGTAGCCTAAGTGAACAATGTTTATAAAGTCTGCAGTAGTGTACGGTAATGTCCTGGCCCCTCACATTCACTCATGACTCACTCACTGACTTACCCAGAGCACCTTCCAGTCCTGCAAGCTCCATTCACAGTAAGTGCACTATACAGGTGTATTATCTTTCTTTCTTTTACATCACACTTTTACTGTACCTTTTCTATGTTTGATATATTTAGATATGCAAATACTTATGTTACAATTGCCTCCAGTATTCAGTACAGTAATATGCTGTACAGTTTTATAATCTAGGAGCAATAGGGTATACTGTTTGGCCTAGGTGTGTAGTAGACTGTACCATCTAGATTTATGTAAGTGCACTCTGCGATGTTTGCACAATGACAGAATCTTCAGTATGCAGTGCATTACTGTAAATGGGATCATGCAGTGTGTGGCCTTTTGTGTCCTGCTTCTTTCACTTGGCACGGTGCTTTTGACAGTCATCCATGATGTTGCCAGTATCAGTAAGTTCCTTTTTGATTACTGAGAAGTATTTCATTATATGGATACATAATATTTTATTTCTCTGTTCACCTGTTGATAGGCATTTTTGTGATTTCTAGTTTTTGGCTCTTGTGAACAAATTACTGTAATTATTTCAGCACAAGTCTTTGTATGGATATGTGTTTTCATTTTTATTGAGTATATACCTAAATAATAGAGCATCAGTGGGCTATGAGACAACTTTGATTCTTGATGGGGTGGGAAAAGGGTATAGAGAGGTAACAGGGAGGGATTACCAAGGGGCACAAAAACTTTTAAGGATATTGGGTATATCCATTTTCTTATTATGGTGATAATTTCATAGGTCTGCATATATATGAGTGTGCATATGTGTGTATATGTATACACACACATGCTAAAACTTACCAAATTGTATACTTTATGTACAGTTTATCTTAATAAAGTTGTTTAAAGGTTCCAATTATTTGTTGATAATATGTAGAAATACAATTGATTTTTATGTATCAATCTTGTGTTCTGCAACTTTGCTAAACTCACTTGTTCTAATATTACTTGTTATTGCTACTATTATTGTTGTGATTAAAATCAACATTATCAATGAGATAATCATCTCACTATCAATGAGATTTAACACAGATGTTAGGGCTTTACAAACTATGAAGCACACTGTGAGTATGAGTTATTTTATTAACTATAATAGAAAAATCAAACTTCTTTTATGTAGCTATACAGAGGGTGTTTCTCTGTAGAAGAAGGCCTAGATAAACTGGGATCCTAGCAATCACATGAGAATAGTAATGCACCTAGGACTCTAACCTACTTATGGGCTAGGCTGCCATCCTTCTCTAACAATTGCAGGAAATAGACTCACATCCCTCTTCCTTAGAGCTCATGTGCCAACTACCCTGCTGGGGAAGCCTCTGCATCCTGTCTGCTCAGTATGTGATGCTTGGTGATAACAGGCCTGTATACTCCAAGAGCTGGGAGCTGCTCAGGATAGAGGTATTTTTGGTTCCCAAGAAATGCCCACTGAATGTACCCTGGAGATTGGCTGGAGAGCTTTCTCTCACAGTGCTGCTCAGCTCCTGGGCTGTTGTCAACATCAGCAGAGCAGGGTATATAATCTACAGAACCAGGCTCACTTTCCTGGCTTTCTGTCCATATGACCTTTTACAAAAGACCCTCTTCACCCACTGGCTCTGTCAATGCAAAGCTATAGTTCTATGTAATAGGAGTTAGTGTTGGAATAACAGATTTCGTTTACCCTTTATGGGGAATTAATTATTCAATGTTGGTAAATTTATTAAGAATTCTCCACAGGCTGCCAAGAACAGAGCATTAGACTAGAGAGCAAATTAGATGTGCTGAAATCCATGTACTTATTTTCCATTGTTTTCTTAAAGCCACGAACAAATATTATTTCATATGGACATCACATTTCTCTTTAGTCCTGTCAAACATCTGATGTATATTTGGTACATTTGAGTTTCTCCTTGTTTCTGCAGACAGCAATGTGACAAGCTAGGCTTCCAGCTCTTCCTCGGGAGCCTTAGCTAAAATCACATACCTTCCATTTCTCTTGCAGCCTGATTTTTCTTCTTATGGAACTCATCTTTGCTCTAAATGTCTTCTTGAGCAGCACAGAGAGTTTAGCAATAGGTGAACTCATTGCAAGTTCAGAAATTATTCAGACGTCAAGGTTTTTGAAATTTAAGGGAATTCTTGGTTTCTCATTAGGTCACCCATGACAAAATGCAAATTCTGTTTTTAAGTGGGATAAAAGTGCTTTAAAGAAGCTTATTGAAAGGCCTCAGAAGATTTTGTGGACATCAAATAGTTTTAAAAAAACATTTTGATGGTTTAATTATAAGAGAATAGAAAACATGCAGATATTAAATTAAGGGCAAATAATTCTGACAAAACACATTTTTTGAATCTAAAACACATGAACAAAATCAGGAGGACTAAGAAATTCAGGTTATATTAATAGCAGTTGGACTAATGAGATCTGTCATACGGAATCCTGAGGAGACCGGGGCAGCTTCCCTGTGTTGTCTGGGACCTCATCACCTGGGATCCGGTTTCTCACCTCAGTTGTTTAAATTTTATCCTTTTAAATGGATAAAATACTAAATCTTTCCCCTTGTCAAGTTTTTTTTTTTTTTTTTGTGTGTGTGTGTTTCTTAGATTCTAAAGAAAACTACATGCTCTTTGAATTCCTTACACATATAAAGTTTGTTCCCAAGTAGATTGGGTTCTCGTCTGAAGGAATTTGATGACTTTTACTCTGTTTGGCTTTCTAATTGTCAGAGAATTGGGTGACCCTATGAGTCATGTAATTAAGAAATCCCAATATTTATAGCCCCGTGACATTGTGGTGTTTAATCATTTTTAGCTGCACAAACTTTTCAACAAATAGTATTAAAAGGCATCTGCCCTGGTGGGGCTGGGAAGGTGTCCCCTCCCCTCCTAGTGATCATCCTTCTAGGGCATACAGCTTAGGGTTCCCCAGCAGATAACAGATTTGCTTAAGGTACCTTGTTTCTGTGTGTTTAGTAAGTTTTGTGCATGTACTTGTCATTGTCTTTGAAAATTATTTGTGGGAATCTTTGGGGCCTATTGTGAAGGTGCCTTTCTTCAGAGAGGTTTTGTTTCTGCCTGGCACTTATGAGCATTATTAGGCCTCAACCACCTTGAACCAAGTTCAGGAATTGAGGCTCCCTGGAAGCTCCAGGCAATACAAACCCAGGTGTAAATTCACATCAGGGCTGGCCTGTGGCTATAACGTCTCAGAGATGGATATTTTTTCTTCCTTTTTCCCCCACTTTCCTTTCTTTCTCTACCTCTGGATGTAGTAGAGGCTAGTTGACTTACAGTTGACAAGTATTCTGAGGGTGTAGTCTTTGGGCCCCATTTAATGTGAGGACAGCCTTTTTTCTCAGGTTTCCTTTTTGCATTGGCGCTGAGCCTTAACATCTGTCTACCTCTGCATAAGACCAACAAAGTTCTGCAAGTGTCTTCCGGTTAAAAGCATCTGTGGTTCTCAGATCTTGGTTTGATCTCAAGCTTTCCACTTTCTCTTAGGTTTGGGCCTGATAGTTCCAGCTTTGTCAGCTTGTTGACATTTTAGTGAAACTTTTTTTGTTAACATTTTTTTCAATATATTTAGTTGTTTTTCTGCAGGAGATTTCATCTGAAAAAAATCTGTCTCACCATCTCTGAAAACAAAACTTCTCTAGATATAAAACTGAGTTGAGAGTTCCCAAGCATCTGATAGCTAAATATTACTGCAAGGCCCTGCATTAAATCAGGGCTTTCAGACTTAGAACAAGAGATCATTTTCTGCTTCTCCTATACTGGTTGACAATGTATGTTCCACCATTTTTCATTAATAAAATTCTATATCAGAGATTTTATAGGAATCCTGTTTTATCTCACTCCTATACCATGCACTGCATGTGATGGTATAAAATATGATTCATTTCCATGTAATTCTATGGAATTTGGGATGCTGTCTATTTTAAAGGATAAATTTAATTGGCCTTTAGCTTTAGGAAATAAAGCAATATGTTTTAAAAGTGAATTATATATGATGTCATTAACTTATTCTGGGCAGAAAACTAACTCTAAGTTAAAAACAATAGTGTCAACTCCTGCAATACAAAATTTCTCCCACTGTGCCCAAGTTGGTATGAAACAGGCTTTCATGCTTCATCTCTCTCATCAAGAGTCCAGCCTGCTGTAGGATGATTGTGAGCTCAAGCTCTCAGCCTGCCGTTTAAACCTCCAACACTAAAAGGGGTTCCAGGAAGTAAAATCAAAACACTGAAAACAGAGAACAGAACACGGGTACTTGTATGGTATCTTCCTGGAAACAAGGAAGCTATACTTGAAGAACAGTAACTAGCAGCCTCAAAGAAAGGAAAATTTGAGGAGAAAAAGGATAATTTTCTGTGCCCAATGATTTGGTTTCTGACAATGGGCCTTCTCATGGGCTAATCTCTGTACATGGGCCTCAAAGAGCAGCCACAAGGCCTGGAAAGCAAAGAAGCGCTTTGTGATAGGTGCTCAGTAGGATTTGTTCAAACGAATGAAGTCATGATTGAAGGAACAAATGAACAGAATGCCCTTTCCTTCCAGACTAGCAATCTTTCTTTTGCTCATCAGAGAGCAATTGTTTCCATGTTGCTTTCTAAAGTGGTTTTTGGCTTACTGGAAATACATTATTTTTTCTTTACAATTCATGCCCTATAATGGTATTTTTCAAAGTGTGGCCCACACACCATCGACATCCAAATTACCTGAGGCATTGGTGAAAACTACAGATTTCTGGGCCCTATTCTACACCTACTGAATCTGCATTTCTGGGGATGGGCTAAGGACTCTGCACTTTTAACATACCCCATGTGATTTTGTTTTACAAAGGAGTTTGAGGAGCATTGCATTATGTGAACATTATCATCACCATCAGTAAACATTTATGAAGAAACCACTATGTTCATTGCAAATTTTAGTCTTCACTGTATGAAAATCTGTAGGAAGTCTGTAATCTATTTTATCATGTTGTTTGATGCTTTCTAATGTCGAATGCATCTATTTGCCTTATTACCACAGTCATCTTTATTAAAAACATTCATACATGCCCTATATCATGATGTTTCCTATAGAATGAGAAAAACAGGTAGAAATAGCTCCCTCTAAACTCTAGACAGAAAATCTGAAATATGATATTACCATTGAGGATGTAAAGCTTAGAACCTAGCTAAAGAGTTAATGGAGAAGGGAATTGCTCCTTTCAGTTTTCTGTAGTTTGGAAGTTGCTTCAATCCTGAAATAGTAATTTGTTTAAGCAAGTTTGTCTTATCTTTGTCCAATATGGCTTCACATAATAAAATGAAATTCCTTTTATGAATTCTAATAAGAATTCCTTTTATGAATTGACACAAGATAAGTCCAGACTATTTGGCTTGGTTAATTCTCTTTGGTAAGAAAATCTCTTGGGTATAAAAAAAATTTTTTTTTTAAGAAGAAGAAAGTCTCTTGAAATAGGTCCATGTTCCTAAAAAGTAAGCTTGCAGAAAGACTGTTCTCATTGCCAAGTTCAGGAGATTTCTAATGCAATGTAAAGGATGAAGTGACACACTGAAGAGAGATTTGAAAAGTTAACTATGCTGCATATGAACAGAAAGCCTCTGGCATCTCTATATAACATCCCTGCATGAAAGACACATGGATTAAAACCACTATGACTTAACGTGGTACACACTTTGTTGCAGACAATAAATAGGTAATTGATCAGTTGTTCTTCGTTGAATTTTCAATCTCATGTTTATAGCAATAAAAGTATAAGGCAGTACTCATCCAGATCTGGCAAAGAAGCGTATTCTGGTGGGTTTACTATTTCCTTTGTATAGGCCTTCAATTGCAAATCAGCTGAACTTGTAGATTTTGAGTGCTCATTTGTCCTATGAGGGGCTGGCCTGCCAATGCAAGCCATGTTCCTGCACAAACATAAGATCTCCAGGAAAACAGCGTTCTTATGAGGGTGTGCCCAGCCTAATCTGGGGAAATGCATTAAGCATGCCTTACCAAGGAAAATGGGCTATTAAACAAAGGCTGTCATGAACCTAGTGAAAAAGAGGCCATAGAGACATCAACCATCCTGGATGACCTGAGGTTCCACTACTATTAGGTGAGAAACTCTGTTGCTTCCCCAAAGGTTGGTACTGTAAAGGAGAATTCACTAGACCTCTAAAGATAAAGCACACTTTTATAAGACAGAATTGAAAGGACTCAAATGAAATGTAATAACCTTTAATTTATAAAGGCACTGGTGGATCATTGCCTGGTGTCACCCAGAATCTTGTACCCAGTTATGAGGAATAAGTTCAATTGTTCAGAAAGAAAAAATATATTTTTAAAAGTCGGTTGTTTTAGGGATCATTTAATGATTGTTCATTGCAATAGTTACAAAGAAATCAATTTAACTTTAACTCTCATGTCTCCAAAAGGAAATAGAGGATAGTTTTATAATTATTAACTATTTTAAATGAAATCTTTAGAGCAATTTGTATGCACTGCACATTCGAAACAATAAAGGAAAAATCTAAGGCATTTCCTGCTGTGAGATTCAATTGCGTGAAGGCAAAAGGGGCTAGGAGTAATGTATTACCCAAATGAGCATGGGGTGTATATACTCAAATTGACTAAAAGTTCATAGGAGCTGGATTTCATTGATGAGGAATATTCTCACACCTGAAAGCATCTCATGGTTAGAAAGTTTAAAGTCCATCAGCTAGCTTGATTTAGCTGTATGAATATTGCTGATAACTCATCAACAAAACACATAACCTACTTAAATTGTAGAAAAGGCCAAGAGGAGAATCCTCAAATGGGGAAAACAAATTCCATCACAGATTCAAAAAGCCCAAGTAGATTTTGTCTTCTTCCCCCTATTATCGTTTTCTCCTGGCCCACCTTATGTGAAGATGCTGCCCTGGCTTATGTCTTTGGTATTCTCTTTCATCCAGTGACATTTGTGCTGTGTCTTAAGAGCTCTTCTGAACCATAAGTAGTGTATTAATTAATTATTAAGTAAGTGAAACAAATTGCACATCAGTGTATTTTATAATTATTCTCCAATTAGGTTTGGTTTACTGAGTTGGAGGAAGAGAATGGGATTTCTGGTTAGACTAGAGGGAACAGCATGCAGGGTTATGTTCTGAATTGGGAAACATTTTGAGCTTTCTCATTAAATAAAATCAGGCATTACATGTATGCACAGCAGCTGGAAGAGTGTAGAGAGAATGTTATTCCAAGAATCAGATGCCATGTTCCTTCTTTGCAGGATTTCCCCCACTTTTAGAAAGGCTGCAGCTCATGTGCAAGTGCAAAATGCTGCCTGGAGAAGATATGCTGGAAAGGGAAAGAGAAGGAGTTGACATGCTATTGGCATGGGGTCAATAATGCAAAGGTCAGGAATTCAGAGTATTTCAGATGGCAGAACAATTTTGGATCTGGGATAGCAAGGAAGAGAAACATAGAAATCACAGTGGACATCACATTCAAATGGTCATATGCCATAGAGATCCCATTTGAGAAAAAAATTTTCACACCCTTGAAAGTATCCCACTTCTGTGACTGCTAGTACATTTATTTAGTGTGTGTACTCCTGAAATATTTGGTTACAAGTTTTGGACTCTTTTCACTTGTAAGCTTTTCTTTCCTACACTAGGATCCTCAACCAAGGTCCTCCATACTTGTCAACATCCTATAAATTCTGGCCACTATCTTCTATCACATGTTACCCTCCCTGTGTTGCCTCCAGAAACCTCTGCACAGCGATGCTGCTCTGTCCTCTGAACACTTGTAATGCCTTCCTGAGTACTTGTTGACAGCATAGCCCAATCTCTGCTTAATTCTCTTCTTATCCATTTCCAGATTCTACCCAGCCTTCAATGTCCAACACAAACGCTGCCTTCCCCAGGAAGCCACCCCTGCTTTCTCTACCCCAAGAACCCATGGTACTTCTTTCTGAACCATTAGCTTGGCAACTTACTATATGCCATCATATATATTATTGCTTATATTGTTATTAACATTTTGAGGTATTATACGTTGTCTTTCTTACGTGGCTGTTTGTCCTTTGAGAGCAGCAGCTGGGTCTTAGATGTTTATACTCTCCACAGGCTCTAGGACAGTGTCTGATACACAGTTGGAGCTCAATTAATGTACAATGATAAATTTGTAACTAACCAAAACAAAAATATAAAACCACAAAAAATTCTAAGAAACATTTCTTCCATTCCTTGCAATTCTTTCCTTTACTATTAGATTTATTAAACTAATTTTTAAATTTGTTAGATGCTTAATTTAAAAAAACTAATAAATTATTAGCTTTTAAAGTCTTTAATTACTGTGAAGAAGGGCCCAAGGAATGTGAACTACTCTGTTTCTAGGCATCATACTTGTATTTTCTCATAAAATGCAATAGAATAATATTATCTTAAAGAAATTACTTATTTTTATTACATTTTTGTATTTATTCTTGCTTCCCTTCTTACTATTGGAGAATAACTGATGAACTTGCCAATTAAGTAATAAAAGGAGGAAGAGACAGATATCACACTTGCTTTCTGGCCAGTTTCCTACAAAAATGCCCAAATTTGGCCTCTTTTCTTCAGTTGACACTCACTCATTGCTTCTGCCCTCTTCTCTCAGGTTAGGGCTGTGTAGGAGCCCAATGAGATATTCTGCTAAATCACTGAGCTGTTGGAAATGCAGCACACATCAAGAGGCAGCTAAGTGGTTAATTGCAGTTCATGGACCTAGCCAAACTAAAAGACAGCTTGTTCACCAAGCACCCTTCTTTTTTCTCTTTTCTCTGGAACAATCCCAGCTCTAATTAAAATGTAATATTCTCCTTATGTGATTCCTTGGAAAAGTTTGTGGAATTACCACATAATACAGAGCAGGTTTTCCAGATGTTCCCTGTCTTGGCTGATATTCTCATGCACAGATTCTCCACCCCCAAATTTCTCTTTTATATACTTACCAGATGACCTCCTCTCCCCTCCCACTTCTCCCCTGCTGCCCCTGATATATTGTACATAACTTCCTGAGTCTTATTGTTGTGCCTTCAGTGTATAAGAACCATTACTGAAGTGCAGTGGGCCAAGAAAAAAGTAATACTTGCCTCCAAAGAGCACTTTAATGCTATTTACAATGGAAAAAACAACTTTGAACTGCTTCCAAAATAACAGGCATTAAAATCACTTCTGTTTGCAGTTGAGATGGATTTTGCAATAACCTTTCCAAACCTGCTTCCTCTGAATGTTTTTCAGTCCACAGAGTGGCTTTCTCAATGAAAATTTAAAATGGTGCCCACATAAACATTTGACATACACCGCAAAAGGCAATTTTCCAACACTTACTCAACAGTTGCTCGTGAAACCAGGGTCTGCAGTCACACGATCCAGTGAAGATTGTACAAGCCTGGAGATATTATGAAACACTGTTCTAAGCTATGAATCAGTAAAAGTGGCCACGATGGCATAGCCATCAGGTTTAGGCGCATGTTTGATAAAGTGATCACTTAGCATAGTTCCATGAATTCAATTTCCCACATCTTTCCCCACACATATTTTCCATCAGCCTTATATCCCTTCAGTCTTTTAATCTGGGTTTGTAAAATGTTATAAGGATTTCTCAGCCAGAGGTTGCAAAATGGCCCTCTGTAAGTGAAATTCATGTGATTTTTGTTTCTTTTTTTTCCCCACAACTGATGAATCAGTACTAATGTTTTAAACTTCTAATATTCTGCTCACAAATTTGGGTTCCTGGTTTCATTTGAGGTATCATTTTGGTCTAGCACTGTTCTGCTGGCAAGAAATAGAAGGGCTGTCTCCTTCACAGGGGCAGAACCCTGCTATTCTCTGGGGCTTCTTATTCTAGTCATTTTTTCCTCATCACTTTCCTGGCATTAAGTTTAATATTTTGAGTCATAACTTTTTCAGTTTAAACATTTTATAGCCCCAAATTGAGCCAAGCAAGACATTTAAAGCCATATGTTGCAAGTTCATTTTTTAAGATCTAAATTCTTTCTACATAGTGTATTTCTCACTTATTTATATTCTTGACATTGGGTTTCCAAGTAAACTGGGATTCATCACTTAGCAAACCTCCATGCTATGTTAAGAGCGAGGGCTTTAGAGTCATGTAGACTTCACTTTCTAGCTGTGTGGTGCTAGAAAAATTGCTTAAACTCTTTGTGCATCTATTTTCTTATCTCTAAAATAGGAATACTCCTTAATGCAGTACTTCTCAAGTAATTCTCTAGATAATCCAAATTATCTAGAGGGCTTGTAAAAACATTATTGCTGTTCCCATCCCAAGCGTTTCTGATTCAGTAGGTCTGGGATGAGGTCTAGAAATCTGCATTTCTAACAAGTTCACAGGCTATGTCACTGGTCCAGAGACCACACTTGGAGAACAACTGCGTAACCCATTGGATGAAAGTTAAACATGATAATTGTGTGAACCACAAGGTGTGGTGAACTAGTCATTTTGACTACAAAAAAAAGCTATATTTTTTAGAGGTTCAAAGTTTAACTCTTTATGAACTCCGATGAATTATTACATTTTTACAAATAGTATTGATTAGTGGAGTTTCCACATGTAATTAAATTATTTCATTTCTGCAACTTATATATTTTTATAAGGAAAAAGATAAAACTCGCATCTTAACCATGTTTTGGTCTTACTTTGGGTCTCTTACTCTTCTGCTGCAATAAGGGGAGAATTAATAGATTTGTCATAAGTCATTGGAAGGAAAGATGAGCAAGAAAGGAGCCATGAATAAAATCACATTCTATTTTTCCACTACCTGCTCCGTCCTCCTCCCATGCCCTTCTGGACTCTAGATCTAGCAATGGAGGATGATCCTAACAATGCAGGATTCCCTCTTTTCTGCAGGGAACACAAAGCAATCCATGGTGCACTGGCTGTTTGTCTGCCTCTTCCCTCTCCCTGCATTGCCCCAGTGATGGGCATTGAAACATGGGATGGCCTCATATACAGACTCAGGAATCCTGGGAGTGAGTTTCACATGGACTTAAAATCATTAAACAGATTTCTTCCTTCTTTCCCTCCCTCCTTCCCTATCTCCCTCCTTTCTTTGTCTTTTCCCCTTTTTTCTATATTTGAACATTAAATATCACAGGGATATAGTATGCATTTTGCAGTACTGGCAACTGACACCTCTTTAAAAGAAACTCTAGAATCCAATCCTACTTGCCTGATTCTAAAAAAGAAAAAGGTTCTAGCATGGTATTCAGGCATATTCTCACAAAAACAGCCCTGCTGCATATGTAAAAAATAGAAGCTATATAAATAACACCTGGAGTTGAATGTGTTATATCTAATTATAAATTTGTGGACCCCTAATTTTCAAAAAGCTTCGCCAATGCATTGTACTCTACTTCTTCCTGTGGTAGAAGAATACCCCTTCATCTGGGAGAAATGGAAGTGAATGTGAACTGCAGGGATTTGTTGAGGTGGTGGGGAAAGCTTACACAAGTGATAGTCTTATTGAATAGTAGATTTTGCTACCAAGGAAGTCTATGAAACCTCTTTTCTGAAGATTCCAGGGAATGCTCTAAGTGCAGTTCTACCCAGAGACAGAGACTGGACTGAGTGACCTCCAAAGGATCCTTTCAAGACTGTGATTTTGTGAATATTTTTGTTATACAAATCCACTCATTGCTTCCTAGCACCCTAGATGCTTATGAAGCTCCACACATCTTCTCCACTATATAGTTAACTGCCATGCAGTCTTTTACGAGCACTTCTAATAAAACACCAACTCCAGAGAAGCAGAGTCCATCAGAGTCAAAAATGGCTATGACTTAGAGCAACCTTTGAGATAGGAGCTCTCAACTGGTATTTAAATTTAAATACTGCATCATAATTCAGGATGCTAAATCAGTGTGTAAAAAGGGATCAATACACAGTAAAACTACAAGCAAGGCTAGCATAGACCACACAGCTTCTTTTTCCATCTAAACACTCCCAACTTGTCTCCAGATCTGCTTGACACTGCCTCATTTGACATTACTTAGTCCATAAAACTTTACACATTTATAATGGGCAACCATAAGACTGGGCAGTTATTGTGGCATAAAAATGGGAGAAAGAAGTTACCAGACCATCAAATATGGACATCGTTTTCTAGCCAAATGCTTTATTAATGATAAATTAGCAGTCCCAAATTAACACAGATGTGATAAAATATCTACTTCATTGACAGGTTTTCATTATGAACTATACTTACTGGCTTAAATTGAAAAAACCCATTTCCACAAACTGCTTCCGAATTTTGAATAATGTTTCACTTGTGATAGGTAAATAGGAGGCATTTTAGGAACATTTCAATAAATCTCATTTGGAGTGAGACTGACTTTTCTTAAGTAGACAAATTGGAGTTGGAAGACTTATAAAAATAGATTGATTATTTCTGGTGCCATAAGAAAGAAAAACCACAAGAAGTCTTTTGCTGCTGACATTTTAAAAATCTTACATCCTACAGCTTGTTTGCCTTCATTAGGTTATACTAAATATTAGGAAGGTACAGAGGAACGGTGAAGAAATAAAACTGGAGGAAAAAGGATGTATTTCCATAAAAAAACTAGAAGGAAAAAATGAATTCTTTTCATTGAACCATTATCTGCTCTTTTCCTCCTGCTTATGAGCCACGTCAGTCAACAGCTATTTACAAGACATAGAAGCTTAGAATTACATTGCTTTAAAGTATGAGGACTTCAATATTATGGCCTAACAACTAGCCAGTATCTTTTTCAACATAAGAACAAGCAGTCTGGCAGGTCTCTGGAGTTCTAAACCAGCAGACCGACCTGCCCACTTGGTTGTTTTAGGCCTCTATAAAGAAAGAAAGAAATGCAATCCAGTAATGACGATACTGGCAGTGGAGAAACACACCCAAACTCCTATTAAAGCTAATTCAGAGAGACTTCCTGTACCCTGTAATGACATTTCAAGGCATGTTGTTTTGACTTGCGGTGGATTCAAATGTATGTAATGGGTCATAGAATAATAAGATTTTATTGTTCTTGGAATTGGGTTGAAATATGTCCTTTACCTCCCACCTCCTTCATTCTGACACATACCCAAGCCCTCTTTGCCCTGATCCCAATATGACCTCAAAGCATACATCCCTCAGGACCAATGCACAATGAGGATTCAGCACAGCGCTCACTGCCTTGCCTCATTGAAGTCCTTGGATAACCTTCCAGCTATAGTTTTGAACCTTTTCTATGAAGTAGTAGCAGTCTTGCAAGAATGTTGCCATGAAAAAAGTAAAATGAACTGGACTTCGTGATCAGCCAGAAATAAACGTGAACAGACCCGTTCTCAGACCAAATCAACGTCTCTACTCCTGCCCTGACAACTATAAATTCAGAAGTCATCACCACATAAAGTGCCTCATGCACAAATACTTGAACTCTGACTTCCTTTCAACAGCCTTAATGGTACTGCTTCCCATATCATTTTAACATGTCCTGGTGTTGTAATGCCATAAATGACAAGCTCAACTACGATCATGGCTCCAGTTGCCAAACCTAACTCCACAACACCTCTGTCATGTAACAGGCAGCCCTGATGTGGCACACACGAGGGAACTCCCGGCCCCACTCCCAGAGCCTCAACTCACCCAAGCCTTTCCTTCTCTGTTAGAATGTGGAGGCCTACAACACACTACTGCAAACTACAGACATGAAAATAATTAACCATCTCTTCCACTCAGCTGTAACATATATTCCCTCTGAGGAGAACAAAATGGAGAGAGAGAGAGAAAAAAAACTCCCGGCCCAGAGACCCACGTTTCATTTGGAACACTAGGGGTTCTTGGTGGAGATCATTAAAGTATAGTTTGAAATATTTTCCTTTTCTCATCAAATCACTAGCCCTGTAATTGATGTCATAAAAAATATCTGTGTTCAGTTGCAGTGGGTTTCTCAGGTCCCTTCAAGTTATCAATTATTTACATCCCAATGAAATGAAAGGAAGCTGTAATGCGAGGTCCTGAAATGCCACCAAGGAGACTGAGGGTGGCGTCGTTAATCTTGTGCATTGCACCCGTGAAGAGTGCGTTATACTCTGTTTGGGAAAGTTCATTTCCTCTTCTCTGTCATACATTATCTGGTGGATTTTATTGCTTCTCCTCATAAATAGTCTCATTGGGCTTTTTGTTTGTTCGCATCCTCCACAATTTATACTCATAAGGATGAGAGGAAAAACACTGATGCCTTTGGCTTCCATAGATCCTTTTCTTTGTGTCTTGTGGGCCTCAGCCATTTCCTCCTCATTCCCATGGCATCCAGGAATTTTGTTCACCTACTAGCATTCACACAGTCTGGATTTTAGGAAAAATTACATTTGCTAATGGCATAATTTAATTGGTGTTAGGATTCATGGCCTTCCATGATTTCTCCTGTTTTAATTTCCCCCTTCCCAAACTTTCTTCCCCTATTCACACAACAGAGTAATTCTAGCAAGACCAGATAATCATACTGTTACTTGTCCTTGCAGGGAACAGCAGAAAACATTTGGCGATAAATTTTAACATCCTAACTTGGCCATTATTCCTTTAGTGAGATGAAAGGAGTCTTGGCCGCATGCTACCTTTACATATTCTCGTAAAGAACTTCACAGGTATTGCTGGTAAAATCTGATACTGCAACTTATACCAAAACTTTATTTTCAGGCTTATTTGGGATTGTCCTTTTATAGGCCTCATTGTAACAAATAGAGACAGTTTATGGAATCAGAGTTATATCTAAGTTCTAGAGTGCAGTAGGCTTTAGTTTTTCCGTCATGCAAAGTGCAGATCGAAATCCACATGAATCTGTCCTAATCAGCCTATGTCTCTGATCTACAGACTATAAATTTGGTTGTTATCAGTGATATGGCAGGCAAGTGTAAGAAAGCATTGCTGATGTGGAGAAACCACTAAGAATGTTCAAAAACTGTGGAAAGAAAAGAGCATAAATTTTTAAGAAAAAAAATGAGTACAAGCAAACCCAACTAACCTTATGTAGTATCACCTCTACATGACCTATATTTTCTGTTATAGGTTATGATAAATGGAAAGGTAGCTCTTTCTAGGACCGAGGAGGGCATATATTTTATTATTCCCCATCTAGTCGAAGGGAGGCTTTGAGAACAGGAGGGAGCACACTGGTTAGACAGGACTGCAGCCACGATTTTTTTAATGCTGCAGTTTGGTGTTCTATATTTAATGTTCCCTAGACATTTAGACGTATAAATTGACATTAGGAGTGTGGGGAAATTCTGCCAATAACCGGATCCTGAAAACCTCAACAACTTGGTTAACTTCAGAGACTTGCAGTCCTGTTTGCCAAGTATTATGTCATCCAGAATTTCACAATATACCTAGCAATATAGATAACTAACATTCCTCTTCCTTTCATTTCATGCAAAGAAAGGATGCTTTAGAACATAAGGGATATGTTCATTTAATGCCGCTACAAGGAAGGAGAGGGGGACATTTTTGCCAAGTGATCAAAAGCTACTTTAACGATTAGGTGTCTGCGATGAAGGCCCCAGTGCCTGTTGTGATTTCAGCTTGGTGGTCCAGCTTCCTGTAGGATGGAGAGGCATCATATGGCTGACAGCTATGTTCCCTGTCCAGAGGAACCAGAAAGGAGCCAGCAAAAAAAGAGAGTAGGGGAAGGAGCAGATGGGTAGGGAAAGGTAAGGAGGAAAGAAGTCCTCTCTAGCTCTCTCTGACTCCAGCCAGGGTCTGCGCTTGACAGTACTTTTAATAGATTGTGGTTTTGTCGAGGACAAAGCAAGTGCAGCTTAAAGAAGTCCCTGCAGAAAATTTCAAAGCTGAAAAAGAATTAGTGTTGCTTATGTGGAGAAATCACTAAGAGTGTTCTAAAAATGTGGGAAAAAAGGTCATGAATTTATGAGAAAGAAAATGGGTACAGGCATACCCAAGTCACCTGGTTTAGTCTTAGCTCTCTGTGATCTATGTTTTCTATTATAGGCTAGGAAAAATGATTTCATCTATGTAGAGCTTATGTTTTCTTTTCTTTTCTTTTCTTTTTTTTTTTTTTTGAGACAGAGTTTTGCTCTTCTTGCCCAGGCTGGAGTGCAGTGGTGTGATTTCGGCTCAATGCTACCTCTGCCCCCTGGGTTCAAGCGATTCTCCTGTCTCAGCCTCCCAAGTACCTGAGATTACAGGAATATGCCAGCACACCTGGCTAATTTTGTATTTTTAGTAGAGACGGTTTTCATTATCTTGGCCAGGCTGGTCGTGATCTCCTGATTTTAAGTGATCCACCCACCTCATGTGCTGTGATTACAGGCGTGAGCCAGCATGCCAGGCCTAACTTAATGTTTTGCAAAGCATGTTCACATGTGTTTTGTCAGTTGTTCCTCTAGTAAGTAGGTCTGGCTGCTGTCCTCCTTCCAGGTTTAAGGCTCGGAGGGGTAAGTGAGTCGCTTGGTGTCCAGCAGTCCCAAGGACAAAGGGCATCACTTAGCTTCTGTTTATGGCTTCTCCCCTACTCAGCTCCTCCAGAGTGGAGCCTCTGTCTCAGGGACTCCTCCACCCTTCTGTTGCTCAGCAGGGCATAGTGCTATTCCCCGTTCTCAGTGGTAGTTCTGTAAACACTGATTGATGAATTAATTGGCAACGGTGATAATGACTGCTCTCAAGTACCTACAACAAAAGTTGTTGTTTTCTTCAGGGATCTGCGCAGAACTGATGTACCTAGGGTTGGCATTAGAAAAATAATGAACAATATCAATGGATATTAGTGACTGAGGAAGCAGGTGCTGATTTAGGTCTAGACACCACACTGAGATTCACACAATTAGAAGTTTACAGTCAACTGTTGGATGATACAGTCCATTAATCTTTCTAACAGTTACACGGTTCCATTTGGACCAGGCTCAACTCTTATAAAACGCAGACTCATTACACTGACTCAGACGGGAGCCAGGGGAACATGTTCAAGGGCAGTGCCACCACTGCCATGCATACTTGAGGAATATTTTGGTATCTTAAACATGAAATGGAAGTTAGGCAGGTTCCCGGAAAGTCAGTCCTTGCTTTTGCTTACCTAGTCCTTTGCTCCTCTGTCCTGCTTGTCTCATTTATTTGGGCTGGGAATTCAAATACAAAGAAAAGGAGAGCATCTGTAACCATCTGCTCAGAGAACATGGCCAGGGGGTTTAACCAAAGTAGATTTAAGATCAAAATCATTCCATTTGGAAGGCAGTGGAATAGGCAGCCAGTGTAAATATAGCAACTCAGAGGATGAAGTGGGTAATTTGACCTCTCGAATACCCTTTGAGGCTTGAATATCCAGTCGTATTATATGGAACAAATGAGCACACAGTTCTCAAATCTCCAGACTTAGAAGGATGAGGAGAACCCTGTTTCACCTTTGTCCTTGCTATTACAGAGACATGCCTCTTGGCGTTACAAGCTTGGTGAATGTAATTTCATTACATCTGTATCGCCACTTCATCAGCTGAGAAACTGTCTTAGAAAGGTAAAATGACTCACCCAACATTACACGGCTGTAAAGTGACCAGGCAAGCATATATAAATGGACCCCAGGCTTATCTAGGCCATGCTCTGAAATTACCTTGGTGTTACCAGAAGTAGAGGCTATGCTTTCAGCTGTTGTTAATACTTTTAACTCTAAAGAGGAGGAAAATGAAGGGTAAAAAATGAGGAAGTTGGGAGAGAGAAATGTACATGTGGTGTAGACTTGACCTACATCACCATTGGCCTGGCCTGGCTGGGCAGTCAGGGGAAAGGGGAGCTTGGATGTGGTTCTGTGATGCTTGAGAATGAGAATTAGGATTTGTTTGAGATCAGTTAACAAGTAGGTATCCTAATAACTGCTTAAAAATCCACATGTGGCTGGAAAACATGCAGACTCTAGAAGAGAATGTAGAGACGCTCTCTGTAGGACAGTTCCCAGCCTGATTACTATGCTGCAGTGGTTTCCAATGACTATGTAGTTCTGATGCCTGTGGCATGGATCTTTCCACTTAAAACCACTTCAGGATCTTTTACATGCTCTCCTTGTGTTTTCATAAACTATAACCACTGTAATTAATATTTCCTACCAATAGATTCTGGTCATTGAGTACTGAGCCTGCTCTCAAAAGATGGTTTCTGGAATCCTAGCAGTGATGAAGTCATCTTGATCATCTGCATATGGATTGTTACGGCCCATTTTTTAATGCCATTCTGGTTTCTCACAGCCCACAAAATCCTTCTAAACCAGCTCCTTTACACTCTGTCACTGGATGCAAAGGAGGGCACATTAATTTTAATATTGGCTTTAGTCAAACCTCATTAGGAAGGTCAATATACTGCCAAAATCTCACTAAATAATACATTTAAAACACTAAATAAATAACACATTAGCCATAGTTTTGGAACATCAAGGCAGCTTTTATTCTTCTAGTATCACAGCTTATTTAAGACTGCAAAGAAGGAGACTTAACCACATTACTTTTGGCTTCTATCCAACAATGCTGCAATATGATATTTAAAGCTTGTGAATCAAGAGACAAACATGTATGGCCAGGTGTGGTTTGGCATAAAATCTTCTGGGAGACAGTTGGTCTCTGTGTATGATAAATGGTCAAAAATCCCATTCATTTCTAACGTCTGTGCTTTAAAAGGAAAGGTAAATATACCAAAGGGTTCCTTTTCTTTGGTTGGCATTTATCTTTTCAAGTGTGAAGGTCCATTTGATAAATGTCTAGTCATTTAAGGGAAAAGATGTCTTCTTTAAACTGCATGAAATATGAAACAATTGGATCATACTTCTGGGGAGTTTATATGTTCAATTATTTCAACTTTTTAAAACTTTTTTTTAAGTTTTGTGTTGTCTACTCCAATGAGACCCTAATATCCCCTGCATAACAATAGATGGGGCAGGGCAGGTGTGGCGGCTCTTGCCTATAATCCCAGGACTTTGGGAAGCTGAAGCAGGAGGGTTACTTGAGCTCAGGAGTTTGAGACCAGACCTGGCAACATAGTGAGACCTCATCGCGCAAAAAAAAAAAAAAAAAAAAATTAGCCACGTGTGGTGGTGCACGCCTGTAGTCCCAGCTAATCAGGAGGCTAAGGTGAAAGGATCACTTGAGTCTAAGAGGTTGAGGCTGTAGTGAGCCATGATTGCACCATTGCACTCCAGCTTGGACAAAAGGGCAAGACCTTGTTTCAAAAAAAAAAAAAAAAAAAAGATGGGGCTATTTCTGGATGTGGATCCTTCTTTAGCAGGAGTCTTCATCTGCAGGCAATGATGGCTTTGAATTCTGGCTATGCCCAAGTACTAGTGGGTAGTGGTCTCCTCTGGTGGTCAACCACATGTCAACCTATCACTCTTTCAAATTTTTATTAGTTATGAACGGCAAATGTCCATTCTAATTTGGAAATTACATTCTACATTGTTGGCCATGGTACAACATCGAGGCTGCTGCTTCTCATTATATTATTATCCAGTCTGGGTTTCGACTTTTGTTGTGTGTGCTGTCATTTTCCCCTAGTGGACTATCATCATTTCAAACACTACATAAATAACCCAGTTCCATTTGCTAGTTTCCACAATTTTTAAAAATCAAGATACCAGATAAAATAATGTTTTGATGGCTAGAGTCTATTATCAGCATATGACACAAGCCTGGTCTTTGGAAAGGCATAAATCAGATAACGCAGTTTCAGTGATGCTGTGCTCTTCTGATTTTTTAACGCCTTCTGTCAAGGCTGCTTTTACCTGCATCTTTTGATAAGAGAATTAGATCATTGGCGTCATCACAAGATGCATCTGGCAGCAGCGTTTTTTATCATTATCATTACCAGGGGTTTGCGGTGTTGGATTTCTTTCAGTTTCATTTGTTTCATGTCTGTAAGTTTCTGGGTTCTGATAGCACCTCTCTCTCTCTCTCTCTCTCTCTCTCTCTCTCTCTCTCTCTCTCTCTCTCTCTCTCTGTGTGTGTGTGTGTGTGTGTGTGTGTGGTTTAAGGAGACAGAGACATAGACTGAGAGAGACTAACAGAGACATTGACAGTGAGGAGGAAAGAGATTGGTGGAGAATTAAAAGAAGTTGGAAAAGAGAGGATAGGTTGTGGCGTGCTGGGGATTCCTTCCCTTGCCCTGATTATACCACTACCCCTATGCTTTATCTGCCAAGTAGCCTATGAGGACTAGTCAGCCATTCCTCAGCAGAGGGACAGTGTGGCTTCCTTTGAGACTATTCCTGGTTTTTTATCCTTTCTCTGTCTACCTTCACACCCTCCTTCGGAATCAGAGGCCATGGAATGTGTGGCATTGCGGATATTTCAACAGGAAAGCACAATTTCCTTGCCTGTCTTTCAAACAGCCCATTCTAGACTTAGTGGCACATGAAGAAACGTTCTCTTTGTTTCTGTATAAGCTGTCACGCCCTCTTCATGTGACAGAATCAAACATTTTACTTTCGTTTAGCCAAGATGAGTAGAACTGACTTCCCACATTAAAACCCTTGAAGAGAGTTCTTTTTGCCTTCCATCTTCCTGAGCACACAGCTGAACTGTTCTTCCTGTGCCTAGGGTATCAAAGTGGGATCCTGAGACCAAGTTTTGGCCAACAGAATGTGGGTAGAGTCTATGCTGGCCATTAGCAGATCATGAAACCTCCTGTGCAATCTTCCAAGCTCTCCTTCTCACTGTCCTGCAGCTAGAAGATATTCTGAGACCCTAGAAGACAGAGGATTCCCATGTTGGAGGGCCCAGATCTGTGTCTCACTGCTAGGAAGAGGTGCTCCCAAGTGATATGCCTGGCCAGGGACATTCACACTGGTCTCTGAGTGAGCAGCACCAAAGATTTAGGGTTGTGACAACTGTTAGCATCACATCAGAGCTGCATATCTGTGATTTTTAAAGAAAATAAGTCTGGTTGTGGTAGTTTTCAGAAAAGTTTTTTGATTTATAAGAAAGACACTAGGATGCTGATATCTGTGAAAAGAGAATAAATTTGGCAAAGCACTGATAACATCTTCAGATCTAATATCCAACATTGTGCAGCACGGTCCATTTTCAAGAGAATATATATTTCCAGGAATAATCAGGACATTTGCATTATCCTCAGTTTTGGCAAGAAATTATAATAAATGGTTCCTTTTGTGCATTAGTGAAATCCCTAATCCCATGGTGTGCTTGTCAAATGACTGTTCATTTGCAGGTATTCAACATTTCCGACATGAGTATTCCCTTACCTGCTTTTAAATCATTACTGTTTTTATAATGGCTTCATTATTTCTTAATTGTCCTAAGTTTTTTCTTACCTATTCTTGTTAAAAGACGATTAAAATGTAAATAATTTCAGCATCCCAGGCATTCTGGAAACAAAATTAATTTCGGTTTATATCCATTTGTCAGTAAAAGGCAGAAGAGGAGGGCAGGGTGGGCAATTCTAGATTAACCTCAACTGAATTTCATTGTGCCTTTATGCCACATCCTCACAGCACTCAGGAGGTTGTAATGTCAATGGTATTCATTGATCATTCAGTCCTGATGAGGAAACTCAGGTCTAAAGAGGTCCGCACAGTTAGGTAGTGATGAAGACAGGCTGAGTCTGAGGCCTAACAATTTCCAATCAAAGGAGCAGTGTGGAACTAAACCTGTTGATGTAAATGGGTGTTCACGCTCTTCAGCACTGCGTTCTGTCTGCCTGGTTCCCTCCCTTGTCCCTAACCTAAGCTTCCACAGGCTAAAGGCACTAACAGATACCACTGATGCATTGGGAGGTTAACATCTCTAGGTGCTTCTGCCAAACAGTGAGTCCAGCTAAACCTTCTGACAGTAAATTTGTGAAAGTTTTTTTCTATTACCACCCCCCTCCATTCCCTATTTTTTCAGTTCACTAGTTATTCTTGCTTGAACCATCTCTGAGCAAAGCATGATAGGAAGAAATGTTCTATTCTCTGCAATTGTTAGGATATCACCCTCTTCTGTGAGGTAAGAGTCTTCTAATTAATTAGGAGAATCACTGCCATCCAATCTGCTTTTTCAGGCATAAGAACATTTTTTCCCCCTCAGTTCAGGAATATTGAATTCTTGTCTCAGATGATCCTTTAACTAGCTATGTGACTTTGAACTAAACTCATCACCTTTCTGACCCTTAGTTTTCATCAGTTAAATTAGGGGTTAGTTTAGAATGTCACTGTCTCTTCCAGTTGGAATTAATCAATCAGTTCAATCATATGTGACAGCCACTATGGAAGGTCCTGAGAATTTAAAAAGAAGAAGAAGGAGAAGGGGGAGGAGGAGGAAAAAGAGAAAGAGAGAGAGAGAGGGGAAAGGAAGGAAGGAAGGGAGGGAGGTGGGGGAGGAAGGGAGGGAGGAAGGGAAGGAAGGAAGGACTTCCTGCTCCAGTCTGGCTTGAAGTTCTTGCTTTTTCTAGATGGGGGATGGAAATTAAGAGGTACCTGGTTTCTGGGGTAAGGTCTGATTTCCAAAATCACACTGGGAAATGCAGAATCCAGGGACATCTCCTGAATCTGTCTGGATTTCCAAGCCTGCATTCTTTTTTTTTTTTTTAATTACCCTAGATAATGTTCTGGAGATTTGAATTACCTATCACCTGTATTAAAATTCCTCCTTTTTATGTTTGACTTGTCTCTTGTTCTCCTTTCCAGTCCTCCCCGCCCCCCCACCGCCCCACTGCAAATTGTCAACATTTAAGAATTTAGGCTGGGCGTTGTGGCTCATGCCTGTAATCCCAGCATTTTAGGAGGCCAAGATAGGATTGTTTGAGTCTAAAAGTTTGCGATCAACCTGGGCAATACTGAGAGACCTTATCTCTACAAAAAATAAAATAAATTAGCTGGGCATAATAGTGGACCCCTGTAGTCCCAGCTGCTTTGTAGGCTGAGATGGGAGGATCACTTGAGCTTAGGAGTTTGAGGCTGCAGAGAGCCATGGTCACACCACCACTGCACTCCAGCCTGGTTGACAGAAAAAAAAGAAAAAAAGTTGTGTTTTAGATTCTCTACACAGGCCACCCATTGATGCACTTATCCTGGCATCCAGTTCTTCCTAGTCAGACCTTGGTTCATTATATACACTCATATGTATTTACTACACTGAAATTCTTCTTATGCTTTATGTTATAGTTTTCTTAATATGTTGTTATCAAACTATATCTGATTGATCAAAGGAAAGCAGTTCTTCTCTCTGCCTCTGTTTCTCTTTGAAATGTTGAATATTTGTCAATCATAACAAACCAGGGTCGCAGGAAATTTGATGGAGTGGTGGAGGCAGCCCAAGGAAGTCTGCCTACCAAGAGCCTCCTGGAAGTCTGTGCTTGGTTTGCTGCTGCAGAACCTCTACAGTCCATTCTGTTTTCTCATCCCAGACAGCTCTGATGCTCTGCAAATCTAAAGCATGTCCACCAGCTGGTCTCCATTTTATGTCTTCTCCTTTATTTATTTGCTGTTGGCAGTAGATAAACCAGAGATTGTCTGTGTCATTTCAAACTTCAGTTTGTGCCAACCCCTCTCAGCCTGGATTTTTCCCAACATGACCTTGTAATCTTTCATCATATCCTTCTTCCTCTAACTTATTCTATATTTGGCACATGGACCCAGCAAGGAAAGGGTGTTAGTTCATCCAGGGCACAGATGGGAGTTCTTTTGTGTCACCTACCAGACAACAGACTCAGACTTTATACTCACTAGCTCACTCTGGTTCATGTATATTATTTTGGAGTGTACCCATCAGGACTGTCTTGGTTACAAAGGCCAAAAAAGTCACCTCTAAGGTGATTTTAGTTTTTGTTTTCTTAAGATTTAAGAGATTATATAATCATTCGAAAAACTAGGTGAAGTTCTGGCTTTAGGCATGGCTAGACTCTGGAGTTCAAATCTACGGGGACTCAGTCTCACTCTTACTCTTCCTTTTGTTGGCTTAACTCTTGGAGGGCTCCCCTTCTTAGGATGGCCCCCAGCAGCTTCAGACTTATACCCTCCTGGGTTCATGTGCCGCTCAGCCAAGAGCTTCTGGATCTGATTATAAATGACCAGAGTGGAGTCTTGTGCCTGTTCCTGAGCCAATCACTGTGGCCA
Organism: Sapajus apella; assembly: GCF_009761245.1. Classification (NCBI taxonomy): domain Eukaryota; kingdom Metazoa; phylum Chordata; class Mammalia; order Primates; family Cebidae; genus Sapajus; species Sapajus apella. The sequence continues at coordinate 18,277,738 of NW_022436968.1, read as the reverse complement.
AAGAGAAGAAATATGTTCGTGGCGAAAGCTTGGGTTACATGTCTACTTCAGGTGCTGGAGTGTGCCCAATGTCAGTGTGCATTGAGGTTAGGGGAAGTGATTCCTCCCGGGAAACCGAAGGCATGGCTACCAGAATAAGGAATAGGTGACTCTGGCCAGCCAGAACACCAGAGGTCTGCTGCTTGGGTATATTGCCTGACCATGCATATTCTTGACTCATTTCTTTTTCAAGATTACACTTTGAGAATATCAGCCTCATATGTTTTCCTCTTGGTTTTCTAGTTGTATCATTATCTCTGATTCTAACTCCTAGGCAAAGAAGGAGTTCTTATCTTTTCAATTCTTCAGCTTATACCTTCAAAAATCAGAGATGGATTCTGTTATTTCAATCTGTGAATCAACAGAAAAAATCACCATTGTATAAGGTTTCAACTGTTTCTCCAACCCAGCACACACATGGTGATGACTGCGGGGTGTTTACAGTTATAAAAACAATATAACATTGTACATGAGGCAAAGAGCACATTTTGTAGTTCAATTTCATAAACTGTTTTCTAGTTTATCAATTCATTTATTGTTTTCATCATGAGAGTTTTAACAGTTAAACCCTGGGAAAAAAAAGCAGGCAGTCCACATCATAAAACTAAGAAGTTTGGTAAACACAAAAAGAAAAAGCAATCGTTTTCATTTGCATTTGTCTAAACAGTCCACAGATGCACATGAGCTATTGCGAAGTATATTTGTTTATTTACTTGATTTATAACATGGGTCCAATGCATAAAAAATCATAGCATACATACAATAAAATATGTGTGTGTGTGAATCTGTTGGCTCACAATATTATGTTTCTTTCTGTACTTCAGAATTCCCTTGGCACATGTTTGACACTCAATGTATTTTCACTAATAGTGACTCTTGCTGCAATTACACATAAACACCAAACTAAAAGAGTAACAGAGAGAGAGAAAATATACCTGTAGAAATATCTTTACAGTCATTGTACTTTTCTGGATCCTTCTCAAAAAGCCAAATGGAAGTGAGTTGTTCTGGTATTTCTTCCTTTCCTCTCAAGAGATATAATGTGTTCATAAGACCTTATAATGTGATGGGATTCTAGGAATACTTTCTGATTGTCACTCTGATTTTTCCATTTTTCTAATCATATATTAACTTTCTACTTCCAGAAGTGGAACTTAAATCAGGCTTTTCTTCTTTTTAATGAGGGATCCTTTACAGACCCACAGACATGATAAGGCACGAGCATGTTTTAATGCCACCCTCTTTCTTCCCATGACCCAGTGGAGAAGGAAATGGAGAAAGTGTATGTATTTAAGGAAAAATGTAAAGGATTTCTCACCATCCAGACAGAGCATAGAGCATTCTAATTAGTTACTCCAACTACTTGGATGTCCCCAAGACACTGAGCCCATCTTCCGTGTTCTGGGATGAAAGGATATTTTGGATCTCAGAGGTGCCATGGTACCAGCCATGCATGTCCTGTTGCCTCGTGCCATCCCAGAGTAACTACCAGTTCCTCTTTTCCAGCTGGATATAGCTCCAAGTTGCAGAGTGACCAGCCTTTCAGAGGTTAGGCTGCCTAAGTACAAATAGCTATCAAATCCCTTTGCAAAACAGGTTGCTAAAGCCCAATCACTTTCATACAGTTCAAACATCCTATGGTACATTGCCATATTAAAATTACGTTGTGTCAGCCAGTTTTATATTTAAGGCCCATGAGATTCAACTAATTTAGAATTCAATCTTGTAACTAAGGAAAAAGCATTACAAATAGCCTTTGCTTGGCAGTTTTATGTCTCATAAAGAGGATTGTTCTTACCAAGATAGTCTCGTTGGCTGAAACAAAGAGATCACTGTTCCAAATGTTGGTCTCTACCCCAATTCTTTGATTTGATTTCCTCAGCTACAGCACTGATACGGCAGTACTCACTACCAAATGTATTCAACCTCTCAGGAATGCTCTGACAGCCAATGAAACAGTGCCCTAGGTTCTCTGAATTCTTTGGCACTTCCCTGAAAAGCACCCAGAAAAGAAGCAATGCCTGAACACATGTAAATTTTACATGTCCTTTCTTTAATTAAATGGACAAGTGTAAAAGGCTTGAATATTAGGAGTATGGACAAAAGCAGCATCCACTAATCTTTGGGGGATGTTTCTAAGCAACCAGCATTGTGTGATACAGAAATCATTACATCTGTTCCATTATTGTGCCTTGTGTTTCCAAGGGGTTCCGAAACCTCAAAACATTCCAAACATTTTACAAAGAATCTTCCTTTTGCCTTATTAATAGGGACTGAGGACATTTTAGAGGCAGAGACATTGCTGGCACAACATCTCTGAAAATGGAAATCTTACACATTTTAGGCTTAGCCAACAAACTGATTTGTGATGCAAGTGCTATTGTCCAATGTCTCTCACATGCCGGGAGTCTCCAAATGTGTGTGTATGGGTGCACGCGCGTGTGTGTGTGTTTTAATTTCAGTCTGGCATTAGCACTCTCTTGGTTTATGGCTATAAACTACCATCATCCATTCCATGTGGATATTATTTCCTGCCAAGTAGCACAGGATATCACAACTACCACACTGACCAGGGGATTCCCCAAGTGGCCTCTGGATGCCTTCATTTAAGTAGCTGAAATTTATGAGTTCTGGCCTTAGAATAAGAATTTCCATTAAAAGGTCCAGACTGTTTTTGGCTGAAATTTTGATTTCCTGTGATTTCTTGTGGAATGCTGGCAACTGTCAGTCTTGTTCATGATAGCAGGTCTAATGAGTCCAGAAATTGTTTGTATTTCACTGTTTTGGGATCTACTCCTGATGGGCCAACTGTCCAGTACCTGCAATAAGTAAATGCACATTCTGCCATTTCTCTGGAACACAGCCTGTCATAATTCTCTGGACTTTTCAAATAAGAGGCTGGCTGTCTACCGCTGGAGAGGACATAAACTGTGGAACAGAATGACCTTTGGAGCTCCTTTCTAACTCTGTGCCCACGATTCTGATTTCCTTTCTGGAAAGCAGATATTAACATTTGACGAGGTTCCATGCCTCTTCGCTTTCTCAGCTTTTGTATTTCAAATGTCTATTGATCGTGTAGTAGTCGCACGCTATTCCTTTGTTCTTCACATCTTTACTGATGCAAAGCAGTGCCAGAAACTGCTTTTTAACAGTTATTCAATCCCTGATGCCCTTCATGTATCAGATTTGGGATTTCATTTCTTAGAACTAGTGGGCTGGCTACACAATTAATTGCTTCTTATTAATAAGCCATTAGATTCACCTGACCAGCCATCAACAGCTGAAGAAAAGCACTCCTCCCCCTCCTTTGCCTATATCTCTTTCTCTTTTGATGTTGAAGCTATTCTCCTGTGCAACGGGAGACTTGGTGGAGTGTCTGGAGGTCCCTGGCTCATTTAAAGTGACAGGCAATGTTATCTCCTGATAATAAACAGGTTTCTGTGGTCGTCACTATGACCTTTATTCATTCACCCATCAGAGAGATCCCAGAAGTCCACTGACACTTAACTCTGGTTAATCAGATGGCTCCTAAGGAAAGGGGTTGTATGTTTGTGTGTGTTTGAATTTCCCCCCAACGGCATCAGCAGTCTGTATTCAGGAGGAGGTGAAGCATGCAGTGTAGCATGGCTAGGTCTGGGGAGAGACAGATGTTGGTTTCACAACCAGCTCCACCACTTATTAGAAGACATCAAACAAGTTACTTCTCCTCTCCTAAGCCTCAGTTTCTCCTCCCAGAAAATGGCAGTCATAGTACACCAACCCAACTTGATTGCGAATGAAACAGACCCTGCATATAGAAGGCATTCCATCCGCATTTGCTAGAATTGCTCTCTTTAGCCTTCTGACAACTGACTTATATTCAGCAAGAGATTTGCATGGTGTAATGGGCCATGAATGGGCTTTGGCGTCATCAAACAGACCTGGTTTGATCCTCAACTGTGCCATTTACTCTGTGACTTTACTTGCTGAACCTTATTTCCCCTTCTCAGAGGGTGGGTGTGAAGAATAAAATGAGGTAATGAGTTGTGCCTGGCATGCAGCAGGCCCTTAAAAAACATGGGTCTCCTGACTAGAGACCATCAGGACCCATTAGACTTTCCTCTCACGAGAACATGGGGCTAGGACTAGCCCCAGGTTGATTCTGATGACCATTTGATGACTCCCATAATCTGCTGGCTCACAGTATTATATGAGCACAGGCCCCATCTGTGCTCCACAAAGGTGGACCTCTTGCCCAGACTATGGTGCCTCTGTCTGCTCTGTGCTCCTGGTCCTGACACTACCAGGCACATCGTCCTCTTGGCCCTCCCATTTCAGGTCTAAATGATTTATCCAGACCCTCGAGACCAGATGTGCTTCAGAGTTCAGAATTATCGATGTTTCAGAAAGATCATTCAGAGCTCTGTGTTTGTGGTACCTAACACCCACAGTGGACTCTGGGCAGCACTCCACAATCAAACACATTAATATTTCTGCAATGAAATGTCTGATTACTCAACTTAAAGTGGGATAATGGTAAATATCTTTACATCTTTTCAGATCAGGTTTTGTAACCAAATGTATTCCGATCAAGTCAGCATCAATGGCCAAATGAGTCTGGGAAAAATGTGCAGTTTTCAGAGATTTTTCAATTTGGGGATTGCTGATTAGGGATTGTGGACCCATAGAAACCCTGGAGCTAGAATTGGGTCCTCAGACCTTGTTTGTTTTTATCCCACTGATGTACATGCCATTTTCAAGTATTCCCTTCTCCTCAGCTAAAAATAACCTTTCTTTCTGTGCCAAACTATAAAATTCTCATTTTAAAGCCTTTTCTTTGGGATCTGTTCCTTGGTAGATACATTCCATTCATCCAGTTAACCACTTCCATCCTTTATTCCTTTCCCCGCCAACTCTGAATTTGAATATTCTGCAAAGGTTTATATAGCTGGCATTGAGTAAAAGAATGATTCCTTGATTTGTCCTTCAGGTGTGCATTTGCTTTTCCTCTATTTTTTTTTTTTTTTTTTTAATATCAGCCCACAGAGCAGGAATAATGTTATTAGATTCCTTACTAACTCACTGCCCACAACCAGGGGCTTCCATGGGTTGTACGCATGCTAATGGGAGGAGAACCAAGCACACCAGACACAAACCTCAACGGAGACTTCAGTCACTTCCACGGCCGCAGGCCGCAGTCCTAACCTATGTTCGACCTTCTTACGAAAGGGAGTGAGTAAAAGGCAGTGAGCGAATTAGTGTTTATCTCTATCTTTGTAGTTATAAAAACAACTTAAACTGTTGTTTCATCAAAACCGAACATCATTTAAAACAATAAAGAACTGAAAACTGTGCCCCAGACAGTGATTCTTGATGGGAACAGTGATCTTTATATAAAGGACTGTTCCAAAAGGAATATCTGACCTCAACTAATAAATAATAGTGACTGACAAGAGGAGTCTTTGACAAGGTAATCGGAGAGCTGCTTATACTTGCTGGCTCTGTGTCTCACACATCAGTCACTGAGATTCAGCTTAATTTGTCTTCCCTCATCAGTGCAAACGGTTCTCCCAGAGTCACTGGTGGCCTCCAATGGCTGGATTTAAGGGCTATTTTTCAGTCCGTTTTACTTAAACTCTCAGAAGTATTTTATGTCACAGCCAGCCCCTCCTACTTGAAATACTTTCTTCCTGTGATTTCTATAATCATGTGGAAACTTAGTTATCTCCTTCATCTTTTACCTCTTCTATTCATTCTCCTCAGCAGGTCATCCTTCAGTACCTAATCAAGATATACTGGCATTCCATAAGACCCTCTTGCCTTTTCCCTCAGTGATCTTTCTAAAGTCAGATGACTGACAAATATGTATTTCCTGTCCAGGCCCAGACTTTTCAGCTCCAGACTTGTATACCCAGCCATCTCCTTCCGATCTCTTCATGGGGATCAACATATCCAAAATGGAGCTCATGACCTTCCCTTCCAAACCTAGTCTTCCTTTCTCTCTCTAGAAACAGCATCATTATTTGTTCCCTTTTGCAAGTCAGACACATAGGGGTCATCTGGATCCTTCTGTCTCCCCTGTTGCTGATGTCCAACTACCACCAACTTCTGCTGGTTTTACTTCTTAGGCAGTTCTCCTGCCCACTGCATCTCTTCATCTCGACCACCGTAAACCTAATCTGAGCTTCTATTACCTCTCACCAAAAACTGTACTCCCCTCACTGTGGAGGGAGGAAGGAGTGGAAACTGGAAGAAAACAAAGTCTCTGTTATAATACCTGTAGGTTTATAACTGTGAGGATAAGTATGATAATTAATAAAACATTATGTGTCTCAAATTTGCATCTTTTTGTTTGATACTAGACCATTTAGGAGACCAGGGAAGGGTCTCATTTTTTCAATGCTTTTAGCAAAGGAGTTCCTTAAGGATGACGCCTTGGTTTCCGGCATGAACAACTAGGGTCCATTTGTGATTTACAGAAATGGGAAAGACTAACAAAAGAGCAGAGCTGGGAGATAAGAGCCACTCTTTGGAATTGTTGCCACAATTGTTTCTGTTTATGAGGCTGATCTTGCAACTGTCTGAGACTATTTTCTAAGATGAGACTTGCGATATATTATCATAAATGTCAAATTCAGTAGGGAATGTGGATAAAGGACAAAACCACCAAGCTCCATTCAATTCCAGTCAGACTCCTTTTTTTTTTGAGACGGAGTTTCGCTCTTGTTACCCAGGCTGGAGTGCAATGGGGGCGATCTCGGCTCACCGCAACCTCCGCCTCCTGGGTTCAGGCAATTCTCCTGCCTCAGCCTCCTGAGTAGCTGGAACTACAGGCACGTGCCACCATGCCCAGCTAATTTTTTGTATTTTTAGTAGAGACAAGGTTTCACCATGTTGACCAGGATGGTCTCGATCTCTTGACCTTGTGATCCACCCGCCTCGGCCTCCCAAAGTGCTGGGATTACAGGCGTGAGCCACCACGCCCGGCCCAGTCAGGCTCCTTTGATGTAGGTTAATGCAGTTTTGAATTGGGATCCTCCTAAAAATCTTCCAGGGGCAATGTCCATTGCTGAGCAGGGGTCAGGAACATCAGGACAGGAGAGCTTCTAATCTTGTCCCACAGAAGGGCTAGATCATACAGGAACTAAGGAAATCCTCTAATCTGAGCAAATACAGGACTTAAAAAACCAGGAAGAAGAAGCAAGCATATCCAGTTTTCTTTGCATCCCTGGACTTCAGCTGCTTCTAGAGTGACTTAGCCACACTGTTCTTCTACCCACAGACACAGCACTGCCATCACAGCGGTTAGAAACATCACAGGTCTTAGGCGCTCCTTTGCTAAAAGCATTGAAAAAATGAGACCCTTCCCTGGTCTCCTAAATGGTCTAGTATCAAACAAAAAGATGCAAATTTGAGACACATAATGTTTTATTAATTATCATACTTATCCTCACAGTTATAAACCTACAGGTATTATAACAGAGACTTTGTTTTCTTCCAGTTTCCACTCCTTCCTCCCTCCACAGTGAGGGGAGTACAGTTTTTGGTGAGAGGTAATAGAAGCTCAGATTAGGTTTACGGTGGTCGAGATGAAGAGATGCAGTGGGCAGGAGAACTGCCTAAGAAGTAAAACCAGCAGAAGTTGGTGGTAGTTGGACATCAGCAACAGGGGAGACAGAAGGATCCAGATGACCCCTATGTGTCTGACTTGCAAAAGGGAACAAATAATGATGCTGTTTCTAGAGAGAGAAAGGAAGACTAGGTTTGGAAGGGAAGGTCATGAGCTCCATTTTGGATATGTTGACCCCCATGAAGAGATCGGAAGGAGATGGCTGGGTATACAAGTCTGGAGCTGAAAAGTCTGGGCCTGGACAGGAAATACAAATTTGTCAGTCATCTGACTTTAGAAAGATCACTGAGGGAAAAGGCAAGAGGGTCTTATGGAATGCCAGTATATCTTGATTAGGTACTGAAGGATGACCTGCTGAGGAGAATGAATAGAAGAGGTAAAAGATGAAGGAGATAACTAAGTTTCCACATGATTATAGAAATCACAGGAAGAAAGTATTTCAAGTAGGAGGGGCTGGCTGTGACATAAAATACTTCTGAGAGTTTAAGTAAAACGGACTGAAAAATAGCCCTTAAATCCAGCCATTGGAGGCCACCAGTGACTCTGGGAGAACCATTTGCACTGATGAGGGAAGACAAATTAAGCTGAATCTCAGTGACTGATGTGTGAGACACAGAGCCAGCAAGTATAAGCAGCTCTCCGATTACCTTGTCAAAGACTCCTCTTGTCAGTCACTATTATTTATTAGTTGAGGTCAGATATTCCTTTTGGAACAGTCCTTTATATAAAGATCACTGTTCCCATCAAGAATCACTGTCTGGGGCACAGTTTTCAGTTCTTTATTGTTTTAAATGATGTTCGGTTTTGATGAAACAACAGTTTAAGTTGTTTTTATAACTACAAAGATAGAGATAAACACTAATTCGCTCACTGCCTTTTACTCACTCCCTTTCGTAAGAAGGTCGAACATAGGTTAGGACTGCGGCCTGCGGCCGTGGAAGTGACTGAAGTCTCCGTTGAGGTTTGTGTCTGGTGTGCTTGGTTCTCCTCCCATTAGCATGCGTACAACCCATGGAAGCCCCTGGTTGTGGGCAGTGAGTTAGTAAGGAATCTAATAACATTATTCCTGCTCTGTGGGCTGATATTAAAAAAAAAAAAAAATAGAGGAAAAGCAAATGCGCACCTGAAGGACAAATCAAGGAATCATTCTTTTATCACCTCTGTCACCACTTCTACCATTTTCAGGAAATCATCAAGTCCTTTTGTTTCCACCTACAAAATACTCCTAGTGTCTTTTGCTTCTCCCAGATTTTACAAGCACCACCCTAATCAGAGCCATGATTTTTCTGTGCCCTGCCTACAGCAATAACCATCTAGTTGGTACTTTGCATCAACTCTTCATCCCCTCCATGTATTGTCTACAAGGAAGATCCAGTGTCTTTACATACACGAGTTCTAGTAGTCCCTCTCCCTTTGCTCTCACTCCGCTCACTCCTTTCAGTTCTTTTAACATCATCATCCTCTTTCCTGCCATGGGGCCTTTGCAAATACTGTTTCCTCTCTCTAGAACTTTCTATCCTTTTCCTCATCTGGCTAATTGCTGACTCACTTCTAAGGCTCAGGTTAAATGTTGCCTCCTTGGCTCCTCAAACTAAATTGAATCCTATCATACTCTTCCAAATTTACCTGTTGATTTTTCAGTTTCACTTGTTTTACCTGATAATTGTATACTGTTTTTTTGAGATGGAGTTTCGCTCTTCTTACCCAGGCTGGAGTGCAATGGGGCGATCTCGGCTCACCGCAACCTCCGCCTCCTGGGTTCAGGCAATTCCCCTGCCTCAGCCTCCTGAGTAGCTGGAACTACAGGCACGTGCCACCATGCCCAGCTAATTTTTTGTATTTTTAGTAGAGACGAGGTTTCACCATGTTGACAAGGATGGTCTCGATCTCTTGACCTTGTGATCCACCCGCCTCGGCCTCCCAAAGTGCTGGGATTACAGGCGTGAGCCACCGCGCCCGGCCCATGTATACTTATTTTTATAATTGTTTAGTATCTTTCATCTCAGCCAAAGTATGAGTTCCACGAGGACAGAAACTGCCTCTGAGCCAAACACCAGTATGGACTGGCACTTGGTAACGTCACTAATAGAGGAGGAGCTCAGGCTGCCATAATAAATTACCATAGACTGGGCAGCTTAAGCAACAGGAATTTTTCTAACAATTCTAGAGACTGGAAATTCCATATTAAAATCCAGAAGGGTCGGTTTCCAGAAGGCTCTCCTCCTAACTTTCAAATAGTCACCTTCTTGCTATATCCTCACATGACTTTTCCTTGGTACATGTGTGTGGAAAGAGAGAGCTATCTCTCCCTCTTCTTTAGGACACCACTTCTATCATTGTAGGGCCCCATTATGACCTCACATAACCTTAATTACCTCTTAAAAGCCGTATCTCTAAACACAGTCACATTGGGAGTTAAGGTTTCAACCTGTGAACTGGGGATACAGTTCAGTCCCTAGCAGAGTCCAACAATATTTCTTGAAAATATGAATATAAAGCACAATCGCTAATGAAAAATGACTTGCCTTACATTGACAGTGGATTGTCTATTGTAGCTGGGTTTGATGAATATAGAACAACTAATTTTTTAAAACTTTGTGTTCAAGCATAACTATCTTAATAAGCATTTTATGTTTATTTTTTATTTTTCCCTTTCTGTCATTGTTTCCCAGGTAATAATGTGGTATTGGCATCTGGATATGTTTGTGACAAAATAAAAGAAAAAACATTTTTCAAATGTTTGTCAGAATTTAGGGGAAGTTTGAATGTTAAGTTTCTTTGGTCACTTGAAGAGAGATTAATTCTAAAGTCCTTTTAATTCTGGTTGTGATCCTTACTTCCTAGTTGTGATGGCTAATTTTAGTGTCAACTTGACTGGGTAAGGGATGCCTGGATAGCTGGTAAAACATTATTTCTGGGATGTCTATAAGAGTGCTCCCAGAAGAGTTCAGCATTTGAATCAGCAGACTGAGTGGAGAAGATTCACCCTTACAGTGTGTGCTGGCATTGTCCCATCTCTCGAGGGCCCAGATAGAAGAAAAAGACGGAGGAAGGATGAATTCCCTCTCTCTCTTTGAGCTGAAGCATCCATCTTCTCCTGCCCTTGGACCTCAAAGCTCCTGGTTATGGGGCCTTCAAACTCACATGAGTGCCTCCCATTCCCCATCCCTCAGTGACATATTAGGACTCAGAATTAATTACAGCACTGGTTTTCCTTGTTTTCCAGCTTGCAGATGGCATATCATGGGTCTTCTGGGTCTCCATAATCGCATGAGCCAATTCCCATCATATATATATTATACATATATCCTACTGGTTTTGTTTCTCTAGAGAGCCCTACCTAACGCACTAGGCAAATCATTGGCAGGGAAATAATCCTGGCTGATTGGAAGTGCTACAGGAAAGAGAAATCTGATGGATCATCCCATTGTTCATGCTTAGTGTCTATCCTAAAAGAAATACAATAAGAACCTCCACAAAACCTTTTGACAGTACTTTGATTCTCACTTTTATTTTCCAGAGTGAATACTTCCTCTGGGTATATTTTCAGAGACTGCTTCTTGTGGGGTTTTTTTGGGGAGGAGTGCAGTATGGGTGTAGGGGTAGAGGACATCTAGTAATTGTGGCTTCATTCCAACTAAAGAAATTCCTCACATCCATTAATGACAAACTGCAATACTGTTGCTGGACTAGAAAACTATCTGTTAGCGTCAGTGCAGCTACCAGGGTTATTAAGGAGCACATTTGTTTTTTTTCCCCTGAGTCAGTGCCCAAAAGGCATTTTATGTAGCCTCAGCTATTTTGAGTACAGTTACACAACTGGCTTGAACTTAGTTTGGCAAAATCTTAGTGTGTGTGTCATGGGCAATTAAAAAATTCCTGGAAAATATGTGTTTTCGCACAAAGTACCATTACTTACACTTTCTGGAAACTCATGTAAATCACAATGAACATTTCATATATAGTCTTATATAGCTAGTTGACTCTGACCAGAGATTATGTGACTATATGGACAGAAGTTGGTCCAGAGAGATGTCTCAAGCGCTTTCCTGAGGTAGTGGTTGAAGCTGTCAGCCAAACAAGGTATGCTTGTCAAGGACTGGCCTCACAGTCTACTATGCATTCCATCTTTTGGTATAGCACTTTGTCAGAATGCAGCAAGCAGAGAAATGCCGTTGTGCAAACATTTTATGGCTCTCAGTGGTTAGGATCTGAACTTAGCAGACATTTCACAGGGCACAAGATGGTAAAAGATCTGATAAGGAGAGCCTGGGTAGTGAGGCTCAGAGCTCTGAGTTCTAGACCTGCATTTGCTGCTGAGGGACTTGGAAGCAGTCTGCCACTTACAGGCTCTGTGACCTTGGGCAAGCTACTTGACCTCTCTCTCTGCTTCCATTTTCTCATCTCTGATAGAAATAATATGAGTGCCTGCTTTGTAGTATTGTTCGAAGATTAAATGAGTTGATGTACAGAAAACACTGAGAATAATACCTGGCATGTGGTTAGCACTCGATGTTCGTTGCTTACTTCTTTTCCTGTTTTTTGTTTTTAAATTTATTACAAGGTTATCCCACTAACTTGCCTCCAATGAGTGTGGTTAAGTATAAACTACTAATCCTGTCCTAACAAATGTCTCATTTGATTAGACAATGGTTAGAAATGGTCATTTGATGCAATAATTTATAACGTAAGTGAGCAAGGAAATATTTTCAAATACGAAAACTTTTGGGCCATGTAATTCAAGTCCTTCTTCCATTTAAAAAAATTCTCCTCTAGATGCTTAGGAGGGGGTTAGTACCCCTTGTTTAGGCTCTCTGCTTAAACCTCCCTTCCACTCCAACTCCCTCGTTTTCTTTAACTTTCTCCCCCTTAGGAAAGTGAAAGAATAACAGCTCCAGCTAGAGACGCTTGCTTGAAATAGCACAGGGCCTCGGCAGCCTCCTCGCAGGGCTCTGCCAGCGAGCCCTGCCCCGCCTGCAGATCCTGGGCTTGCTGCTGGGCACGGAACCGACCCCTGCCGTGAGGCTTGGGGTCGGGCCCGGGCTGTTCCGAAGATAAGGACGATCTCCCTCCCGGGGCCAGGCAGGCACGGCCCCGTCTTGCTATCCTTGAGGTCCGTGCTAAGTACGACATCAGGAAAATCTCTTTTTCATTGTTTGATTTTCCATGCGCTTTGAAAAAGTTCCCATTTCATACAGCCAAGACCAGAATTAAATTGGACTTCACCGATCGTTGCTGAAAAAAAAAATTCCCATTCCGCTTCCTGAGGCTCTTCCGCCTGGATTTGTTTGTTGGCCTCATGGATGATGTTTCTGACGAGCGCCCAGAGCTCCTCACTCAGAGCCCTTCACACACGACATGACCTCGCACTCTGCTTTGTGATATAAATTATTCATCTGATTTCTTCAGCACCAGGCAGGCATGGCCGAGGACAGCCTCGCTTTCCTAAAGTGGAGTCATTGACGTTTTTCTGTTTTCCTGCGAGGTGGTTAGGGAATGATTAAAATGGACCTGAAGAGTCAATTTCTGTTAGGGCTGTAGCCCAGCAGTCAGCAGTCTCCTAGGGTGGTCTGAGGGCCGGTCAGTACGGAAACGCTGCCAAAGCTGTGTCTTCATACTTCTCTCTTTCCTTCCTACCACCCCTCCGTACTCACGGAGGGAGAATGGCAGTGATGTGAGCATTTGATGTTTAAAAACAACAGCAACAACAAACTCAACCCCCCAAATCCCCTGAGATTGCTTTCAGTTCCCCTCCCCCTCCTTATTGCCCACGCCACCACCAACAGTGACACCTAGTGGTCAAATATAAATTAGTCCCTTCATTCTGAATTGACTAGCTTTCTACAGGAAATAAAATTTCCTGTAGAAGCAAATAAAGACTGAGCTTTACTCCTTCCACGAACATGGAGAAAGATGGATAATGAGAAGCTAAAATACATTACTTGGGAGAGGAGGCAAGTGCATTTTTTTCCTTAAGAGCATATTTAAGCTTTTTATCTTAAAAATTAGTTTCTACAGACAAGTGCTTTTTTCTTTGACAACGACCACTTTAATTTTATTATAATTTTAAAAGTTAGCAGCTGATCATCAGTGTTTTAAATTTCAACCCCTATAATTGTTGTGTTTAAAATATTTTAAAATATGTGATAGTACAAATCAGTCATTTGCATAATCCATCTCAAATTCTTGGAACTACATTTACTAGCAAAAATGGTTTCCACTTTAGTGATGTGGTCTCCAGAAAGAAGTGAAAAATTTTAAGAATTTTTTTCAGTAAGCAAGGAAACAAAAACATTTATATTTTTAATTAAATCTTTTAGTGGTTAAAAAAGAAAAACCTTGAATCATTTTTAATTTTTAAATAATTATAGATTCACAAGAAATTACAAAATAGTACAGAAAAGCCCTGTGTACCTTTCACCTAGTTTCCTTCAATGGTAACATCTTAGGTAACTATGATACAATGTCAAAATCAGGAAATTGACATTGGTGCAATTCGTGGAATTTATTTAGATTTCACCTGTTTACTTGTATGCATTTGTGTGTGTGCATAGTGTAGATGCATGAACCACCCCTACAATCAAGGTAAGAAATTGGTTCATCACCACAAAGATACCTTGTGCTACCCCTTTATAACATTGAAATATGTGCTTGAGCCCATGCACCTTGTCTGTGTCAGGAAGAAGGCATGCATATGTCATTATCACACACATTTATTGAATTCTATGGGTCTGTGTTGTGTTAATTGCTTATGCGGTAAATACTACTTACTTTCTTTTTAACAACTGCATTAATTTAAGAGGACAGCAGAGAGAATTAATAAAAGAATGACAATTCATCTGATGTCTTGTCCTCTAACAGTGGTTCCTAAACTTTTTGGCACCAGGGACTGGTTTCGTGGAAGACAATTCTTCCAGGAATGGGGGAGATGGTTTTGGGATGAAGCTGTTTCACCTCAGATCATCAGGCATTAGTTAGATTCTCATAGGAGAGCACAACCTAAATCCCTCCCATGCGCAGTACACAATAGCGTTCACGCTGCCGCAAGAATCTAACTCTGCCGCTGATCTGACCGGAGGCGGAGTTCAGTTGATAACGCTCTCTTACCTGCCGCTCACCTGCTGCTGTGTGGTCTACTTCCTAACAGGATGGACCGTGGCCCCAGGGCTGGGGACCTCTGTTCTAACACACCAGATGGAGTTTTTTCCAACTTTGTTTTATATTTGATACAGATCTAATTCAACAAATATAATTGGACACTGAACTGGGTGATGAAGGAATTACAGCTGCTGACAAAGTGCGCTGCTCAGCACCAATCCTCAGGTCTCAAGACCTGGTCTTCTCCTGGGACCCTCAGATAGCCAAGGCCAGGATCAGCTCTCTGGAGTCCCAAGGACAGGACCAGTTCCAGTTGAGAGGCTTGGCACAAGTCACTTCTGCTCTTTTCAGTCCTCTTTGCTAGGTTTTTCTTAGACAATTTTCTTCTTCAATACTTGAATGTCAAGTCACAACATATTGGGAAATACAGATAATCAATGTGATTTGAATTAGCTACTCTGAAGTAAGGAAAACCAAAAGGCAGTTTAATGATCATTTTCATCTGTCCAAGAAGGCTGTCTAAATCACTTGTGATATGATGTGAACTTTGAGTGTCTTAGATTTCCCATATAAAGAAAAAGAGGCTTAGCAGATGATGGCCAAAGTCCTTTTCAGTGTTATCTTTATAAAGCAAGTGTTAAAAGGTTTCTTTATGGTATAGGCTTCTAATTATTGGGTAGGTGATAAAAGTTAATTAGAAATGCTCCAAATGACTTAAAATAGGCTTCTGTCTTAAAAGGAATGCTTTAGAACTATGGAGTCTTACAAATGTGCCTTGTAAGGTCTACATAAGAGTTTCTTCTGGAAGTCACTCTCAATTTTGAACATCCAGTGAAATTTATTTATTAGTAAATAATGTGCTAATGCATGGTATCATTCTAATGCAACATGTCTGGTGGGCAGAAATCTCACTCATGAGGAAATTGCAATGCTAACTTCCTGATGTAAATATGTCTCTTTCAGGCTGTGTGATCTCGGCAAGTCACTTGACCTTCTTGGGTCTCATTTCTCCTCC
This sequence comes from Sapajus apella, assembly GCF_009761245.1. Classification (NCBI taxonomy): domain Eukaryota; kingdom Metazoa; phylum Chordata; class Mammalia; order Primates; family Cebidae; genus Sapajus; species Sapajus apella. The sequence continues at coordinate 18,261,977 of NW_022436968.1, read as the reverse complement.
TCAGTTTGCTATCTAAATACTGAAATTTTCTTAGATGTCATTCAGGAAATTTCTAGATAAAGCTGAAAATACAGGAAAACAGTTTGTAGTCAAGAGCAAGTGAGACACTACCTCAACAGTATATCTATCTATCTGTCTACCTATCTGTCTATCTATCTGGAAAGAACCTTAAGATTAGTGATTTATTCTACATGCAAAAGAGAAATAACCTTTCACAACTTTGAAATGGTGGTTCTCCCTCACACAGGATCTCAGGGCCATTGTTCACTGGGTGAGGCCCTACTCAGCCCATACTGGTCCCTTCACAGGAAAGCCTGCATTGATTATCCCGTGGCTATGCTGCACAGCCAGGTATGGTGCCCCCTTCCTCCATCGCACTTCCAGGCTCCCGATGGAGAGCAGTTCCCAAGCATGACCACCTGAGCCCCATCGCCTGTCAGATCAGTGGCAGTATTAGATTCTCATAGGAGCGTGAACCCTGTTGTGAACTGCACATGGGAGGGATATAGGTTGCCAGCTTTTTGTGAGAATCTAATGCCTGATGATCTGAGGTGTAACAGTTTCATCCCAAAACCATCCCCCTCAGCATCTGTGGAAAAACCGTCTTCCAGGAAACCAGTCCCTGGTGCCAAAAAGTTTGGGAACTGCTGCTGTACAGGCCTCCAAGATGTCCTGAAGTGCATAATTTGAAATAATTATTTCAAAGTGCTAAATCTACTAAAATTTAGCACTTTTAATTAGTACAACTGGCAGTACCCTACTTTCGGACATAATGCATTTCCAAAAATATGCTTGAAATTTAAGTAGGTAAAGTGGAATAAAATACTCCATATTTTAAGAATGGGGAATGTCTGTTTCCAGAGAGTTAAAGATTTTAATGGATTCTATGATTAGTTCATTCATTCAGTCAATATATGTTAAATGAACACATGCTATGTGCCAGGCACTGTGCTAGGTGTTGGTGAAATTGCAGGAAACAAAACATGTAAAAACCCCCGCCATCATGGCCTTAAAATCTGGGAATGAGTGGAGGAAACAGAAATAGACAAAATAAAAGATAAGTGTGTTTAGGCTCTGCCCAGTGGCTCATGCCTGTATTCCCAATGCTTTGGGAGGCTAAGGCAGGAGTACCCCTTGAAGTCAGGGGTTTCAGACCCTATGTCTATAAACTTCCTTTTTAATTAGCTGGGTGTGGTGGTGCTCACCTGTAGTCCCAGCTACTCTGGAAGCTGAATCATGGATCACTTTAGCCCAGGAGTTCGGGGCTGCAGTGAGCTGTGATTGTGCCACTGTAGTTCAGCCTGGGTGACAAAGACTTTGCCAAAAAAAAAAAAACCAAAAAAAAAACAAAGAGAAGGGAATTGGGAATTTTCTTTATTAAAAGATAATACATGAGAGAAAATATGCATGGGGGAATAGGGTGTGTGTGTGTGTGTGTGTGTGTGTGTGTGTGAGCATGTGTGCACAGGAAGGGTGCAATTTTTGGTACAGGAGTCCAGAAAGGCCTCTGAGAAAAGGTGATGTGTATGAGAGTCTGAAAGGCAAAGATGGATCCCAGCTACCTGGAATTAATATGTAACTTTATTTCCATACCAAGAAAGTTTCATGCTGAGGAAGTTCCTAGAGCTGGACTCAGAAAGGAAGTGATGCTGAAACTCACTGTCTTCTCACACCATGCAGAAGCTGGCCAGCCGGCAGAGAGGCTGAAGGGGGACTCCCCACAAGTGCACAAGTGTCTTTTGTGGGCAACTCTGGTGAATGCCACAGATCAAGGAATCCCAGAAAGGCTTATCATATAGTTAGAATTTTTTTTTTTTTTTTTTGGCAACTTGTGGGGGAATTGAATATATCCTAACTCAGTAATTCCCTTTTCTCTTAGCTGCCAGTTTGCTAGTCTGTGCATTGTGTGTACACTCGCCATTCTCCACAAAGGGCCCTGCCATTCTCTGTGTGGTCAAGCACAGACCTGTGCCTTCCCTACTCCTGTCTGCCCTCTCGTCTCAGTTTCAGGAAGTGTTGAGCTCTCAGGTCTAATGGATGACCAACATAACAATGTTAAAAGAGAGAATGTATTATTACAGCTCTGGATCACTTGCTTGTTTCTTTCCCGTATTGCAGAGTCAAGTAATAATGGCCTTTTATAGAGCAAGAGATAAAAATATAAAAAATGAAATGAAAGTTCATCTGGTAAGAACCATAACTGTAGTACTGAATGAGTAGCTCCAGGTATCTCTTTTTTTCAAGTATGAGATCTGCTTATCCACCCTCACTCCCGGGAGCCTATCCAACAGCACAGAATTATTTAGTTTCCCTAAGTTGCTCTCCTACTTCATGTCATGGCCAGAACTAGCATTCTGCTAAGGCAATCTTGTGAGTCTTAGCATGCAGGGAATATACCTCTCTAACCTACCTCCTGAGGCCACTCATTCCATTCCCTAATTCCCTGATATTAAAACGATGTCCCCAGAGAGGTAAAAATTGACCTAAAGTTATGCTTCTGTGTAGAAGACTGATCGTAGATAAGAGCAGATTGTGTTGAGGGAGAAAAAGACCCCAATGATGGATAGAAGAGGGTGGGAGGGAAGAGACTCAGGGGCTGGGGCATAAGGAACAGAGCATTGTTTGGAAGGACAGCAGCACCTGCTTCATTGTTTTGCCCCAAGCCAGATTCTGTCTATGCAAGGCAAGAAGGAACTGTGATTAGAAGAAGAAGATGACAGACTTTGGAAGGGAATGTATAGAAGTGGAAAGCAACATTGACTCTGCTCTGTTCCCTCAAAGCCTCTTAGAGTCTGTAAGCACTCCAGGACATCTTGGAGCCACAGAGAGAGAGAGAGAAGGAGAGAAAATATGTGTGTGTGTGTGTGTGTGTGTGTGTGTGTGTTTGTTTAGGCAGCTCCAGAGGTAGAGGCAGCTCAGACTCCTCTTCCTTGGGAGTCTGGAAGTGAGGTAGAGGAAGATGGTGACCACACCTGGCTGTTCAGTGTAGCCATTGGATAATCGGTGCAGGCTTTCCTGCTGAAGGAACCAGGGTGGGCTGAGCAGGGCCTCACCCAGTGAACCATGGCCCTGAGATCTGTGTGAGGAAGAACTGGGAGAGCTGTTTGTTCAAGGCAGCTAAAAAGACTACAACCCCAAGTATAGTCTAGGCAAACCCAGTTGGGGTAAGACAAAGTCAATGTTGTCACTGGGAAAACTGAGAGGCATGGTGATGTCAAAGAGTAAGGCTAGAAGCAGTAAAGTTGAAATACGATGAGACGGGTAAGGAAGAATCTGGGGTAAGAATTCAGAAATGTGTTGGTTATAGAAGGCAGCATGGTTAGGGGATTTGGGAGAATCTGGAGCAGGACAGCAAGCGAACGCCAGGATCTTCCAGGCAAGCCCAGGCTGACCACAGGAAAGGGGGTGAACTCTCTCCCAAAGCACGTTTCACAGCATAGTAGTCCAGTGAGATGAGCTGCTCCATAAAAAGGCTCCCATGTGCCCCCACTAAAAAGGAATTGATGAGACTACAACCTGCACTCTTCTTACAGATTCATTAGTGTAGTAAAGCTCCAAGAAGTCCTGAAACAAATAAACCTCTTTAGCTTTACTTAACTCATAATTTCTCCAATAAATTTGACCTTGGACCCCTTTTCTTATGTTGTAACTATTCTATTTCTAACAATACACTCTGGGAAACACTCTTTTATGGCTCCTTTTCCTGGTTTGATTGCAATGGCCACTCACTCGAAGTCTCCCTGGTCATGAAGGCGGTGCCTGCAGAGTCCTTGCTATAAAATAGAGGTCTCCTTGCCTTCCCGATGTCCAGGCCTGCAGAAGGGTGTGGACACTTTATTCATAGCCTTTCCCCTTGCTGTCCTTGTATGCATTTGGGCGTCTGTTGAAATTGAGCTCAGAGAACATCAACAAGGATCTTCTGGGCAAGCTCAGGCTGACCACAGGAAAGGGGATGGAATCTCTCCCAAAGCATGTTTTGAAACCTTCATTAGCTTATATTGGCTTGAAAACTATTATGATGATGTTATAAGAACACCTTCAATCCATTGTGAAAAATACATTTCTTCTAGCTGGAGAGATATATCTTTTTCTCCCAACTTTCTACCTGTACTTTTAAAATCTGGAGGTTTTTTTCCTTACGGTGATTCTTGATGCTACCTCAAGCCATGGCTGTCAGTTAGCTGTACTTTATTGACAGGTGATGCTGGCTGACAGACCATGAACCGTTGATAGCTAATATCCTTAGTTACATCCCACCCCTACTACATACAGGAGCCGAATAGCTAAATTTGTTTTTCCAAAGGACATTGATTAAAAGAGTTGACAAAGCCACTTGAATGTGAAATTTCCAACTGTCTAAAATGAAAAGCTTTCTCGATCTTCATGTCTTGGGCTGGGGAGAAGGTTTATTTTCCTACTGGGTGTAAATAATGGATTTTGCCTTTTCTGGAAATCCATCATCGAAGAGTATGTTGAATACTCAAACAATGGCAGTGTAAATTGTCCTGCAGTGACACTAACTAGCTGGAACTAATTCAGAAATGTTCAGGGAGCATGATGAGGATAACTTCATGTGTGGGGAAGAAACATGACTCACCTGCCTCCATCATAGCACAGCTCAGGACAAACGCTGTCTCATCCAAAGCTGCCCAGGAAATAAAGGATCTTCATTATAAATTACGGCCAGCTTTGTTTTTTTTTTCATTTTCTTCCTTTCTTTCCTTTTTTTAAAGAGGCTCTTTGTCAGAGAATGTCAAAGCTCAAATACTTTTTACTCATTTTCTTGCTGAGAGCTGCAAGCATAACCAGCAGCAACAGCCAGTAATTAATCATAGCTCTGGAGATGGCAGCACACATTCAAAGACATTTTCAACCCACTGAAACACGTCATGGGTTTAAAATTCTGCCATAGAGCAGAATCTCTGGAATGAGCCTTTACATTCTTTCTGATTTTGATATACCTATGGAGTGTGGCCAAAAGTGGCTCTTGGTAAGACATTAGAGGTGGCAGAATTCCTCAGGAAGCATCTAGTGTGGGCAAGCATCTCTGGAGCCCAGTGGGGAAAAACCAGAAGATGGGCAGAGATAAGCATGGGACACCAGGCAAAATATTAGGTGAGTATTTTGGTTATGACCTTTTGTTGCAGTGAATCAATACTTGGAAGTTATGCAAGGCATTTATTGCAAAGATGCTTGTGGAAATGGAAAATGCTTAGGGTTGGAGATAGTTCTAGAAATCACCTAGCCTCTCTATTGCTCTCAGGAGCCAAAGAATTGCCCGCTATTAGTTGATCCAATTACTTAATGATGACTTCTGTCATCACCATTCTGGTCTCTCTGTGGACTGGCCTAAACTTCCCCTTCCTTGTCACTTCAGCTTGCACATGTTCCCTTTTGCTCCATCCTGTCTCTAAATCCTTTTAAAACTTAAAATCTTATTACTAACTGGATCATTGTCTTGACATTTTCATAGTTCATGTTCCTAAGAGATCAAATTTAGTTGGTTCAGATTACAGTTAGGGGACAAGGTACATCATTGGTTGCTGGTCAGCCTATGAATGGCCTGCCTTGGGGTCAGTGCTCACCCCTGTTCTAATCAGCTGTGACCAGGTGGATTAGGGTTACAATGTTTAACACAAGCTGCTCTAGACCTGCTCCTTCAGCAGGGCTGTGATCGGGGCAGGCACAGTGATTGACATCTGAGGTCACCCTTGTATTCCTGTTGCATAATTAATGAGGTGTCTCAAGGCAGCCCATGCTACGTTCATCCACAAGCCCACACAACTGCCATGTCAGTGCTCCAGACTCTCCCAAATCCCCTAACCATACTCCCTCTTGTAACCAACTTATATCTGAATTCTTACTGCAGATTCTTCTTTGCCCCGTCCCATCCTATTTTCAACTTTCCTGTTTGCAGTCTTACTCTTTGACATAATTGTGTCTCTCAGTTTGCCCAATGACAATATTGACTTTGTCTTAACCCACTGGGTTTGCCTAGATCATACTTGTCTAAATAAATCTCCAATCTATTTAGTTCTTCCCATCTCTATGGCCACTACCCTACTGAAGGCCATAATTACTCCTTAACCAGTTTTCCTGCTAACAACACTATGCTTCTCCAATCTTGCAATTCATCTTTCCTTTTTTTTTTGAGATGGAGTCTCACACTGTGTGTGACCTAGGCTGGAGTGCAGTGGCATGATCTCAGCTCACTGCAACCTCCGCCTCCCAGGTTCAAGCCATTCTCCTGCCTCAGCCTCCCAAGTAGCTGGGATTACAGGCACCTGGCACCACACCCCGCTATTTTTTTGTATTTTTGGTAGAGATGGGGTTTCACCATGTTGGCCAGGCTGGTCTCAAACTTTTGTCCTCATGATTTGCCCACCTCAGCCTCCCAAAGTTCTGGGATTACAGGTGTGAGCCACTGGGACTGGTCCTCTTGCATTCATTTTTCAATGGTATCAATCTTATTGTGCTTACAACATTCAGTGGCTCCCTTTGTCCACAGGTTAAAGTCTAATTCCTTGATGTAGTTTCAGAGGTCGATAGGCTTTCATGATCGCCTGGTCCCTCCCAGCCTCTTCCCATATCCGCTCTCCCCAGCCCTCCTTTGCTTTATATGCTCCCCCTTACTCAGCTCCTCTCTGTTTTTTATATATGCCGCACTCTCTCTTGACTTGGGGACTTTGTACCTGTTTTCCCTTTTGCCCATTTTCCAACTCTTCTCCTTCTCAGTTGAAAGTTCATTTCCCCAGACATTTCTGACTCCCTAGACAGGTGTGATGAGGATGAGGAGCTGTTTGCAGCTGTATCCCTGCACTGACCCAGCTGGCTGGCGCATGGTGGGTGTTCTCTGAACGTTTCTTGTTGTTGTGATGTTAAATCCCAGAGCTTCAGGAAATTATCATTTCTGTGTGGGAATCAAAATGAAGGCAGCTAAAAGGAGTGATTAGAAAAGGGAAAAGAGGAAACAAGTGAAGTGAAATAGAAGGATAGGTAGTATAATGATTTTGAAAAATCACAGAGTATAGACAGACCCTGGAAGGAAAAAAAAGGATCTATGAACTTTGATTGCTGAGAGAAATATGCAGCCCCCAGAAGGATCACTGAGATAAAAGAATTTTACTGAGGAATCCATCTCAAGGTTATTTAGCCATTAACAAAGCAGGATTTTGACTCCAGATTAATTTCTTTAGCAACTCTTTTCTAAAATATTTGGAAGAGCTGTGGTAATTCTGATGGGTTATGAACCCAGACACCTGTTACTTGGGGTTTCCTGGGACAGTTTGCATTCAAGATGCAGTCTCACATTCCTAGTGTTCAGAGTTCTCTAGTGTTTCTTGATAAAGGTTCACAAACACCTGCAGAATGGTTTATTTGCCCTTAAGAAACTTCGCCTGTGCTCTCCTCCTTGTACTCTGCCCTTGGAGCTCAGAGGAGAGAAGGGGGCTGGCAACCTTGTTGCACCTCTGTGAAGGAGACAGGCTCAGCCCTCTCTGACATGACCTTTCTCTAGGACAGTCCTATAGCCATATCTGTTATCTGTACCCTACTGGCACAGGGTAGGTAGTGAGTTTCCACAATAGCTGCCCGAGTATGCAAGTGACACCATTCTTTCATAGGTTTAAATGTGAGAGTCTAAATTCCTGATGTGGCAAAATACACTGGAAGCCAAAATGAGAGTGGCCACTGCATGATATTCAGCCAGTGGGAGATAGAGAAAGAGAGGAAGATGGCAAATGGCTAGTCAGTAATGCAGCACCACAGAATCCATTTTCTTCAGGCACACAAGTTAGCCACACATCCCCCAGTGGATCCTTTCCGACTAATGACAGATGGTGATCACAGAACACAGTTTTGTCACACCCTGGGAAGGAGATGTCTGAAATCCATGTGCACTTCAAGAACTGGGGATGCATCTCCTTTGATGGGGTCAAAGAAGGAAGAAGTTGACCCTGGAAGCTCACATAGATGTTGTGGCCTGAAAGGCTTGCAGATCACACCCCACCACCAGGTCCTTCCTACCATGCCTCCATGCCAGCCATGAGGTTTGGTGGAAAGCAGCTTTTGTCCTTCCATCCAAAGGCAATGTGGGTGACTCATCAGAAAAGCATGGATCCAAGTTCTTTTTTCTCAATAGCTCAGTCTGGAGAGATTCAGGATCCTCATCTCTTTGCCATCCAATCTGAGACTAATACAAGTAAACATTCACTGCATCATTTAAGTCTTCTTTTTTTTCTATTTTTCTCTGAAAAAAACAAAAGAAGCAAAAACTAAGTTGGATTATCTATCTGAACCTGTTTTATTTTTTTAATCTGCAAAATTAGGGGATTGCAAAATTTTTGAAGCTTTTTTTTTTAATCTGCAAAATTTCTTGAAAATTCTTCTATGAGGGCTATTTCTAATGCCTTGTTACATTTCATATAAAATAGCGGCTACAGGAAAGAGAGGAAAACACATTATTTTCACTGATGGGCCAGCAAATAAGAAGAGTAATGAGTATTTGGGTGCAGGGTGCACAGCAAGCCTGACTTACAGACACAAGATGCCCAGTTAATTGGTGCCCTCCCCAAGGTCACAGCCTCCTTCCTGGTGGTGTCTCCTCTCTCCTCAGCTCCTGGTAGTCTGTAATGCCATGTGTGTCCTGGACTCCCTGACAGCTGTTGACTTAACTCTTCACAGACTTTGTTCATATTTCTCTAAGTTGGATCATAGACGTAAGGCCCAAGCGGGTAGAGACACAGGATTGCTGTAGATATTTGCGTTCATTCTTTTCTCGTCATCACTGTTTAGACCAACACATCTGGTGAAAGCAAGATTTATGAAGAGCCGTCCTCCTTTTGGCTGCCTGGCTTCCTTGCTCACAGTCAGGCCGCCTTGGGATGTTGATTTTTGTTCTTTTGCCATTGTTTCCAGGCTCCCTATTTCTAATTTCTTTTTTCAGACGCTGACGCAGTTATTTCCACCCCAAGTGCTTGGCCCTGCTCTCCAGCTCTGGGCTTCGTAACCCATGGCAACAAGAGGAGAGAAGCAAGTGATTGCATACCACACACATACACACACATACACACGTGCGCGCATACACATGCACACACACACACACACACGCTCTCTTGCATGCACCATATTCTCCCCAACCCCCTTTTCTGGCTCTGGCAGTCCTGCATGGGGCCCACAAAGTGGGAAGGCTTTCCTGGCTGTAGTGCCAATTAGACACACAGGCCTCATGGTGCTGGGTGTTCTGGGCTTCTGGGTCACAGTGCAGCAGCTGTGGTGGAGCAGTGTGGCCTCCCCTGAGTGCTCCAGTTCCTCACATGTCTCTGGGGCAGCAAAGTAAAATCAGGCCTTGCACACACAGAAATGCCTTCACAACAGTCCATTTCCTGCTAGCTGGGAACCTTATTTTATGTCATCATGGCAACTGGCAGAATTATGCCTGTGAGTAATAGGCACAACTATGTACATATATTTACAGTAAGAAGATTTTTTTCCACATGATTTTACAAATGTACATCATAATTAAATTATTTAAAAGCAAAACTCTCACTCCTCTGCCTCTGTCCCATATTTGTGAGTCATGGGAAGCTTCAAATCAGATCAACTATTTTCTGTTCCTTGCCAAATTTTCTAGCTGGTTTCACCAAAGGATTGAAGGAATCAAGGGATGGACTTGTGCTCAAGTGGTAAAAATCACTTTTCTATCCACAGACTAGAAATACATGATGACTGCATTCTTATCTGACTTGGTCAGGACTAGTGGTAGTAGGTTAATAAAAGAGCCATTTGAAGTGAGGCATCATAAAGAGTGATACATGTAAACCCATGTAACATTTTCTTTTTATTTAAAACTTACAAATATACATTCATCTCCCATGCTTTTGATGTGAGGCCAAGGTCTGATGCTTGGAGTTCAAGTCCACTTTCTTGTATGAGCTGCATCCATAATGCGTCATCTGTAACTTCCAATTTTAATTTTGTAGTGCTATAAGAATTTAAAGACACCTGAGAAGCCCAGAATCTGTCTAGTTTTTATGTCCCACCCCCGATACATTACAACAGTTTCATTCCTACCTCATTTACTAGAAGCAAAGTAGCTTGCCTTATTCTTTCCAAACAATGAAGCTTATTTCTCATTGAAACCACTCTATTTCCTTTTTCCTTCATATTGCATTGATTTATATATTCAACAAAATTATGAATTACAAAACAAATGGAACTGACAAAAACTGGTTTGGGAATAAACACAAGTGCTCTTGATGAGTTGGATATGCAACTGGTGGGAGTAGAGGTGTGTGGACATTGACGACAGCAGCAGTGAGCATTATAAAGCAACCAGGAGCTGTTAGCCCTTCCAGTGCATGCCAGTTGGATGTGATCACATACCTTAAACCTGCTAGAATGTGACTCCTAATACTAGAAAGCTAATACTAGCATGGCGCTAGACAGCCTCTTTCACTGATCTCCTCCACACACATGCTCCTGAACCTCTATCTTCAGCCCTAAGATCAGTTCTTCGTATTTTATATTTAGACACCTCTGTTTGTTGCATTTGCCCCTCACATTCAGTAAGCCTGAAAGCAAGCCATTCTCTTCTTTTGAGATAGAGTAGAACATGCTATTTGCTAGCAGAATTCCTTCATCAAAGGAAATGTTAAGAAAGGAAGCCAAGATAAGGGTCCAGGGCCCAGCCCCCTTCATGGCCCTCCAGAGTAACCCCAGGACCCTCTGAGGATCTCTAGAATTCTTCAGAGCACTCTGGAATAGGTACATAATATAGGCGTTGGAGCCAGACAGAGCTGAGTTCAAATAATCACTATGTCACATTTTATCTGTGTGACTTTAAGCAAATTGGCTATTATCTGAGTCCCAGTTTCCTCAGAAACAAAGTGGGAATAATATAGTTACCAATAAAAATGGTGAACATAAGATGAAATGGTGCCCGGAAAGTACTTGACATGCTGAGGTGCTCAACAGTGTCTGCAGATCAGTTCATTGCTTTGACGATCTGTTTTGTTTAATGATACCCAGTTCCCAAGGTTTTAAGTCTCAGCTAACACTGACTTTTCCTTCCTCTTGGACTACCACCCTCCTCCTGTATCCATCTAGATATTTGGAAAGCCTTCGAGGGGGGCAATGCCTTAGGCAAGAACACAAGTCTGTGCCCTTTACCACTTGAGCATAAGTGCATTAAGTGCTGTAGCATGTAACCTTACTTTCACTTACTTACTTTAACATGTAACCTTACTTAAGGGTTACATGTTAACCTTAACATGTAACCCTTACTTTCACTTTCATTTCCTTCCTGTTGTTATCACTCTAGTTCATGCCTCCATTGTCCTCTAACTTCCTGCTAATCTGTACCCATGCATTCAGCCTACACATTGATGACCAATGACCTTCTTGCATCACAGAACTCATTGGGCAGATGGTGCTCAGAGTCCCTCAGTGGTACCCAGTGGTCTACCACATAAAGTACATATGGCCGAGGTTGGCATTAAAAGTGTTTCAAACTTTAGCCTCTTGTCTTTGACCACTTTGCCACCCACATCTTTTGTCCAGCCAAAGCGACTCCTCTCTGTTCTCTGAATACAAAAATGTCATTCTTCCCAAGTCTATGACCTTGCCTGAAGCATTCCCTTCCACGAATGCTCTTTCTATACTTCTGGCTGTTTAAGTCCCACCGAGATTTCAAGCCAAAGTGGCGCTCTTTTTTTAATAATGTTTCAACTTTTCCTGTTTAAAACACCTTCCCCTTTCCCTGTTCTCCAAAGTTTATACCAGTCTTCCTGAATTGCTGTTGTTTATATGAGATTCCCTCCCTCATGAACCTGGCCTAGAACCTTGCTATAGTAAGCAGTCAGGAGAGAGATCTTGGGTAAAACTTTTTGACAGATAAAATCTCAATATAATAGATAATATCCAGATGAAGAAACAAAAGTGAAAGCAGATACCATGCGCCTCACCGTGGGTTCCTAGTGTACTATCTCAGCAGCCATCTCTCAAAAGAGAGCATTGTTTACCTTGAAGTCTTGGTTTTCCTCCTAGGAAGGTGCATGTGCAGGCAAGACAGAGATTAATGCAAATGAAACACAGTTTTCCTTGACTTTATGTTTTGTTACAAGTTTATTCATGCCTTTTGGAGAGAGAAAATAAAACTTTTGTAAATTGCTGCATTGCTCTAACAAAAGAAAATCCAAATACTCTTCCAGATATTTCTTGCTGTTGTTTTATTTTCTGTCTTCCAAGCTTGGAGTGGGAGATTATTGGCCACAATTTCTTGAACACATATATTGGAAATTATGACACCAATAACAATTTCTGACTTCTCTGCATCAAAGATTTTCTCCTTTCCACTACAACAAATCAAAAAATTTTTTACAATCATTCCATACTGTAACTATCGAAAGCCCAGAACATGACATGAGTGGTAGAAAAGAAATCAGTTGGCATTACCAAATGGGCACAGCCAAACCTCCCTTATCCTTTTTTATTAAGCTGGACAGACTGGCTAATTAAGGTATGCGGTGTTGGGCTCCTACAACTCAAGGAAGCCACCATTAGCAAACAAACATCTGCTTGCTTCCCTCTGCAGTCCCTGCCAGCTGCAGCCGAGGCACAGTAAATTACTCTGCTAATTCTGTTGGCTTGTTCCTGCATTTCTCTAACGTAGAATATTGATCTGTGCCAGAAAGCTTGGCCTTGCAAAGTTCCTAAAGGTGCAAGTGGGCAATGTCTGATATTTTTGAACACCAGGAAGACCTGTGGTATGAGGGAACTGTTGCTGAAGTGGAACCATGCCCAATGACGAAAACTGGAAGGAAAAAAGCTAAGGTTGAAAACAATGTGTCAGTTCATTGAGGGAGTCCTCTTTAAGGGTGAAGCAGTGGGAATCACATAGGAAAATGGCTACCCTTTAAGTTGTTAGTGGAAGGCAGGATGATTCTGACCCATTTTGAAGGATAGTGGAAATGAAATAAGAAAATATAGTCTTTTGATCATTTGATGTGGAAATTCTACTCAAAAGAAAGAAAACTCTCTATAACAGATACCTGTTCTTGATTTTTAGAGGCACCAAGGTGTATTGGCTGAGATCGCAGATTCTAGGATTCCCTACTACCTTAGTAATATGATGTAGGTAAGGTTCCTCTTGTTTCCTCATCTCTAAATGGCAATGACAACACATAGACTTGTGAGAATGAAATTTTGCATGGAGATCACTTATCACAGCTTCAGGCACATTGTTGGATTAACTTTCAGGGCACTATATTTTTCATCTAGAAATCTTATAGACAGTGGATGTACTCCTCTGCAGATTTGTTTGAGAAAAATGGAATAGGTGTTTGCAACTGGTTCTCTACTGAGAAGATATAACCCACCAGTACCTTCCAGAGTTTACTAAGCTCCGACTTTTCTGGCTGGATGGGGTATGAGAGAGCATACCCTGAAAGAAATTAACCCACATATGTAAGGCCAATGGCAATAATAGCATCAGACATTCAGAAGTTATCAGATTGCTTAAAAGTGTGAGGGGCTTTACATAAGCCCCCTGCCCACCCCCACCACCGTCTTACACCTACTTCCCTAATTTAATAGCTATTGAATTTCAAAGACTTATTCTCTGTATCTTCCTGGTTATTTTAAATTGTACTGCTGTCCCTGGCAGAATGGGATGTAGAAACAAGATTCAGGTTATCTTTCAAAGATAAAGCTGACACTGATCTCAAGCAGATATTCTGGTGGGATGTCCTCACCTCAAGGACAGCTGGCTTGTATTCAGTGTGGCTTTTCTGTAAGGTGACGGAAGTTCAGAACGCTGAAAATCGTGGGGCATCTCAGAAGGTTTAGTAGAACCTCAGGCTCCCTCCCTTCTGAGTTCTTAACTATTGACTTTAAAATGAATGTTTTGGGAACTGCCTTTTTGTTCTATGGGGACAAAGCCCTGTGTGAGACACTCATCTAGTCCACACTGCACTCCAAGAGTAGACACAGTTATGCCTGTGATATAGTAGGAACAGTAAAGTTCAGAGAAATTAATGCATTCAATTATCAAAGAATTCACAGCTAGTAAAGTGGTAGAACTAAAATGGGATGCATCCATGTCCATTTGATTTCAAAAACTATCCTAAATTGCCTATGCTATAACATATATTACAATAGATGAACCTCATGAAATTTCTAAAGTTCAACCAATTTTGACCTCCAAAATGGCAGTTTCATATACTACAACCAAATACCTCATTTGACCATGGCATATATTTCATTTGACTTACAGTGTTGATCTAAACTTTTTGTATTGATATTACAAAGTTATCCAAAAAGGAATGCAGTTAAATGTGGTTGAAGACTCTAGTTCAATTCTTCTCATTTTTCTGCTGCAAAATGCCAGGGGAATCTGACTGATCCTATGTCAATGATTCATACATTACTTGACGTTTTCCAATAATTTTGTAATTAATCCTTGTATTTTTTTAACAGCTTTATTGTGTTCTGACCAACTGAGCTTATAATTGTTTTTCCCTCTTGTTGGCTGCTGAACTTCAAGATATTTTGCCATTATGACTTTTATATTACTTCTCAGTTCTTTCTATTCTCAGTTCCGCAATATTGCTGGAGTAATTATTGTTCTTTATACCTTCCAAACATAAGCATATTTAAAAAACATAAATTATATGAAACTTTATTCAATTCTCTGAGATCTAGAACATACTCTCAAGGGGGAATGAAATCTACTAAAATTATATGTACCTAAGATACATTGGTAATATTTTGCTAACATTTTCATGTAAGCATGAAATGGTAAAATACATTACATATGGTATATACATATACGGATAGATGTTTGAACATATAAACAATTCACTTAGGAATATTTATTATCAGTGTTTCAAACTTACTAATTAATGTGTTGGCTTTCTAAGCTTTTCTCCTTCCTCCCCAATAACTCTGAATCTGCCTTTATCACTATGATCAGGTAGTCCTTTTTAACAAAATTTCACCATTCTGCTCCCTTGTCTTCACTTTCAATTTTCTTCTGTAAACCTTTTGCCCTTGTTTTCTGCCAACTCTTTTGAAAGACATATTTTCTCAACTTACGGTTTTAGAGACATTCATAAGATGAATTCAGTTATCTTTTATCCAACTCTCCTTTTGTCCCAAGGAGAATGTTGATGAAATAACATTTTTTTAAATTTGTTTAGCACCTTTTATTTCTAGAGAGAGCTTTCACTGTTGCTATCATTTGACTTGAAAATTACATGTATGGTTCCCGTGTGTGTCTAGGCACTTTTTTAATTTTAAAAATTCTGTAGATATATTTGTATGTATTTTAAGCAATATCTGGGTTAGATTGTATAAATAAATTTCCCCCCCGCTTGCTTTTTTTTTTGGTGATGGAGCCTCGCTCTATCACCTAGGCTGGAGTGCAGTGGTGCGGTCTTGGCTCACTGCAACCTCTGCCTCCCAGGTTCAAGCAGTTCTCCTGCCTCAGCCTCCCAAGTAGCTAGGACTACAGGTACACCCTGCCACACCCAGCTAATTTTTTGTATTTTAGTAGAGACGAGGTTTCACTGTGTTGTTTAGCTGGTCTCGAACTCCTGAGTTCAGGCAATCTGCCCACCTTGGCCTCCCAAACTGCTGGGATTACAGGCTTAAGCCACCATGCCCAGCCCTAAATTTCCAATTTTTCAATAATTATTTAGTTTCACAATCTTTTCTAGTTTTTAAATTTTGAACCTGCTCATATGGACATTCTCTATCATGTTTTACTTGCCAAGGACAGCACAAGAGAATCCAGTGCTCTTTTTAGCTATGATGTCTTGGAACTAAACTTACTCTGACAAATGCAAACATTTTCCTGCTCTAACAAAGGCCTTCCCTAGTGAGTGGTGTGCTGACCACATTGTCAGGAAAGCTTACCTTAGAAGCTAGAAATTTCTAAGAGGTCTGACAAAGCTGAAATGTTTTCAGGTGGTCTTCCTCAAGATCATTTAGATTTAAATATTTGAAAAGAACCCTCTAGAGACAACCTGTTTAAAAAAAGCTCATCTCACAAATGATGAAGATGGGGTCAGAAAACTCTCAAAGCTACTACCACTGCTGCAATCATTTTAACATCCTGTTTTTGTCTTTCTCCTCTAGCAGCTGCCTCAGTAGTCCCAGGGCATGTTCCTGCACACTTATTGCAGGATGCCATAGCCATTTCCTTATTTTGTGTAGCTATTTTTATTAGGTTGTGGACAATGTGCATACTGGTTTGTGAAGGGTTAACACTGAGTTGTGCTTAGTCACAATATGTTTCCTTTGAAGCAAGGGTGCAGTGCTTCAAAAGACAATCACTATAATTCTATGCAGATTTTTCCAGATTAATGAATAGGAATTTTCAATTGAATCTTTAAATGAGTTAGGACAATGTAAGATGGATATAATCCTTAAATTTTTTCATTAATAGACATTTCAAATTTGAAAAACTTAGGCATTGTATACATATCTGATTTATTGCTATATGTGTTCTTGAGTCATAAAGCTGTTGCAAAAGTTACATAATGCTTGCAAAAAATAGTGTGGTCTCTTTGTGAAGCTAAATGAAATAAAGTATAAAGTTTGTGATACATTAAATCACAAACATAAATATGTACTTTATGGCCAGCTGTTATTTCTAAATGTGCACATTTTAAAATAGAAACATTTACCCAACATGCTGATTAGCAATTTCCCAGTTCCAAAAGTCCAATTGCATTTAAGATGCAAAAGATTAAAATGCCTAAATAAATAAAGTTAATAGTTCATCTTCCTAAATGCTTTTATATGTTTTAAGTCTTACAATTCCTTCCAACCCTGTAGTCTCAAGGCTGGAGCTACTTTGATGTGGATTTGTGTTTTATGCACATGTTCTCATCAGAAACAAATCTGACTACATCTCAGACACCCAGAGAAATGTTCTGCACACAAACATATCGAAGGGTCGAAGGGACACCATGTGGCTCCATACTACTTCATGCAGTGTATGCAGGTTATCAGAGAAAGTGAACTGTTCTTCCATTATAATTTCTCAAATATTCAACCTTCATTCTGGCTAAAACTCATCTCTGTTGCTAATGTTCCATTTCTCAATGATTTTACTCCTCTCCTGCATAAAACTTGTTCAAGGAGAACATGCAAGATTATGTTGATTCTAAAATACAGTTTCCCCAGGAGACTTTATTTGCTCATCCATATAGCATCTCTATCTTCGTAGGTAGAGCAGAATTTGTAAATGCCTCCAGTCCTTTAGGACACATTGGCAATTGGCAGTTCAAAAGTTCATATGATGCCATATGTCTGAATAATTTTTATCTACATCTAAAACAATACGGGACTGTCAAATAAAATCCTGCATGCAAACAAATGATGGAATGCAGGGGAACTCTCTGCTTTAGCCTTTTCTTCTTTGTCCGACAAGCTAATGCAATAAGGCCAATAATAAAAGGTTGTGTATTAGGCCTAAAGCCTGTGACAGATAAAAAGAAATGTTGGAAACCAATGAAGATTTTGCACAATTAGATTTTTTGAGGCTGTGCTGTAAGGATTGCCCAGAGCCTGTTCAGTCCTGATTGATGGTAAAATCATAACTACATCATATTAGCTGTAGAGTTCACTGACAGGTTACTACAGATTAATATTGCCACTGCTGTTCACTTACCATCAAACCAGGGGAAATATGAATTGAGCTGTTCTTCTAACAAACCCCGCATATTAAAAGGCAAGGTGTTCTACTGAACAATCTCCCCCTGTCACCGAGGAAAGACACAAACAATATCTATTTGAGAGATATGCAGATACCTTGCAGCATACTAATTAGTTCTCTGCTAAAACAACCCCATCACATCCGGCTGGCTAACGACCCTTCATGTGCGCTTGTTTCTTCAGAGCTCTTGGCTACAGGATTGCAAACGACACCCTAAAATGTGGAGCTGCAAACCTTGGTGATTTAAATGCTGGCTGCCAGGCAAATTGCGGTGACATAAATTTGGCCCGTATGTTTTGCATCATGTGAATATGAAACGGGGACGCCATGGAGCCGATTTTTGTTTGTACTGGACTCTGGAGGTTTGGTGGACTATTTTCAGAGATGCCATTCATGACAAGGAAAAAGAATCTTTTGCTTTACTTTAAAAATGTTGAAAATGTAAGAAATAAGTATGTTGCTCTCCAATTAGATTGTGCTGATAATAATGGCATCCTAAGATGAAAGCATTTTATCTTTTTGCCACCTGAAGCCTTGGATAAAAATTCAACAGTGAAACAGAAACGGGGCTACTATACAGAATATGAAATAGAATGATTCTTTCTGATTAGGATACATGAATAAGGAAGCACTGGAGTAAGAGAGGTATTTCACATCCTGCCTGTTGTGATAACAAGAGGCCTGGCCTGGCATCAGGCAGGAGGCCTGAGGCTTTGGCCTCTCAGTCAAGGTGCTTGTCCTCTCAAGACTTGGAATGTGTATGCGGGGGTTGAATTAGGGGGTCTCCAAGGTCTCTTTCGGCACTATTATCCCATTTTGCTGGCCCCAATGTCTTGTATCCTAGGCCGTGTTTCTTTATAGGTGGTCATTGGATTTCAGCATCAGCATTCCCCGGGTAGCTGGTTAAAGATGTGGAGTCTGGCCCCACCCTATGTGGTTCAGGTGCATGTTCAATTTAAGAACCACTGTCATGAGGGATGGCAGGGACTTGCCAAAAGTCATTATAGACTTTATCATTGTTTTAAAAAATATATGCAAACAGCTAGCGAGTCAGCCAGAGCCTGGGGAAGAAGATAATAATGTCTTTCTAGAGATTTAAAGAGACTTGTTAATCTATATTTAAATTTATATTATCTATTTGTTTGAAGAGAAAATGATGACCCTGGCAACAGTAAACCATAAACTTCATCACATTAGTGGACAGATGATAGATTGGGAGAAGATATTTGCAATGCTTAAAACTGACTCTGACAAACAAAACTTGACACAATTATTATCTAGAATCTACCAAAAAAATGACTGGCAATAAAAAAGAAACCCCATAGAAAAAAGTACAAACAGTATGAAGCTCAAATGATAAACTGGTGTTGGAAAGGGTGTTCAAATTCACTGATAATAGGAACAATTGGCTACTCTAGACACAAGAGAATGTCAGAGTTTAGAAAACTGAATAATGCCAAGTGTTTGCAAGGATGTGGGGTTGTGAAAACTCTTTAATTGTTGAGGGAAGAGGAAATGAGCATGATTATTTCAGAAAGCAACCTTGATGTAATTAAGTATGAGTATGTCCTAAGACTAAGGTGACAAGAGACCCTTTCTTATCTAGGGTAGCAGGGAAAGTCTGAGGTTCTGATGTAATTATTAATAGTGCCCTTTTCATTTCCCAGTATGTTCTTGGGAAAATAAATTATATAGTCACCCTACTACTGCAATCCTACTTCTGAACACATATCCCAGAGAAATTTCCGCAAAGGAACCATATATGCAAATGTCTTTTTAGCATTTTTGCGATAATGAGGAATCAAACTTGACGCCTTCCACTAGGGGAATGGATCAGTACCCTGGGTACCCTGGGTGGTCGCAGTCTGTGGAATACCATCCGCAGGTAAAGGTGATATTCTCCATGTAAATATAGCAATGTGGGTAAATTTTTAAAGTAAAATTATAAATGATAAAGAGAGAAATAATGATATTTAAAGTAAAATTCCATTTGTCTAAATTTTGACAACAAATATAAAAATTTGTTGAGTACAAAAAAAAGTAGATATACGAAAATATATGCACACATCAAAAATATTAAATTGACTATTATGAGAATGAGAAGAATGGGGATGAGGATCTAAGTTAGGAGGAAAAAATAATAAAATATGAGAAGGATCTTTTGTGGAGTTATGTGATGATGTGCTCTACAGAGAGGTGTAGGATGATTATAGACCTCTGCCCTTGAGGTCAAAAATGAAGGATAAAAAACTGACTGTAATCTTAATTTCTGTCTCTGGGAAAGTAATGGAAACATTTTCCTTCAAATTAAATATGATTGTTAGCAGGAAATGATAATTCATAGATAAGAAGTGTTTTGAGTCTGTCCTGTATAACCTATTTGCCAGGAAGATGAAAACTTTAGTCCAGATAATTCTACTGTCTAGTAATCTCCTGACTGATAACAGAGCCTCTGGCATTATCAGTGAGTCAGTGACACAGGTTTCACAGCAGAGTGTAGCAAATAGTATGTGCAAGGTATATATGTTTATAACTCTCCCCTACAACTTTCAATGAATTCCCCATTTCTTGTAAGATAAAGTTCAAACTCCTCAGCTTGGCAACAAGGACCAATGTCTACCATCTGACATGAAATATCCTCTTTGAAAGCCTTCTTTCCAAGAGCACGCTTTGCTTGTCAGAGAAGGACATATATCCTAGGAGCCCCTGGGGCTTCAGCTTACACCTTATGGACAAGAACTGGGTCCCATGGTCATAACTCGCCACAAAGATGTTGGCTGTTTTAGAGCTGTTATAGGAGGCAGGCTTGTTAGTATGGAAGAAAGGGGATGGGACGTGTGGTAGGGTAGGCAACCAACAGAGTTTTCCACAGGACACATGTATTGGATATCCAAGAAACTGTGAACCTTTTCTGCAGTTACATGCCACCACCCAGTGGAATCAAATCATGCTTATGTGGACAGGTTCTTACCATGTCAGACCTGGAGTCAAGCTTCTTTGCTGGGTGATGAGGAGTTTCTTTCATTTGTTTTCTCGATTACTCATTTGTAATATATTTACTGAGCATCTAGCAGATGTTCTTAAATTTGTTTGTACTACAAACCCCTTCAGCAACCAGACGAAACCTGTGGATGCCTACTCAGAATGTTTTTTAAAGCACTCAGTGAAATACACAGGATTCCAAAGAAAGCCAATTACATTGAAATACAGTTTACTTTTGGACCCTGTGGCCAGACACTGTGCTAGTGCCAGGCTATAAAATCGCAGGAATTATGGGAGGAACATTGTTCTCATGCAGCTTAGGTTCCAGAGGAGGAGCCCGTGAGCAGGAGGCAAGTGAAGGCTCCGATAAGAGAGGCCTGGGGTGTGTAGGAGCACACCTGAGGGCACCGGGCTGCATCTGGGTGCAAGTTGAAGGAAAAGAGAAAGATTCCTGAGTATCTAAGAAGGAACCAAAGGAACTGACCAGGAAAGAGGGGGTGGGAAGATGCTTGCGGTGAAAAAGAAAAGTAAGAGCAAAGAGGGATGAAGAGTTTGGAGAACTGTTCTAGTTCAGTATTTCTGGAGTGTAGAGGCAAAAGGGGTGCTGAATTTCTGGGCAGAGATGAGCTCAGGACAAAACACTCCTGAGTCTGCTGCTGTGTTGAATGAGTTTATTGTACAAGGCAGCTTTGCCCAGTAAAGACAAGTGACAAGACTGCAGTGACCTTGTTGGGTTTTGCTCACTGTTGCATCTGCAGTCCTGAGCACAGTGCTGCGTTAAATAATGGTTACATGAAGGAAACGCAAGCCCTCTGGGTTTCTCGTTCCTAGGTCATCATGTTATAATGCATTTCGTGAGGACTTACGGCTGTGTATGAGAGCATGCTCAGCCAGTTCCTATTACAGAATTTTCTACAACTCTTATTCCTCTCCACCTCCATATTCCTGGCTTGGAGTGGCTGCCCCACCTTTCTGTCTTTGGCCAAAATGTCAAGTTCTTGGCTATATCTGTGGGAGTAAGGCCTACAGTGTGAATGGAGCCCAAGTATTGAGGCTCACCCAGGAACATGTGGGAGGCTGTGGGCACTTGTCACCAGAGCCACCATGCAAATTCAGGGCTGTCACCCACTCTGTCACCAGGCTTCACAGAGCCATCCAGTGGCTGTTTCCATGGTCTTCTGGTTTCCTTTAAAGGTAAAAGACTCATGCTCTAGGTTTCTACAGTTTCCTCGGTCTCCTCTAACAAAAATCCTCACCAACAATACCTGTAGTTCACAAAAATGTGGCTTGCAAGGTACCCTACACATTGACATACGTCTGTTTCCCAGTATTTAAGGGATGAGATAAAGATAGAGAGAGCACCCAGTGGGAATAGGGGACGCAGGTATTCCCTGACAGGAGGTAGTAACTAGTCAGATGTTAGAGCTGGAAGCGAGCTTAGAATGTGGTTAGCCCAACCCTTTTCCCTCACTGAGGCCCATTTACCATTGAAATGAAAGGGTTGAATTTTGTTATGTCAACTGTGGCCTTGAATAGGGTGGTAGAAGTTAAATAAGTTGTCTAAACTCTCAGAATTTAGCAACTTCATCTCTAAGATGAATGGTTTGGAATATATGTCTTTGAAAGTCCTGGCTAAGCATAAATGCTATGATTTTTAAATCATATCAGACTCTCTCTATATAAGTCTTATTTTCACTAAAAATGTAGCCTTCCTTTTCTTGGTAAGAGAGATTGACATATAGCTAAAATTTTTAAATTGATTCACTTTTTGTCATATGGACACTATTTTGTTATGGTTACCCTACTATGATTCATGAATCAATTTGCAGCGCAAATCTCAGATGACATAAGTGAATTATTCACATTTCACAGTGGAAATACAGTAGTTTTTAATTTCCCATGTCAGTTAAAATATCTCCTATATTCTATGTTCTGTTTACTTGTTTGTTTGTTTGTTTTCTTGAGATGGAGTCTTGCTCTGTCACCCAGGCTGGAGTGCAGAGGTACAATCTCAGCTTTCACTGCAGCCTCTGCCCCCCTGGGTTCCAGCAATTCTCTTGCCTCAGCCTCCTGAGTAGCTGGGATTATGGACGCATGCCACGACGCCAAGCTAATTTTTGTGATTTTAGTAAAGACAGGGTTTCACCATGTTAGCCAAGCTGATCTTGAACTCCTGACCTCAGGTGATTCACCCAGCTTGGCCTCCCAAAGTGCTGGGATTATAGGCGTGAGCCACCGCACCAGCCAATGCTCTGTATTTTAAAAAATCTAGGAACATGCACATATTCTCTGTTTTGGAATATGTTTGAGAACTTGGCACCATGAACAATGTGTTTGTGAGAAAGTAACTGATCCAGGTGAAATTCACATTACCTGGTATTCTCTATTCCAGGAGCTGAGAAATGTCGCTCTGACTGATAGGACGATCCTAATGTTAGTAGCCTCCTGATTTGGTTTAATCGGAGCCTCAACTCATCAGTTAACTTCACTGTGTCTGATCCTTCATTCGTAAAATGAGAGATAACCTCTCTGACAGCCAGATAAAGAGGAATAAAGTTTGCAAAGCACTTAAGACATCTACAGAATGAATTGAAGAGAAAAAGATAATAATCCACTTGGATTATTCTTTGATGACATGGCAGATTGGCCTAGTGACATAATTTATAGGTCTCTTTCTTTGTCCACAAAAGGATCTTAGGCTCTGTAACTGTGTTTCCTTAGAACTGTACTAATTTTTGGCATGTATCAGGCCCCTGACCATGACGTAGATTTTGAGCAGAAGATCAAATGAGGCCAGACTAGACCACTAAAGTTTTCCTGCATCATTTTTTCCTCTTACACCACAGCACATACATATTTAAAAAGAAAAACATGAAAAAAGGCATCTCTAAAGCAAAAATACATTTTAAAAATTTTGTGCAAGAATCCTTGCAGATGGGCACTGGAAGTCAGCTAGGCAAGCTGTCCTTTTGTAAGAAACTTATAAAATATCTGTGGGACAATGTATATATCATACTTCTACATAAAGGGATCTAATAGAGAGTCAGGCACATAAGTATGCATTTCCAAAGTATGAATGTCATTGAGTAGAACAGTGCAAAAATTCTAGAAGTTTCTAATTAGGTTTTGACTGTGGGATTTGCCTTTGCCTGGAGCAAGAAGCCCAGCTGTTTTACAATAGGGTCTTTTGCCTCCTAGCAACACAGCAGACAACGTGTGCCTTAAATAGCAAGGCTGTTTTCAGGGGCTACATCTCTTGGTTGTCTACAATTTCAATAACATTTTCTGGAATTATAATTCATGTTGCATAGCAGTTATTTCTTTTTGTTTGTTTTTCGAAACTTTGACCTAGCAATAAATTCTTACGGATTTTAGTTTTTGATGCATTAAGTTTAATTGGTGCACAGGACCTCCATTTTGGGGGTACTGGTAGTCTTTAAAAAAATCATTGGGTCTTTAAACTGAAAGGTTTGATGGAATATTAAATTTGATGAATCATAGAAGTGTCTGTGTTTGTTAGCTTTTATAGACCATATTAAAGCAGTCATTAATAAAGTCACACTACATTGCCTTGAGTGGGTTCTAAAAGGTTAACGACTTGATGCAGGCTGGTGTGCTTACTGTTTGAGGGTGGCTTGGGCAAACTTAGTTCACTTTAAAATTGGAATACAAAATAAAGATTATAATTTGCATCTCAAAGCCCGGAAATTTCTTGGTGCCATTCTTCTTTTCCTCCTCCTTTCTCTTCTTCAACCATCAACAAAAATCTTGCTCACTCAGATGTATGTGGTTTGAAGCCACTGGCTAGTTAGCTTCAACAGAACCCAGGAGGGGCAGTAGCATCACCAGAGAAGTCACCCTCCCTCCTGGCTGCTCCTACAGTGACCCTCCAGCAAGCAGATGCCGACTCAACTATGAATCACCCATTTTGAAACCAGAGCTGCTATTTGAGAAGTATACTGTTAACGGTTTGATTTTTCTTCCTTGGAGGCTCTGTTTTGGAAGACAAAATATTTGCAAACTTCAAATAAAAATAACTTATACAGCACCTATAACAAGATCATCTGTCTAGAGGAACCCGTTACATATTTGTTGACTGACTGAATTCAAGACTCAGGGAGGCACATTCTCCTGTTCTGTGGCTAGAAGCATTTGACATTTGGATTTACCCCAGAGATTTTCTGAGTCAAACTTTTATTTTGTGTGTCAGAAACAGCATTAATTTAAGCCAGACTGGGATTGTGTGGTTGCTTAAAAATATTGCTAAATTGTGCAATTCCTTAATACTAAGTAAAGGTTCTACAGATACTTAATGAAAATCCGTGAAACCTATACCCTTCTCAGAGGAAACTCTCTCTTGACAAAGTCAAGTGTGAGGGTAAATTTCTCTTAAAAAGAGACTCGTCCAGTGCCTTGATTCTTTTGGGAGTTGTTAGTAAAATAAATGACTCAAATTGGTTTTGTGTGGGAAACAAATGAAAGCATTACCAGGGGGGTGCCGGGCTGACCTGCAGTAGTTTAACCATTTCCTGAGCAACTAGAAGCTGCTAGATTGGATGGATGATAGTTCCCGTGCTAGTCATTGTGGAGAGAAAAATAAAAGTTCATAAAAAAGAGGCCACCAAGGGTTATATGGCTGCAGTTGTTTCCAGGCTGAAACAACTTTGTATCTGTTTATTATTGTCAGTATCTTGTTATATTGTTCTTTCAGAATCAATAAAAGCTAAACTCCCTGCATGGTTTTACCACTAAACTCTCCTGGAAGGATGTGTAACACTGAAAGTCAAGAATGGCAAAACGGGGAAGTAGGCAGAATGAATGATGATGAATAAAACGTAAACCCACTTTAGTTAATGACCTTTTTCTGAAAGTTTTTCTATTAATGTAAAACATATGGAAAGATTCTTGCTGGTTTGTTTTCATTTTTTTCTTAATGTGTGAGGTAATTTTTTTCTTCAGAGGAAATAAAAGAACAAACACATGTAGTAGTGATATATATATATATATATATATATATATTTTTTTTTTTTTTTTTATTGTTATTTTCAAAGGACTTTTTTTTTCAGAGGACTCTTTACTCTCAACTTTTCCACACTTCTAAGAGGCCCTTGCTGGCAGTCATTGTCACGGGAGGTTGAATTTATCCCATTTAATAATAGTTGTTATATTGAATGAGAAGGCAGTTTTATTAAAACTAGTTTAACCAGCATAATCATTTGCATTTCCCCCTGCTCTGTATTATATCGCTCATCCATATCTATTTATGGCTGAGCACAATAGTCACTCTTAAGTATCTAATGCTTCTTGATAATTGGAATTTCCAGAAATAGCTTTCACCAGCATTGGAGTGTAAGGCTGGACCACAGTTCTGCTAAAGATGTGGTTTGCTGGTAAATATTTAACAGCCAGCTTCTGGTAGTGGGGATAGGGAGAAGAAGCATTTGCCAATGTCCAAGGTGTAAATACTCGCATCACAGCAGATTTGAAACTGCCTACCTTCTATTGCTGAGTAAGGCACTGGGAAGGGATGTACACATTGGCCCTTGCCAGCCAGTTAGGAGTTGGCTTCAGTATGTTACTGTAGACACCTCACCAAGTTACGTGATTATGATTCTCTAATTATTTAACAGATTGGAAAAGGAGAGCTCTGTTGGTTTTATTATTACTTTTTTTAATCTAAAAGTTATGAAAACAATTGTATCTACATGTTGTCCTTGGCTATCAATGTGCTGACCTTACCCAAGCACTATAAGAAACCAGTTCTTGCACTTTTCTTTTCCTAAAAACTCTTGGTTATAGCAGAATGTTCTAGGTTAAAAAAAAAATTATCTCCATAAGGAAAAATAGAATAGTAAATTATTGTTTTTTTCTTCCTAGCTTTATTGAGGTATGATTGATAAATAAAAATTGTATGTATTTAGGTGATGTAATGTTTTGATATATGTATACATTGTGAAATAATGACCACAGTCAAGCTAATTAACACATCCATCATCTCCCATCATTACCTTTTGTGTGTGTGTGATGTGAACACTTGAAATCTACTCTCAGCAAATTTCAAGTATATATTACTATTAACTATAGTCAACATGCTGTACATTAGGTTTCTAATACTTAACTCACCTTACAGCTGAAGGTTTGTACCCTTTGACCAATATCTTCCCAATCCCTCCACTACTCAGCCCCTGGTAGTGAACATTCTACTTTCTACTTTGTTACTCTAAGTTTGGCTTTTTTTTTTTTTTTTTTTTAAGATTCCACATATAAGTGAAATCATCTGGTATTTGTCTTTCTGTGTCTGGCTTATTTCACTTAGCTTAATGTCCTCAAAGTTCATCCATGTTGTTGCAAATGGCAAGATTTCCTTCTTTTTTTTTTTTTTTTTTTTTTTTTATTTTGAGAAATAGTAGAATAGTAAATTGTAGTGGGTGATCCAGCCCTAAATTTTAAAAAGTTTATTTTTAAAGATATGGTCTGATTACTAAAATCAGAGGTTCTGTAGAATGGGGCAACTTTGAAGGATCCATTCATAGGATCAATAAAAAATGATGGACCACTGATGTCTCTAGATCTTTTATAGACAAACAGGAAAAATAGGGTCTACCCTATATATACATATAATACTTTCTTTATATAAAGTACTTATAATATATAAATATATACCATATATATGGTAATATGGTTAATCATGTCTCTAAAGTACTTTAAAGAAAGTTATATACAGTGAAGCTTATTATTTGCAGCTGTTAAAGAGGAATGCCTGCAATGTGAGCAGCCCAGTTTGAAGATAATGGATTTATGAGTTGCAGGAAGCCAAATGTGTGATCGCTTGGGCCAGAATCTGTTAAGTATCATGTTGCTATTTCTCCCCTTTCTTCCCCATCTTAGGTCACATCTCAAATATGAACATCACCCAGAGGTTACCCAGGTGATCCCAGGCTACCCCGGGTGTACAGCTGTGCAGAACTTGATCTTGAAGGACAGATGGCATTAGGGGGAATTCTTTTATACCTTGCACTGACCAGGGCTAAATTTCTGACATTTCTGACTGCAGACAACAAAAGGCTTTCATCATGAGCTCCTTTCTGATGCGTGCTTAAAACCAAGTTGAACGCATTAAAGGGGCGAAGAAGCAGAAATCTATTCCCTGTGCTCTGTGAAGAATTAAATGAAATTTTGATGGGAGTTGAAGGAAGGAGAAATTGATTTTTAAAAATCTTTATGCTCTCTCCTCCAAAAAATTGGATTTAATGTGTGTTTTGGGCTAGTTCTAAGTCTCATTCCAATATACATTATGTCCTATATTTCCTTTAAAAATAGACATTTTAAATAAAATGTTTAATGCAAATTACATTTAGCTGAGTTTGAGCTTCCTTTCTGATTTGAATAATGTTATGATTCTTGCAAGCCCAAACCTTCCCTCAGCAAAATTTAATGTCACCAGGACATGGTATGCTTTCATGAATCCCCCTCCAAATTTTTCCTTTTTCAGCTAGAATATTTTCTCAGGCTTCCTTCTCTCTAATGTTACTAGGATCCTTTGAAGTATTATCTGATTTCAGAACTAAGACTTAACCATGTCCTTTTCAGTAAACTTAAAATAACTCTAATATCCTTCCAATTTAGTACTTCATTCCACCATATACATCCACTCTGGTCCTCTTGACCCTTCATATTTCTGAAAAGTACAAGGCAACCTTTCTGAAATTTAGTTGTTAATTGTATCACATAGAGGGTATACGCCTGAGTGAAAAAAAATAGTATTATAATAACTAACAATTTCTTGAGTTATATATCTGTCCCAGTAATTATTCTAAGTACTTTATGTGCATTTTTCATGTAATCATCACAATAATCTGGAGGAGATAGGTCATATTCTTATTATAATCCCCATTTTCCAGACGATAAAGCTAAGGGATAGAGAAATCATGAGACTTTTGAAAGATCAGAGGACAAGTCGGTAAAGTCAGGATTTGAACTCAAGTTGTCTGGTTGGATTGTTCACATTTCTATCCACTTTGCCATGCTTCTCAAAGTGATCTTACTATTTGTTTTGAAATCTCTATTCAAGGCATGTATAAGATGGTTAGGACACTGGACCAAGGACCAGAAGATGGGTCCTTAACCTGATTTTTTTCATGAATTAGTTGTGTAAACTTGGACAAATCAACATCTCTGGGAAAAAAAAGGTAGTCAGAATTCATTAAGTCCTTTTATAAACATTTATTTTGAATAAATAATGCTCTCAGTGGGAGGCCATCTAAGCAGAGCCTTTAGGATCAATACTGAATACCAATTTTAGGGTAAGACATTGTGGTTGACACAGGGCTGTGGTTGATGCAGGACTCCTGTGTTGAGTCCTTCTCTGCCTCTTACCAGATGTGAGATGGAGCCAAGTTAATCACACTGCCAGAGCTTCTGTTTCCTCATCTGTAAAATTCAGATAATTAAAAAAAATGTTCAGAGAGTTATTGAGGATAGATGAAGAATGACCTTAAAAGACTTAGCACAGCATTCACATGCTTTGCTGTGTGATCCTGGGAGGTTACTGTTACTAGCTCCATTATACAAATGAATCAACTGAGGCCTAGAGAAGTTAAATAACTTGTCCAAAGTCATTCATCTTGTAAGTGGTGTAGTCAGCATTCTAACTCAGGCAGATGAGGTTTCAGTGAACACACCCTCTTTCTCCCAGGACTAGAAGGACACTGTATACTATCAATTACCTGAGCTAACTGTTCATTTTCCAGAATATCCTTCCTTTCCCACAATTCAGTAGCCAAAGAATTGAACTGATACCTGCAGAAGACTTCCTGGATTCCCTCCCACGACCCACAATCCACTATGATAGGCCTACCCTTTGATTGATCAGTGCTATACACACACACACACACACACACTCTCTCTCTCAGTCACTCACTTACCAAGCCTTGGTTTCCTTTTATAAAAAGCCAAAGAGGATAAAGGAATGCCTTCCCATGTATCTTTCTACTTTTCAAATTCTACAGGCTTATTAGGCATCCAGCCCCCTGGCACTACCCTACTTCCCATGTGCCCACGTAGATAAACTTGCTTTAATAAAAGCTAACTTCTGATTTAGCACACAGTATTAAGAATTAAAGTCAGATGAAGCTATTACTGTTAGGAATAGCCTTGGGCTATATTTTAGTTCACTTATGTCATATGTCAAGTGATTAAGAAAATCAAATGCTGTATCCAAGAAAATAGAACATGAAAAGACAGGAATAATGTTGTATGTCTTTAGGACACACATTTAAACACAAAAGAACTAGGGCCCAGATTTCACTATATGTCAAATGTGAATTTATTTCTATACAAGGCTTCAGAACTCTCTAAAGTTTTGCATTGTCTGAAGAGTGCTACAAAGCCATCTGTGATTTGTAGTGGTTGCATCCAGATCTTTGAAAATGCTTTTTCTTCCTAATCAACAGTTAGGATATTGAATTTTCAGAAGAGCAGGATCTCTAGATTTTGATACTTGCCTGATTTCTTAAAGCTTCTAAAGGTGCCTTTTGACTTCCTAATCGACTCTAACAAACACATGGCTTCAGTCTATCTGGGTTCCCCTTTGTCTAAGAACACTGACATCAGGAGTTGCCAACTGGCACCTCTATGTGGACACCTTCCACCCAGAAACCATGTTGAGTTTTTGGGTTTCACAATGATGCTGATTTGAGTCAGCACTTCTAGAAAGGAGGCTTTTTTAAAAAAAATGCTTAAGATTCCCAGTTATTCCTACCTCTGTCTCTTCAGTCCTCAGCATCCACTGGGGCAAAACTAGAGAGCTGCACTGTTTCTGTGTGAGGTGAGCTTATGTCCACAGAGGAGCAGTACCCAGGTTCCCCACTCATGGCCTGTGTAATTTATTTCTAGCAAAGCTCCATCCTTAATTCACTGTTATCTTGTCTTTCTGGCATCTTCCTTCCCTCTGTGCTATGCATGTTGGGGTCAGTGAGGGGAGCAATGACCCAGAGAGGGGCATCTTTAGCATGCCAAGGTCCTTTGGATGAGCTGAAGATTCCTATCTTGACTGAAGTTTTCCAGTTTTTAAATCTCATCTTTCATTTTGTGATGCTTGATAAAGATAGCAAAATAGTATGAGTTAGTAAATAAATGTTAACACGTGCTGCAAATACAAAAGCAGTTTCTTCTGTCATTGATAATGGAGGAAAATGTGCAATAATAGGATTTAATTTGCACTGGTAGGTGAGAGCCTTCATTGCAACACAAAATCTGATTTTTGTTTGTGACCAGCATGAATGCTGACCTCTGACCCTTGAATGATCTTTCCATCTCCCAGAAAGTTCATGAAAAGGTCATGGAGCTGCGCTGACTTCCTCTGTGTGTGCATGGACGTGTCTTTGCTATTGATCCGGGAAAAGACCATTCCATGGCTTTCTTCATTTTATTTTCAATGAAAACCTAATCAGTAATTATAAAATGTTTCTAGTGGAATTCATGTCGGAGTAAGTGAAGAAAGCTAACCTCATTTCATGCTGATTACTTAACCTGGTCATAAGTCCCAATTAAATGCATTTCTTGAGCCCTTAACAAAGCAAAATATGGCACTTACTGGTCACAAGTTCAAAGCAGAAGAGAGGAAAAAAATGGCTTAATAGCCGGAAATAAAAACATCAGTGAATTTTTCTTATGGATTCCTTCATGTCAAATTCATATCATGAGTGACTCGCAGTTTTCCCTTTAGATCATCTTGGCATCATTGAGGAGCAAAAATAAAAATGATTTCTAGTATATTCTTGAGGAGATTCCTTCTTTTGATGCTGCCTGTCACTGTAAAAAGGGTTATGAATCTTCGGAAACCTTCTGTACTGTCGGCAGCATAGGCACCAGTTTTCAAATCAGACTGCAATAACTGGGACAGTTGGAGGGTTTTAAATCTCTATGAGAAAACTATTGCCATTTACAAACAACAAGGATTGTACTACAATGGTGAAAAATGAACTTGCGTCATATTTAGAATGATTGTGTGTGTGGGGATATAACAATACTTTTCAGGACTGTAAGCCATACGTATATTCATATCTTGCACTATTTATCTTGTAGATATACAGCGCTGGAAGTTCTCTGCTGCTAGCTGTTAGACTCGTAGTATTGAGGAGGAAAGATCCCAAGGCTTGTCACTGCCGTATATCACTGCAGCTGTGCCCTTTGATTACACTGGGGCGCCACCAGTCATTAATAACAGGGAAAGCTTTTTGTCTGGCAAATGCATCGCTGTATAGTTCTTTCTTAACACCTAGGCATCTTGGCGGGGTAGCAAAGGCAAATTAAAGATGAAGCTTGTTTATTTTACAGCCACACTTGTGAAAATGGGGTGGCCTTTCCAGAACCATTCAGGAAAATGTATTTTTCCCTTGCCTTATAAAATTGAAATGTTTTCATATTTTGCATTTGCTGAAGGGAATTCTGTTAATAAGTCTCACTCAAACAATTTGAGCACAATGTAATTATGATTTTAATTCCGTCACTGTCATACTCATTTGGCTACCAGAGGGTTACAAAACAAGAGACCATCCAAGACAATTACTGTATAGACTTAAAAACTCAAGTGTGTTCATGGTTGAAGATTCTTGAAGAGCATAATGTGAATGACACTTGCATAGAATGTTTTCCAATGTGGAAAAAACAGCACAGTCAAACTTGATATTTACTGAATGTGTGACTTTGAAAGGTTGATGTCAGAGGCCTGTTTTCTAGGCAATAGTCCTTTCCTATCAAAGTCATCCCAAAGCAGACCGATTTCTGGGAAGCCTGATTCACAGTAAGCTAACTCACAAGAAATGAATATATAAATGCCACCTCCCTATTTCAAATGTTGTACCCTTTTTTTATTTTTTTTTCCTTTTTTTTTTTTTTTTTTTTTCTAAGCTCTCTTACTCTGTCACCCAGTCTGGAAGGCAGTGGTGCAGTCACAGCTCACTGCAACCACAAACCTCCTGGACTCAAGGGATCCTCCCACCTCAGCCTCCTGAGTAGCTGGGATTACAGGTGTATACCACAGAATTCATTTTTAAGGCAAATGGCACTGACTTCCCTATGATGTTCATTATATAAAGTTTATTTTCAAATAATGTTAGGAAAAGAAGCAGTCAATTTAGAAAACGTTACTAAGGAATTCAGAGTACAGAATAGGTACATGGTTAGGACAAAACACCCTGATTGGCGTATGCAAATTACCAAAGTATTTACTAAAATTTGGACAATGCTGTTAATTAATTTTTAAAACTACTGCCAGGATAATCATTCTAAAATATGAATTAAATCCCACAATTGCCTCTACATAAAATCACTCAGCAGTGTTCCAGTGTCTACAGGACCTGACGCCTGCCTCCACTTCCAAACTCATTACTGTCCTCCACGCCACTCACAACCAAATTCTGCCCCTTCTGTGAGAATGCTATTCCCTTTTCGTGGGTTCCTCCTTACTCCTCAAGCCTCAACTGAAATGTGAAGACTCCAGCCCCCAACCCAAGCATTCAGGCAGTCTTTACTCCATTCTCCCATAGAACCTTATTTATACCATGGGGATACCATTTATTACAATGACCTCTAACAGTTTCTGTTTTTATATTTCTATTTACCCTAAAGCCCAAAGCGCTTTATTCATCTTTGTCTCTTTAGCACCTAAGATAGTTCTTGGTGCATATACATGGTGGGCATGAAAAACATTTAAGGATGAATAAATTCCTCATAATGGAAGATATACTTGGCTAGAGACCAGGACGAGATATAATTTAGGAGCAAATTACAAATCCTAAATTTGCTTTATCAGCACAGAGAAGGCGAAGGGGGATTTGAAATTAATAACAATATTAATAGTCATAATATTCACCAATATTTAGTAAGTGCTTACCATGCTCATGGCCTTCTACATACATGATCTCACTTAGTCTTACAACAGCCCCATGAGAGAGGAGCTATTATTTCCTCCGCATGGCAGCTGAGGCTCTGCAAGCTGGGTAGTTCATCCACCGTCAACAGCTCTTTAGGGGTGGAATTGGGATGCAGAGACAGGGCAGTCTGCCCTAAAGCCCCTCCTCCTGGCCTTCTCCAGCCACCATGCTGTTTCTGACTGCCTTTCTACTCTAGACAGAGTGGAATGGGCATTGAGAAGCTCTTTCCCTGGGTTCTGCTCTCCCGTTGATCCCAGCAAGGTCCATGCCTGTTGAGAACAGCTCTAGCATTTTTGCCCCACTGACAGCTGGCTCACAAGTTTCCCTAACACTCTGCTGCTTTCGCCCCAGCCCTTAGAGTAAACCCTCAGACTTTATTCTGCCACACTGGTTTGGCCACAGGCTTCCTGCATAACTGCCTGGGTCACCAAAGGAGCATCATATCTTGGTTACGACAAAGACCAGACTGCTTGGCTGTGCAACACAGCTGCCTGACAAGTTACTTAATGTCTCTGTGCCTCAAGATTAAATAAGTTATTACTTCAAAGGTGCTTAGAACCATGCCTGGCATGTAGTAAATATTATGAGTGTTGTTATATAAAGTGCAGAGCCTCTGGATCATGTCATTTTCTGCTGTTCCAGGTAAATATTTTGTCCAATGGAGTCTTATCCATCCCTCACTTCATTTAGGTGCCTCACAGAGGCTGTCACCAACTTGAATGTCTTTGTCAGGACACTGCCTACCTTCCAATATGTTATAATTTATTTCATTCTTAAATAATGCTCACTTTGGGGCCAGTACTGTGCTCAGTGCTAGAGGACAAGAACATACGAATAGTATAGTCTTTGTCCCCAGGGGGCTTAATATTTGTCAACAAGCAAAATAAAGCCAAAAACTCTGTCTCTGTCCTGTGGCATGCTGGGAGTTCCCCATGGGGAAGGGAGAACAAGTATGAGCATGTAGGGTCAGGGGACTAGGGACTGAGTGTATCACGGAGGCCTCAAGGCTGGCTCTTTCCTGGGAAAAGCCAGCAGTTTAATCTGCCTAGTGCCAGAGGCTCGGCAAACTCAGGTATGACCTGAGCAGGGTCGCTATTTAAGGGTTCTGGGTTAAAAGCAGTGGCGAAAGGCTGCACATTGCAGTGGGGACCTCAGGTGGGGATGGAACAGTCCAGGAGTCAGGTAAGATGCTTCAGTGGAAATCGTAGAGGTCTGCTGAGGTCAGCAAAGGCTGATGTCTCCACAGCATCCCTGCTGTTTCAGCCTGCTTGGTGCCCATGCTGTGACTGACTGTTTAAACCAGCAAAGGGGAAGACTGTGGGAGGAAGTAGGAAGGTTTGAGGGTCCTGTCGAATCAGTAATCAACCCTGAGCTGTAATCTTTGCAAAGACCTTGAGGAGAAATCAAATGTTAGGGCAGAAGTTGCATCGGAGAACCAGGCATACAAGATGGGAATTGAGTGAAGAGGCCGCACCTCAGGCATGAAGAGGCACCTGAATCTCCGTTTACCCTGAGTCCTAGTGAGACTGGACCTGCCAGCCAGTTCCAGGTCCTGTGCCAGCTGGAGAAGCTCCCCAGATGTGAGGGAGACCTGGTTCTTATTGGCCCCCACCATGGTGGGGCTGGGCCTAAAGAAGGCACAGATAAGAACAATCTAAGCTTCCCAAAGCCAAGGGCTTACGTTTTCTGGCAAAGATTTCTTCTTGGGGGTAATCAGAGAGAGAGTGGCAATAAGCTAGGCCTGGTGAAATATTAGTACTCATATGACTTCAGCAGATGGAGCTGGGCAGGAACACAATCCCTGTGGACAGAAAGGAGAGAGCAAAGATACAAGAACAGGAAAGCATGTGCTGAAGGGGAGATTTACTTAGAAGAATTCAGGCATAGAAGCTGGAGAAATTGGATAGTAAAATTGGCACTGTATTTTAGAATAATTACATCATTTTCTCGTTCTGGAGATCCTCTTGACCTGTTCTTATCTCCACAGGAATTCACTGCTTATGTATCCCTTCTTGATGTCAATCCCCTGTCAGTGTGTCCATGGTCCTCAATAAGGGAGGAGGTGCAGTCATGGTGGTGGGGCAGACATCAGCACTGATGAGTGGAGATTCTACTTTGAAAAGGTTTTACTCCTCTACAACCCTAGATGACCATCAGTCAATTCCTGCTCTCAAAAGGAACAACCACTAGATGCTGGAACTCAGTTTGGGTCAAACATAGGGTTGTGCTGGAGAGTATTTAAGATTCCTTCTGGGCTCAGATTCTAGGACTCTCTTCTTAAGGCTTGTTCATGCTGACAAGGTCATCTCCAAGCAGGTAATATTTAAGGGGACTAGAAATGTTTTGATTTAACTAGAAGAATCACTGCCATTTTCTCCATTTCACAATAGAATATTGATATTAGCCAACTTGAGAATGAGTTACAAATCATTCCAATAACAATATATTGTATATTGATTGTATACATGGAAGGCCATATGCCAAGACAGCAAGAGATATAAATGGATAGGACATGACCCCTTACCTTGAGGAACTCAGAATCTGGGGAGACTAATATTTAAACACACAAATAGATGTGTCAGTATAACACAATGGTTGAGAAGGTGGGCCCTAGACAGTGCTACATTGCTAAATATTTAACAGCTGTTGATTTTGAACAAAATGATGGGTGCAATGGGTAGGGAATGCTGGTGTGTAGTTCATGCCTATTTCCATGGTGTAAATACTCTCACTAAAGCTTATTTCAAGCTACCAACTTGACATCACTGAATGCAGAGTTAGAAAGAGACCCAACAATGGACACTCTAATGCTGATATGAACTGGCTCTGGTGATAACGTATTTGGTCTTGAGTCTCAACTCTGGCATGTGCTAGTGTGGTCCCAGCTTTGTAACTCCTTAGCCTTCAGTACCTTCATCTGGCAAGTGGGATGTTAGTGGTGCTTTTTCATAAGGTCATTTGAGGATTCCATGTAAAGTACTTAGAACAGTGTCTGGTGCATGGTCTCATTAAGCATGAGTGTAGTTATTATAATTAAATACAAAGAGGATGGAGAGATGGCTGCCAGGTGGGGGATTCCAGGACTTAAGAAGGGGTAAATTTTGCTACAGGTGGGGATGGTAGGGATTGTCCCCCATCTCAAGAGTTGGGGGACAGCATGTCAAAGCCAAGTAGGTAAGAAAGTACCAATAATGTTTGGAAAATTCCTTGTAGCTCAGTTTGGCCTGAATACAGGTTTACCTTTTAAGGGAGATTATGTGCTTAGGAATTAGGGTGGGCCACATTGTGGGGGTCTTGCATGAAGGAACAATGGACTTACTGTAGGGGGCAGTGAGGAGCCTCTGACTGTTTGAGGGTAGCAGAGTGACAGGAGGCCTGGTATTCCCAACAAAACTTCTTTAAACTGAGGGTGACACGAATGTCCAAGTGAAGTGAGGTGACTGCTTCAAATTACTCCTTGGGAATGCAGACTTAATCTGTGATTTAAAACAAGTATTTACTGGCTACAGCCAAGCAAGTCTGGCATGCAACTAAAGAACATCAAGGCAAATTCTGGGGTTCAGTATAGTGTTCCAGACTCCAACTGGGCCAATGAAAGTTGTCAAATGGATATATCTTCCATAATCATTATCTCATATTAATGAAATTTCATATCAAGTAGATGCTCCATAAATGTGTGATCTCACTGAGTGGAATCATCAGTTCACAGAAACTCTAATACAAAATAAATTGCTGCCTTTAGAAATTACTTTCAAATAGAACTTCCGCAAATATTATAGGATGGGGGAAAGTATCACTTTCTATAGAGCTGATTGAAGGAAAAATTGCTCAGTTGATATTGTTTTCCAGAAATGTCACCCCTTTAGAAAACACTTTATTTCAAAATGGCTCATTTGCTTTGCATCTAATTTCTATCATTTCGGGCTTTATTTTGTAAACAATGTGCAAAGAGCCAAGTTCTTTTTAAACAGCTTACAAATTGCCCAAGTCACACTATTGTTTGTAACAGACTTCACATTTACCAGTTTGGAAGGTACAGTGGCATATGTTGTTTCCTTTCATCCTCATAGTAGCCCTGTGAGAGGGAAACTGCAGGACTTTAAAGTTGGAAGGGACCTGTGAGATGACATTAAAGACGCTTTTTCCTCATTCATTCATTCATTCAACAAATATTTGTTATATACATACTTGACAGAAACTGTGCCAGGATTACCCATGATGAATCAGAGAGAAGGTTCCTGTTCTCAAGGAATTGACATTCTTAGTGCGAGGCCAACTGCAAACAAATACACAAATATATTATCAAGATAATTAAATTGTGGTGTATGCTCTAAAGGGAATATACTGGTTCTATAATAGAGAGGATTTGGGTTGAAATTATTCTTTTGATGTCACGGTCAGGAGGTGATATTTGAACTGAGATTTGAACAGTAAGAAAGAGCTAGTCATTGAAGACCTTGGGGCAGAGCATATAAGGCAGAGAGAACAGCAAGGACTCAGGCCAACAGTGAGCCTGGTGTGGCTAAGGAAGGGGGCGGGGAGCAGTGTTGCAAAGCAAAATAAGCAAAGGAAACAGTAGTACAAGATGACATAGGAAGCTTAGACACAACCCAGATTCTGAGGACTGAATTTCAACCCAAGCCACGGAAGTGTTCTAAGCAGAGGAGAGATATGTATCTGCTGGGAGGTGAATGGACGTGTGGAGGTATTAAGAGTGTAGGCAGTGGGACCAGTCAGGAAGCCCAGAGAGCGAAAGTAACTTGTCCAAGATCACCCAGATGGTTGCTGGCAGAATTGGTTCTAGAACCAGGTTTTTGCCCTCAAGTTTCAAATGTTCTTGTCATTTTGCAAATAAAGAAGTGTCTAAGGGATTTTAATAACTGTATAGGAGCATCTAGGAAGTTTATAATCATCCCGGTCTTCAGAAAAAAAATATTGTGTTGCAGAGATTTTTAATGTGTGTGTGTGCATGAATGCATGCATGTGTGTATGTTAGAAACACTGAGATCACTCTGTACTTCATAGACACTAGGTGTGTGGGTGTGGCAGATACACCTTATTGTCTAATTAATCTCCATCCTTTTCCTTTTTCCTGCCCATAGACTCCTCATTTTATTCCAGATAACATTGTACTTTCCAGTTTCCTTTGCAGTTAAGAGTAACCTAGTTATGACCAATTAGAATTTTGCTGAGATTTTCGGGAAAATTTTTACTTTTCTCATAAAAGCCCCACTTTCTCTACATTCTTGTCATTTTCTCTTTCCTTTGTGAAACCATGAAAATGAAATCCATATGTTAAGATGCAAGAGCAAGAAGCTGGAAGGAGCCTGGTCCTTAATGGTTTAAAAGCTGCAGCACCAACTCTGTGCATGTTACTCCTGAACTTCATGGCAGATAAGAAAATGTTAGTTAAACCACTGTGTTTGGATTTTTGTTAAATGCGGCTGAACACATGAGCTAATTCACTGGCCTGGAGAGAGATGGAGAGATAAGTTAATACACAGTCACTGCAATCCAATATAAACAGCTCATGAAAATATGAGATGGTATCAACTATGTGCTAGAGTCAGGAAAAGTAAGAGTTGTGGATTTTCCTAAACAAAAGAGGTATTTTTCTAAGCAAAGATATGGTAGCACTTTCTTTAGGAGGAATTAAGCCATCAGCTTTTACAATAAAATTTCCTATTCATGTGGGCCCAAGAATCAAGGAGACCTAGAACCATGGACATTTGAATTATACCAGGAGAAAGAACTCTGAGAGGGTATTCAATCAAGCTCCTGTCAGTCACCTGCCAATTCACTTAAAGAGATTGTCAAGAAGTCTAGGCAAGTTTAAGCCTCCTTTACAGGTTATGAGTCCATCAGAGGTGGCAGCCAGAGTCAGCTCAAGGACCTCTAGATCCCTTTTATAAATCAGGCTCACAGCCCATCTTCCTTCCAAGCTACACCCAAGATGGTGATGAGCCTCTAAAGGTCACCCTATTTTCAATCTAGCGATCTCCATGGCTAATCAAAGGAGATGTAAATAAGAGCTTTCTGTGTCATTTCTTTTCATGACTACCTGAAAATATTGTCCTTTGGCAGCTATTCAAAGGCACTATTTGGGTAAAGGAGCAAAGGACATACTCATGCCCTCCTTTTCTCACGTTAGAGGTGCTTTTAGAATCTGCATTTTCTCACTTATACATAGACACACATAGACATTAGACTGGAAATTTGAAGGCAAAGTCTATTGGCAATGGTTACTATGCAATTCCAAGCCCCAGTATGCATAAGGTACTATGCATTATTCCATAAATATTTATTGTGTATCTGACTCAAGGAAACAGAAGTTCTCACAGCTTCCATAGAAAAGGCTAGATAATAGATCACTAAGCAGCTATATAGAAGCAAGAGGAATATCAGGTTCTCAATTCCCCTAAAAGTTTCCCAAAAGCATGACCACTGGATACCCACCATGAGTAGTCTTCCCCTAGACTAAACTAAGAAATCCACCTGGGTCTTATCCATAACAACAAGCTGTGACATTGAAAAAAATATTTTCACTTCCTAAATTTCTTGTCCTTGCATTTTCCACCCACCACTCTATCTATATAGCACACATTTATTGCTTTCAAGTTTCAGTTATTCTCAAATTCTTTTAGCTTGCGTGATATCTGGAAAAATAGAGCATCTGAAAGCAAAGAAAGCCTGACCATGAACTAGCAGTCTCATGTAGCTACAACCCTGCAGGCCACACGGCTACTCTAAGAGGCCAGTCGTGGAGGTGGCTCAATTACCACCAAGGGGTTCCCTGCTGAGTGATGGGAGCACCTTTACAGGCTTCAGTAGTTACAATATCCCCTCTTAGTGGCTGACACTTTGGTATTAAAAACAGAATTTGTGTCAGAAGTAAAAACTGGTCATGGCTCACGTTTGGGGAATACTGTTGCCACGCTAATTTATTTTTCTTTAGAAAATATATCTTAACGTATTTTTTGATATTCTTTGGTCTCTTTTCCAAATGGTGCCCTAGAAAACACTGGCTTTGTGGTCATAACTGGTTTTGAGCTGGTGACTTGCAGTGATTTTTCAAGCTTGGTAGGGGGAGAGGAAGAAGAGATGAGTGAGTTTGTTATCGGGCGTCAGGGATATACTTTTCAAAAATGCACAGCATCTTGGAAGTTTGGTTTCCCATCACCATTTATATTCCTGAGGAATAGTCGTGTCTCTCACTCTGCAGCAGTGTTTCGTGACATTTGGATTTACAATGTTCAAGCTGAAGTCTCGAGCCCCTTGCAGTCTGTCAAAAACAGCTCCTTTGTCCATTTATTTTTGTCTTCCACACCCAGTCTGAATATCTTTTGTAAATTTATACTTGACAACCCTCGTATTTCAGTAGCTGGCTTTGGTTTCACAATCTACCTTGCTTGCTCAGTTACATTAGCTGAAACAACAAATTTAATCCATGATGTCAATAGTAAATTATAGCAGAGAGGTAATATATGTCTGACATCATAAAGGTCAAGGCTATGGTGAAAACACTGCAAATTCTGGAGCCATTGTTCGAGCAAGTGGTGGGCTTTTGCTAAACACTAATATGAAAATCAGATTATAAAAGCTGCATTTGGCTAATCTTATTTTTTTAGTGGAAAATTTCTAAAAGCAGAAAGCTCTCATATCTATACTGCACTGTAGATTTTGTTCCCATGGACATTGGCTATGTAATTATATGTTATATTTGGTAGTGGATAAATAATTAAAATGAGAATTACTTTCCTGAAAAGATTCATTTAGAGCACACATTTTCTATTACCATAGCTGTTAGATAGGGGAGGGGACATTGCCTCCTACCTACCTAAACCACCTTGCCATTAAAGTATCTAAATTACCTTGGTGAATTCTGACCACAGAAGTGGTTGATGAATTGCTTTTGCATAAATGCACTTTCCCTTTGCTAGAATCC
This sequence comes from Sapajus apella, assembly GCF_009761245.1. Taxonomy (NCBI): domain Eukaryota; kingdom Metazoa; phylum Chordata; class Mammalia; order Primates; family Cebidae; genus Sapajus; species Sapajus apella. The sequence goes on along the minus strand of NW_022436968.1, from coordinate 18,220,393 downwards.
AATTTTATGAAACATACTCATGTGTGTGCCTGCGCGCGCACACACACACTCACCAAGAGACACACATATACCAAAGCAACCACTGAACCCTCTCGAGAAGAAAAATTGAAGGCTAGAATTTTCTCTATATAATGAAGTTTTTTAAAACGTTGCCAGTAATATAAGCATTGCTGAGGAAAGCCTAAATGGCTTCATCTCCTGTAGGGAAGAGCAGTCCATGAATCATTGTTTCCATGCAAAAGTGTTTCATTCCTTTAACTGGTGCTATCAGTTGTACTGGCTGATTTTTTTTTTTTTTTTTTTTTTAAGTATCAAAATTTGATTCTGGCTTAAACTCATTTCTTACAAGTAGGGAAAAAAATCTTTCTGCAGAGTAAGCTAAAAGCCATTCTGTGGATGAAAGGGTCTGAGAATCCCATCCCTTTTGTCCTTATAATATGTTTAAAAGGTTTGATCCGTCATGGGCAACCCCAGCAAGCCAACAAGGGTTCTTAAGCAGCTATATCTCTCACTTAGTGCAGATGCATTTTTGTTTGCTAATTAGAAGCATTTACTATAGTTACCATGTGTTCTTGCTGCATGTGTTCGGCTCAGAAAGAAGGCAGTATCTGAGCCCCAAGATATGATGTGGTAGAATAATCTGTGTTAGGTATTATCTCAAGGGAGTGTCATTTTCGTTTGTGTCCCTGAGAAATGAGAAGATAACTTTAGTCACCCAGAGACAGGGATATGAGATGAGATGCTCATGAGATGAGAGTTGGAGCAATTGCTCTAAGTAATCTGAAGACCAACAGGCTTGCAGAAAGGAAGTCCCCTCCAGTGCTCTCAGCCAGAGTCTCTCTGATTTGCCTGTCTCCATTATTGCACAGCACATGATGAGTTTGACTTTGAGAGAGAAGGTGGCCAAAGTGGAGGAATGTCACATGCCTAGGCCACTTTCTCTGCCTAACTTGCAATCACTTACCATGAGCAAGCTGAAGAAACCTACTCCTCAAACTGGCCTTTGCTCAAGTTCATAAAGCACTTCAAAGAAAGAAAACGACTCCTGGATATGAAGGTTGTTGCCATTAATAACCGTCCATTTTTTATTTCTGAGATTTCTTTAATTTGGTGGTTGAAGCCTATGAATATGCCCAAGAGATCATGAACAAGACACAGTTCCTGCCTTCAAGAACCTTAAAATTGAAAATCATGACCAAAAACCAAAGCCCTCTGATCTGGTTTGGATTTGTGTCCCTAGCCAAATCTCATGTCAAATTGTAATCCCCAGTGTTGGAAGAGGGGCTTGGTGGGAGCTGATGAGATCATGAGGTGACTTCCCCTTGCTGTTCTTGTAATAGTAAGTTCTCACAAGATCTGGTTGTTTAAAAGTATGTAGCACCTCCTTTTTTGCTCTCTGTCTCTCCTGGTCCGGCCGCTTTCCCTTCGCCTTTCACCATGATTGTAAGTTTCCTGTGGCCTCCCCAGCCATGCTTCCTGTGCAGCCTGTGGAGCTGTGAGTCAATTAAACCTCTTTTCTTTATAAATTACCAAGTCTCAGGTAGTTCTTTTTTTTGTTTTTGTTTTTGTTTTTGAGACAGAGTCTTGCTCTGTCGCCCAGGCTGGAGTGCAGTAGTGTGATCTCAGTTCACTGCAACCTCTGCCTCTGGGTTCAAGTGATTCTCCTACCTCAGCCTCCCAAGTAGCTGGGATTACAGGCACCCATCACCACGCCTGGCTGATTTTTGTATTTTTAGTAGAGATGGGGTTTCACTATGTTGGCCAGGCTTGTTTCAAGCTCCTGATCTCGTGATCCATCCGCCTCAGCCTCCCAAAGTGCTTGGATTACAGGCATGAACCACTGCGCCTGGCCAGGCAGTTCTCAATAGCCATGTAAGAACAGACAAATACGCCTCTAACTAGCCTCTCAGCTTATAATCCCTCTTGATGTCGCACTGCTGCAAGGGAGGATGAGAGAGTGGAGAACAGGGTGTGTCATTCACGATGGGCCTCATCACAGGGTCTATCACAGTGGATATTGCTACATTTGCAACATTATCATCACTGATGTGTGTTGATTTATATGCCAACAAAAGATCACTGGGGTGTGGTATGTATCTTGCTTTATATCACCAACATGCAATGTTGATATTTTTTCTTCATAACAAGAGAGAAAAATTATTTAATTTCTCTAATTTTTGTTGCAAAGTAAAGTAATATCCTACAAAGCAGGTTTGATCATTTCTGGCAGCAATCAGTTTTTTTCTCTAATCCAAGAGCACATTTTGTTTCTGAATAAATGAATAAGGAAATTGTAGCTGGTACTACGGTCCACCCACCTGTACTTCTCTTTGATTCTGGTAGTGAATAGAAGTTTACAGTTTACAAAAGTTTGCCCTCCTAGTTTAGCCTTAAAGACATCGAAACTTGGTCTCTGGGTTATTTGATGCTTCGGCTAAACAATAGCAATAATTAACCATTGCTATGCCCCATGTCATAGGTACCATGCCTGGCACATCACTTGCTGTGTCTCATTCTGTATTTGCAATAGCCCTTTGAGTTAGGTATCATTATTTTCCCATTTTACAAAGAGAAAACTAGGATTTAGCAAAACTAGGTAATGACCAAATGCTACCAAAAAAAAAAAAAAAAAAAAAAAGGTTGATTGCTAGCCTATGGATTGATTTCCTTTGGGTCAGGTGTCCACTCCTGCTCCAAAAATCCATTCAAGGATACAAATACGACTGCCTCCAAATGCGACGTCTCTCATCACTGCCCAGTCCTGCCTCATTGATGGTTCACATTACAAAGTTCCCTTGATGTGGATTATTCTCCCTGTTAATTCTCTCAGTCCTAGAGTGACAACTGCACTTCCTTTAGCAATTAGAAAGCAGTGGTTTCCTGGGCTGGCTTCATCACCTCAAGCAAGTCTGTTAGCTACTGCTCTTAGCAGGGGAACTGGGAGCATGACGAATGATGGCTGTCTCCTCCAGGAATAAACAAGCTCTTCATTATTCCATTAGTGATTTTTCCATTTCCTTCCAAGCCTAACAATTTATTAGCACTATTTAGGCTAATGTATGGCTGTATTATTTTACATATTTACTTCATATTCTTCATGTGATGACATATTTAGGTGTTCAGATCCTCTGTGTGGTTTTCTGCAGACAGAATTGGATGAGTTTGAAAAGATAACTCTCCCAGCACTGGTAAGACCACTACTAATTCCTCTTTGCGAGCAACTTTTCTTCAATGATTTTTAAAAGAAATGTGAATGGCATGACCACTGTGAATCAAATAGGTTTGAAATGTAATGCATTAGGAGGAAACATTTCTGTGTGCTTCTCAGTCACCCTATGCTGAAGGTAATTCTTATAGGGTATGTTGAAAGCAGCACTAAACAAGACCCCAAGACCCCAGTTTCTAGCCCTCTACTCTGTAGGGTTTTTACAAAAATCAGCAAAGGCATGTGGGTGATGACTCTAAAAAAGTGACTCTTAACCAGACTCCTTTAAAAGAAACACCTTCAGTGCAAGATCACATGTGGACTGGAATTTGAAGAAAAAAGCAAAGTCCCAGGAGACAGGACACCTAGGTCTCCCCTGACCACCTCTCTCTCCCTTTCAGGTGACATGTTCTTACTCTCGTGTCTGTTCTCTATTACCCTGCTGTCCTCTTGGTGTGGCCACTGCTCTTTCCACACTGACCAGCTTCTTCCTTCCATCTCTTCCAGGATTTAGAAAATGGTGGCCGAGAAGCCAAATACAGCCTAAAGTTGTGCTTTATTCGGCCAGCTTAATATTTAGATCAATTTTGAATTTGAGTGTTTTTTTGTATTAATTTTTGCCATATAGTTGCAAATTCATACACTTTTTTCAGATGAAGGCATTTGAGTTTAAAACCACTGTACTCTATATATTTCACTACTTCCATTTATTCATAGTTTTTGCTACTTCTTAACTTTCTATGATGTCTCATGCTGTCCACCCATCTACAAATAATGTGCTCTGCTACATTTGTATGTCCTCTCACTGTTAACCCTCATTTGATCTGTTTATCTCCATTTACATTTTGGAGAAAGAACCTTGCTCTCCCATATGATGTAATACATCAATCCAAGACATCGCTACTGACATGTGTATTGTAAGTGGATAAGTTGTAGGGTATTCATTATTATTACTGTTACTCTTATGTGGTAGTATATATTAGGGCCATCTAATAGTTCCAACTCCAAAACAATTTCTCTCCTGGCATATGTGATGATTTATTGCTTTGGAGTTTATCCAAAGACCTTAGCTAAGAAGCACAGCAGTTAAGCTATGGACCTGTTTTTTTTTAACTGATGTGAACATACCCATGGGTCTTCTGTACACATCTATGAGGGAATAGTTTCAGATTCAGACAAATGGCTCAGATTCTTGGTTGAGTGAGGCAGTTTGTAGGTATAGCCAAGGCACCTTGGAGATACATGGGCAGGCAGAGGTCATTTGGGGATACCTTGAAAACAGTTTTTAAAAATTTTTTGGATACAACAAAGCGATCAGTGTTGAAGAATGTTATGTGGTCCTTACTTACACTTACAAATCTGGCCCCTTCTTTATCTTTGATACACTTACCTCCTGTTCACTCAGTCATTTGCCTGTTTTCTTCTGCTCCAACCTCCTCTGTCAAAATGGACTCAGGTTAAAAATAAAATGATGAAGACAAATAAGGGAAAATAGACCATCTTCTGCTTTCTGTCGGGTCGAGGCACCAAGGCTGGATGTTTCTCTTTCAGTGTCTCATTTTATAAAGAGATAAAGACAACCATCATCAGAGAAGCCAAACTATTAGAATAAAAGATTTCGTAAATATTTAGACTTAACTAATAAAGTAGCATATGTTTACAAAGAATATAGTCTTGGAGATCTCATAACTGGAAATAATTAAGGTTGGTAATTAACTTTGGAAAGAACCCAAAAGCAATGAAAACAATCCGACAAATGATAGTCCAGGAGATGCAAGATTTTGCAAGTGGCTATGACTCAAGACAATGTCTCTTAAGCTTTCTACTTTAGACATTATACTGAAAGCTCAAGAGGCCAGATCTTAGCCCATGTGTTGTCTGCTTTGGCCCACTTCTTAGAAGTGCCATGAAGATAAAAGAGATCATCAATGCAAAGGTATATCAAGCATTTAGAAAGAAAGGTACTGTATATACCCGAGGTATTATTAGCATTATTACCATTACCTGTACCTTGAATTCTCCAACTAGCAAAAACATATTTCCCTCTCTTTGTCTCCTAGTCTCTTGGAGATTATGATTACAGGTGACATATAATTTATGCACAAATTTCTAGGTGATAGCACTCAAGGTATTATGATGTTCCCTTCCCTACCTCATTCCTTTCTTCCTTCTTCTGTCTCTCCTACCTCCCCCCTCTCTCTGTCATGTCACACTCCTGCCTTGGGCTGAATTTGTCATCTGTGCAGATCTACATTTTGCATGATTTGCTGCCAAACCAGTGTCTTCTCCTGGGTTCTCCCCAAAGTAGAGTCTGATGACCAGGACTTTGTGTGCCTCAGGTGTCTTTGGAGATGATCCTAGGGATCAGGAGTGAGAACCAGGGAAAGAGAAGAAGCCCATCAGTGTCTTACAGAGTTGGTTCCTGGTCCTGTACTCAACTGGACTACTTGAGGATATAGAATGCTTCTCAGAATTGCTCACAATGAAAATTAGTGAAGACAAAACACATTTAACCATCAGCTGTCATGCCTGTTGGCTAGGAGTTGCCCCAACTACTATTGCATATGACCTGAGCAGCCTTCTCTAGGTGAGGTTCCCAAGAATTCCAGGTTTTTATGTTTCTTCAGAGTTATCCAATTTGTTGGCATATAATTGTTCACAGTAGCCTCTTGTGGTCTTTTATATTATGTGACATCAGTTATAATGTCTCTTCTTTCATTTCTGATTCTATTTATTTGGATCTTATTTTTCTTAGTTGAGCTAATTTTTTTCCATTTTAACCATCCTTCTAAGGGAAAAAAGCAGTTTTTCTATGGATGGAGTGGTGGTTGGGGGGATGGTTTCATCAGGCATGAGATTCCTCTAAGGAGTGTGCAACGTAGATCCCTTGTGTGCACAGTTCATAACAGGGTTCTTTTCAAAAAAACAATTGTTTTGTGATTGTTTTTTAATTTTCTATTTCATTTATTTCTGCTCTAATTTTTACTATTTTCCTTTAACCTGCTAAGTTTAGTCTTAGTTTATCCTTTTCTAGGTCTTGTAAGTATAAAGTTAGGTTGTTTATTTGTGATCTTTCTTCCTTTTTAATGTAGTTGTTTATTACTACACAAGCTCATAAAAGTGTAGAGTAGAAGTGTGGTCACCAGGGTCTTGGGGAGAAGGAAATGGAGAGTTGTTCAGTGGGTGCAGTTTCAGTTATGCAGCATAAATAAGTTTTGGAGATCTACTGTACAATACAGTATGTATAGTTAACAATACTGTACTGGGCACTTAAAAATTTTAGGGGAGTAGATCTCATATTAGGTGTGCTTGCCACAAAAACAAATAAACATACAAACAAACCAAAAAAAAACAAACAAAATAATACCGAGTCACAAGGAAACTTTCGGAGAGGTTAATGATGGATAAATATGATGGATATGTTTATTACCTTGCTTATGGTAATGGTTCCATGCGTGTATGCATATATCCAAACTCATCAAATTATAGACATTAAATATGTGCAGATTTTTGCACATCAGTTTTACTTAATAAAGCTAGAAGAAGAAGGACGAGGAGGAGAAGGAGGAAGAGGTGGGAGGAAGAGAAAGAAAAGGAGGAGAAGGAGGAAGAGAATAATCATCCCAGGGCAGAAATGTGAGCTCTTTAAATGAGGTTCTGTTAGCAGAAGAATTCTGCAGAGCTTCTAACACAGTGGTCCCCAACGTTTTTGGCACTAAAACCTGTTTTGGGGAAGACAGTTTTACCACAGCTAGGGTGGTGGTCAGGGGGATGGTTTCATCAGGCATTAGATTTTCATTAGGAGTGTGCAGCCTCCATTCCTCGCATGCACAATTCACAATAGGGTTTGAGCTCCTATGAGAATCAAATGCTGCCACTGATCTGACAGGTGGTGGAGCCCGGGTGGTACTGCTCACTTCCCCATGGCTTACCTCCTGTTGTGTGGCCCAGCTCCTAACAGGCCATGCACCAGTATCCATCCATGGCTCAGAGGTTGAGACCCGTTTTAGAGAATATGCGCTGCTGCAGCAGCAGCTAGAATTAGAAGTGAGGCTAGACCAGGCACGGTGGCTGACACCTGTAATCCCAGCAGTCTGGGAGGTCAAGGCTGGAGGGTCACTTGAGACCAGGAGTTCTAGACAAGCCTGGCCAACGTGGTCTGATGTATAAGATCTTCCTCAGCCTGCTTTTGTGTAATTGACTTATGTTAATCTAATAGAGGAATTGAGATTTATTCCTCTTATTTTCAGCTTATTGATTTTTGCCTAGCAATTTAACCTAGAGAATATTTCAAATATTCTGTTTCCTTCACTTACAGTTGTGCCAAACTTGGTCAGTTTTGCTTGTCCACTGGGTCATTTGCCTTTGGATGTGGAGTCTGCTGGCTTGGACTCAAATCCCAGTCCCATCAACTAGCAGTGTGACTTCAGGGAAGTTATTTGACTTTTCTCAATTACAAATTGGGGGTTTATAACCCTATGGTAAACTGTGCATTATAGTATGTACATAATAAAATTTTTGTTCTAAAGATTAGATGAAATAATGCTTGTGAAACAATTAGCTTAGTATACGGGATATATAAAATAAATGCTTAATAAATGTAAACTGTATTTTTAAGTCCAATAAGTTTATAGCCCCATCTAAGTCATTGGTAAAAGGATTGAACAGGAAATGTTCAAATGAAGACCCCAACAGCAGTTTTTCTGAGCCTTTCCTTTAGGTTAGTATCAATCTATGGGATCTCATAAAATCTGTTTTGAGTCCAACCACCAATCTTGTGCTTGAGTTCACCACCAGAGATGACCTCAGTTGCTTTGGTGAATTAAAGGAATCCTTTATCTACACAGCTGTGCTTCTCAAAGTGTGATCCATCAACTATTACGAGCCTGAAATGAGCTGTACAGAAATTGAGAGTAATTGGGCACAAATTTTTATAGGAATTTGAAATTGCCTTAACATTCGAATGCATGGTCAATGGACTCACTTCATTGAAAAATATATAGACCAAATCAGGGAGTATTGAAATCATAAGGTGAGCTAGAGATGGTGAGTAGTAAGAACATGCTAAAGCATGTAATATTTTAAGTTGTCAACTGGAACTCAAATATCTAAAAATACAAAATCCCTGTCTGTTCAAAAGTTAATTTAACTACAACTTTACAGAATAAATTGTTGGAACTACTTACTGGTAAATAATTTATTTGCAGCAGTGTTCACAATAGCAAAGACTTGGAACAGACTCAAATGCCCATCAATGACAGATTAGATAAGGACAACGTGGCACATATACAACATAAATACTATGCAGCCATAAAAAAGGAAAAGTTCATGTCCTTTTCAGGGGCATGGATGAAGATGGAAACCATCATTCTCAGCAAAAACTAACACAAGAACAGAAAATCAAACACCGCATGTTCTCACTCATAAGTGGGAGTTGAACAATGAGAACACATGGACACAGGGAGGGGAACATCACACACTGGGGTCTGTTGAGGGGTGGGAGGCTAGGGGAGGGATAGAATTAGGAGAAATATGTAATGTGGATGACAGGTTGATGTGCAGCAAACCACCATGGCACGTCTATACCTATGCAACAAACGTGCATGTTCTGCACATGTATCCCAGAACTTAAAGTATAATTTTTAAAAAATGCATGGAAAAATGGAAAAAAAGAGAATCTAAATATTATGCACATAGAGCATCATTTGCCACATTTTGGGAAAAAATGTTAAAAATGAAAATCCTGTTTTCTTTGCCATGAATGTATCTCTGTAAGACTGGTTTGTCTATTTTGTTATCAAAACATAGAGACAGTTTTGATCTACATTATCCCCTATAAGTAGCACTGTCATCAATCTAACCTAGATTAGATAAGCTAACATCAAGAAGCAATCTCATTCATCACATGAAAATTATACATTAATATACAAATTGTTCATTAAAGTGTGTACATAGGTGTTCAATATGCAGAATTTATTCCATTCATAATTTCATGTTATGATTGAAGAATTACAAAAATTATGAGTGTAGCAGTCATTTTCTCTATTATTTGCCTCTCCAGATGTTGTCAATGAACAATGTATACAGTTTTTAAAAATTACTTTTTTTCTTATATTTGGTAATATTAGTTGAAATGTAACTTTATGTCTACTTAATCCAATATTAAAAGGGGTCATGCATTTTGCATTCTTTAACATTTTCTTAAACTGACACATTGTAATTGTATATATTTGTGGGATACAATTTGATGTTTTGATACATGTAAATGTTATATAATGATCAAATCAGCTTAGCATATCCATCACCTCATGCTTTTATCATTTCTTTGTGTTTAGGACATTCAAAAACCTCTCTTCCAGCTATTTTATAATACACAATACCTTATGTTAACCATAGTCACCCTATTGTGCAATAGGACACCAGAATTTTATTCTTCCTAATTGTAACTTTGTACCCATTGACAAACCTCTCACTGTTTTTCCCTTTCATCCCCTTCCCCAGTCTCTAGTAACCACTCTTCTGCTAGCTGCTTTGTGATAACTTTTTTTTTTTTTAAGTTTCCACATATGAGTGAGATCATGTGGTATTCCTGTGTCCGACTTAGTTCACTTAACGTAAGGTTTTCCAGGTTCATGCATGTTGTCTCAAATGACAGGATTTCTTTTTTTTAGTGGTGGAATAATATTTTATTGTGTGTATATATCACATTTTCTTTATTTATCCATTGCTGGGCACTTGGCTATTGTGAGTAGTGTTGCAATAAGCAAGGGAGTACAGAAATCTCTTTAATATACTGATTTTTATTTTTGGATATATACCCAGTAGTGGGGTTCCCAGATCGTATGGTAGTACTAGTTTTAATTTTTTGGGTTACTACCATAGTTTTCCATAATGGCTGTACTAATTTACATTCCTACCAACAGTATGTAAGAAAAGACACTTTTCCTTTGTCTCTGTGGTAGCAGCCTCCTAATTGGAGCAAGGTGGTATCTCATTGTGTTTTGGGTTTGCATTTCCTTGATGATTAGTGATGTCGAGCATTTTTTCATACAACAACCATTTGTATATCTTCTTTTGAAAAATAGTAGTTTATTTTTATTGGTTTTACAAAAGTTGCCAACCTCTTGGAAAATTTTTTAAAAAGCTAACTTTCCACAAGAGATAGTTTGAGAAACTCTTCTCTATGCTATTCACTCGATTCAGCAACCTATCCCAGAAAAAGGAAATGAGTAACTCTCATGAACCAAATATAACCCTTATAAGATTTTATTATCTATAAAATAACTGCAACTATCTCACACAAGACATTGTAAGGCTGAATTATTGTTTATGAATTAGCTTTGAAGACAGGTTAAAAAATAACCATCCTTGCGGTGAGCCGAGATCGTGCCATTGCACTCCAGCCTGGGTAACAAGAGCGAAACTCTGTCTCAAAAAAAAAAAAAAAAAAAGAGCGAAAAAAAAAAAAAAATAAACCATCCATTTTTACAATCACAACAATGTTCACCAATCTCTTCTGTAATCATGAAGTGTAGAAGTGGTAGGTATCAGAGAATACATCACATCTTTCAAATTATGGTACACAAGATCACAGTAAGCATCAACACCCAGAGAAGGCAAGGAGTACCCTGGAAGGTGAGGTGGGTGGGAGGAAGTACAGGAGCAAATGAAGAGCTTCACTCTGGGTCAGTTTCATTGTTTAGTAAAATTTTCCATATTGACCCCATTACACAGATAATATAGCCTGGCTTGGCAGCTCTAAAACTGGAATAAAGCTATAATTCATTCGCCAACATTTATCAGTTCTGGAGTATATCCTGGGATCACCAAGACTTGAAGAAGGCAGTATAAAAGTGTAGCAGGAAGGAAGTCGATAGTAATAACAAAACTCAGTATATGACTTTTTTGGAAAAAAAAATAGATAAAAACATTTATGATTCAAAAACATCTTTACTGAGATGTCATCACATTAATAACATAAGACATACTCATTTAAAGTATACAATTTAATGGTTTGTAGGATACTCACAGAATTGTGCAATGATCACGATTTATATTTAAAACATTTGAATACATTCACTTGTGCAATGATCATGATTTATATTTAAAACATTTTAATACATTCACTTTTATTATATATAACTATTGTGCACACATATATATGTTAAATTATTGAATAAAAAATATCAGTGGTCACCTTAGAGGAATGAATAATGCCTAATAAAAGGAGCTTAGCTTCTTGCTGCTTCTCTGTTTACTGCTCCAGAGGGGAGGTGAATGAGCAGCCCACAGCCAGAAGCCCTCACCTCCCCATCAGAGGTGGGCTGGAGTAAGCGAGGTGATCTTCCCCGACCATGACCCTGATCCTGACTGTGAGTGGTACTGGGCCTCCTGGGCAGGTTTTGGCCAGTAGCTATGCCTCACCAGTCTGAGTTAGTGGTTCTGGTGGTTTCTCAATGTTGACTCTAGTCTGGTTGCAACAACCAACACATTTTGATGTTGCCCCAGAACATCAGATAATGATTTTACTTCCCACTGACCTGGAGTAGGTTCAACTGGATGTCTACAGAGAAGAGCAGGGATGGATATGTTTCCCCATTTCTTTTCCTATATTCCAAATCCTAAATTCCTTGAACCACTTCTTCCTGCTTCCAAATGAGTCTGTCCTTCTAGTCTCCCGCTTCCCACAATTCTCACTCTTTTCTTTGACTCTTTAGGAAAACTGATTGCCACGCTTAGAAGAGTATGTAGGATAACTGTCTTTTGATGAACTGTTATTATTTTAGTGGCTAGACACTTAGCCAACAAAGTATTTTCTTAAATGCAAATAACACATTCTTTTCCAACTGTACCACTCCAGAGCATCCCAGCCACCAACTACAGCCCCATGTGGACCCCTTCATAGGTTAAAATAATAAATGCATTCATCTGGGAAGAGGGAAGAAAATGAGAATGCTATTTTATTGGAAAACCCAAATGATTTAAAAACACATATAAGGAAAATATTGCTCCCTAATGTAAACTTCACTGTGAAAAGGCAAACATAAAAATGTGGTCTCTGTTTCAGGTGTTCTGGAAACAAATTCTTTTTTAGGGTTTGAGGACCAAGTCCAAGCACTGACAGAATGAAGAGAGGAATCTGTTTCTGTAATGTTTTCCTTCCTTTGTTAAATAATCTTTTCTATCTTGCAGACGTTTTAAGATTGCAATTTTAGTTCTGATAAACAGTGATTTCACTAACATGTATTTAAGTAATTCAAAATTTGAAAATGATAGACAAAGAGCACACCGGTTTACTTTCTCAATGTGTACAATGTGATAATGTAAACAATTGTGTAAAAACACTGGTAACATAAAATCACAACCCGAACAGAGCTCTTCAATATTTTTTGAGTGCTCACCATGTGCCAGCACTGGGCTAGGGACACTATGCACCCTGCATATACAGGGTGTGCATTCCAGAGCAGAAACAAGTGGTAAGCAGCTATGATAAAGACGAAGAATGCTATGCTAGATAAAGAGCATACTTCTATGAGAGTTCATGGCAAAGGCACTGCCAGAGTAAGTGCCAGCCTCATGGCAAATGGAAATCACAGGTTTCTAGAAGCAAAATGATTTTAGCTTCATTGTTTCATACTTGGAAGAGCAGACACCTATACAGAATACAAACTGGCTTCTCTGTTCCACTCAAGTTAGAAGCAGCTTCTCAAATGCAGGTAACTGCCAAAATAGAAATGGTGCTTCGATGCATTTGAAAGGAATTTTTCAACAGGAACAGCAATTGCATATTTTCTGAACAGGAGCAACTGGCAATCTTTTCCATTTTTCTTTTTTTTTCTAAGATGCTGGCATCTGTTCCTGCTCTGTTTACTAAGGTTTTCATTAGAAAAAGTATAATATATACAACTTTTCTCTATTATTAATATAATACATATTGTCTTTTGTGAATGATGAATTCAGACAAGTAAAGTGTCTCTGGATTTTCCATCATGGTTGGTCATAAATCCTGCAGCCTGCAAGTGATAATGTGTTTTGGCTTTATGTAATTGTGCTGGCTGGAGCTCTGCATGCTTGTGTCTCCAGTTTTATTGTGTTGGGAAGACAGACAACTCTTCTAAGTGCCTCATGGAGATGTTGGCAATGGTCCAGCTCTCTTGGGTGATGATATGTGGGTTTCTTTCTCTAAGGAATTGCTTCTCTCTGACCAGCAGTTTCTCTCGTGGCAGTGTGTCCATCCTTTGGAAGACCATGAAAAGTACAAATATTCCCCCTCTCCACCACTCAATGTGAGAATGAGGGTGGGGGGTGGAAATGGACATGTTGAATTTAAAAGTGTAAAAGAAAATAAATGAGTCATATTAAATGCATACACATTAATTCAACCACTCCTTCCTCCTTTCCTCCTGTCTTCCTTTATACCTTCCTTCCTCAATTCCTTATGTATTTATTAAATACCTTACATGTTCTGCACTATACTGAGTGTCATGAAAGTCCTAAAGGAATTTCAAGTTCTGACATGGAAGAGACAACTATAATGGGAACTTCGGGGAGTGTCCACTTTGGCAGTATATGTGTTAGAGTAACGTTAGCTGCTATAACAATAAACTTAAACTACCAGCGACTTCACACAACAGAAGTTTCTCTCTCACTCAGATAATAATCCAAAGCAGATGTTCCTTATCAGTGGGAGATTTTCCTCTATGTGGTGATAAAGGATTCTGCCTTCTTGAGGCTTGGCCTTTCCCTATGGCTTCAGAATCATTTCTAGTCCCCAGAGATACTGGAAAAGTCACAGCACTTAGAAACTCTACTTTTGCTCATTTTCCATTGGCAAGCACTTGTCACATGACCCAGGTAGATGCAAAGGAGGCTGGGAAGTGCAGTCCTTGGCCAGGCAGCTGCATTCCACAGTATGGAAGGAAAAACAAAAAACTAAGGGACAGCCACAAGAAGAACAGAAATGAATTATCTCTCTTCTCTGTTTTTTAAACAATGATAGTAGAACACTTGGTAGGAAAATACTGATGGACCTACTGAGATAAGCTAGAAAGAGAACAAGGAGATTTGAGAGTTCAAAGGCTGGGATATAAGCAGATCCAACCTCCTGTTTTTCAAGCCAGAAAACATTATATTGTTTATGCTACTTCTCATTTTCAAATCCCCTATCACAGTGTGATTTGGTTCATTTTCTTTTTTTCTTGAAGCAATCATAAAAATTAAGTCTAAAACGAATGCAATTCTTCAGATGGCAGGTTTGGTTGCCCTTTAAGGTACCTAATTTACAAAGCTCCCTTTAATGGGTGCCATCTTACAGCTGAGGAAATGAGCCACTACCATGGAAGTCAGATTTGTTAGCTTTTTTGCCTGAATCCCCTCCATTTTTCTCCCAGCCTCAGTGAGCACAGTTTCTTTTCATCCTAATATGGAGGGGGATAAAATGAAAGGAAATTTTTCCTTAAACCAATAGTGAAACTTTCCAGTTGTGAAGCTCTTTGAAACACAAACTAATTAATAAACACAACTCTCTTCCAAAGCAGTAAGGATTGCCGTTCTCATTTTTCACAGCTGAGAAGGCTGCAGTTAAAATAGTTTGCCCCAGGCTGTGTACCTTGTCTGTGGAAAAACTTTGAGGCACCAGCCTTGTATTCTCTCAGGATGGCATGTTGCCTCTCTAGAGAGTAATTGGCTTTTATACGGGTTGTAGCTAACAGTGACTTCCTCAATGACTCCACAGTGCCCCTGGCACCAGCTATGCAATTAGTAATGCTCTTGTCACAAACTGTGAGTGACCCACTAAAGAAAAAGTAACTCACCGGATGGCCCTATCTCTCATAAACACTTCTGGAGATTGAAGAAATAGTTTTGCAATCAGAAGTCCCATGCTAAACTGGGAATCTGAAAAATTATAAGTATTTGTTCATATCCTTATGGTACTAAGACCTGAGGGCCAAATTATTACTGCCATTTCACAGGTAGAGAAATTAAGAACCAGAGATCATTGCTCCCAATGGGAAATCATTACAAGTCTCTTATCTCAATGCCATCATTTTGTCTTATCTCACTAAAAGAAATATGCTTGTATACAACAGCACTACAGCTATTTCAATAAGAACAAAATTATCACAGGTGACATTGCTTGAGAGTTTGCCTTGACCACACCTTTTATGATGGAATAATTGGTTCTGAATTGTATCATAGATGCATAATCAGAAACTGGCCTCAGTGGTGGTAGAATCTGTAGCCAATCTGGGAAGCCCAAAATGCTTTTACTATACCCACGATTAAAACATTTATATTTACAATACAGTATTATAGTTTGCTTATGAAGTATACGTCCTGTCATAAACACTGGTGGCTGTCAAATATATAAGAGAAATACCTAGGACATAGATCTTTACAGAATCTTTGTTTTCCCTTCTTGAAGCATATGTTGTTTATGTAACTGAGAAATTAATCATCATGTATAAATCCAGTCGAACACTCTGGGTTAATTTTCATTCGTGACCATGGTGAGATTTAATGTTGATGTTATAAAACTGGACTCAATATAAGAGCAACTAGGCACATGTGGCTATTGAGCACTGCAATGAGCTAGTACAAATTGAAACATGTATGTGTAAAATGCACACCAGATTTTAAAGACTTCATATAAAAACAAAATTGCAAAATAACTTGTTATTTTTATATTGATTCCACATGGAAATGATAATATTTTGGAAATACTGGGTGAAATATAATAGATTATTAAAATGGATTTCACCTGTTTTTTGTACTGTTATTATGTAGCTACTAGAACATTTAAAATTCTATTTGTGAATCACATATTTCTACTGGAAAGTGCTGTTAGAAAATTCTCTCCTTTCAAGAGCTTCCTAAATTGAAAGCTTATTCAATCATTCAGTCCCTCAGACCACCAGCAACAGCTTCCTGCCAAATGCACAGTGTATTAGGCAGTTTGCTTTGCTATGAAAAAATACCTGAGGCTGGGGAGTTTATAAACAAAAGGGGTTTAATTGGCTCATGGTTCTGCAGGCTGTACAAGCATGGCACCAGCATCTATCTGCTAGGCTTCTGATGAGGGCCTCAGGAAGCTTCCAATCATGGTAGAAGGAGAAGTGGGAGCAGGCACGTCACATGGTGAGAGCTGGAGCAAGAAAGAAGGGGAGGTCCTAGACTTTTAAGCAACCACATCTCTCATGAACTAACTAAGCAGGAACTCATTTATCATCAAGGGGATGATGCAAAACCATTCATGAGGGATCCGCCTCCATGGTCCAGTCACCTCCAGCATGGGAAATCAATTTCAACATGAGATTTGGAGGGATCCAAGCCATATCACATGGGAAGAGAATATTCAAGGGATAGGATGTTTTCTGGCTTTAAAATCTGTCGTAATTATTTTATTTTCTAATATTGGAAAAGACACTATAAAGTATTTTTTCTCATATCTCTCCCTTGACTAACTCCTATATGTCCTTCAAGACAGCTCCACATCACTGTCCCTGGGAAGCCATCCCTCACTACCACATCCCTCTGTTCCTGGCCATCCGGTGGCATGAAGCTGATTGGGTTAGGTGCTCCTATTCTGTGCTACTCTAGCCATATTATAATCCTGTCTCATCAGAATCTACTTGTCTCTTAAAACCATTTCCTATAAATTCCTATGGTCACAGTCTGTCTTTCATTTTTATATTTCCCTTATGTGGCACCATACCTGGAAACATTTCACAAACAATCATTTGTTGAATGACTGCATAACTGAAGAACAAATAAATAAAAATAATTCTTGGCTGGGCATGATGACTTATGCCTATAATCACAGCAATTTGGGAGACCAAGGTGGAAGGATCACTTAAGGCCAGAAGTTAAAGACCAGCCTGTGCAAAATAGCAAGAGCCCATCTCTTAAAACAAAACAAAACAAAAAATTAAAAGAATTAGCTGGGTATAGTGGTGCATGCCTGTAGTCCCAGTTACTCAGGAGGCTGAGGCAGAAGGATGGCTTGAACCCAGGGGTTTGAGCCTGCAAATTGTAATGAGCTACAATCATGCCACTGCACTCTAGCCTGATTGACAGAGCAAGCCTTTGTCTCTAAAAATAATAGTAACACTGCTTTAGTTGACATTGTTATTTCAGAATTATAAATTATAGTAGTTTACTTTTTTTTTTTTTTTTTTGAGACAGGGTCTCCCTCTGTCACCCAGGATGGAGTGCAGTGGCATGCTCACAGCTCACTGCAGCCTCAACCTCCAGGGCTCAATTGATCCCACCACCTCAGCCTCCCAGGTAGCTGCGACTACAAGTGTGTGCCACCATGCCTGGCTAATTTTTTTTGTATTTGTATTTTTTTGTAGAGATAGTGTTTTATCATGTTGCCCAGGTTGGTCTTGAACTCTTAGTCGCAAGTGATCTTCCCACCTTGGTCTCCAAAACTGTTGGGATTATAAGCTTGACCCACTGTGCTTGGCCAGTAGTTTGCATTTACTTAACACTATAAAAAGTTATGTTAGTTGATTTTCATAAATGTATTTGAAGGAAAATCCTTCATCATTTTATTAACTACAATTCTTTGTAATTACTCTTCCTCAACTCAGGTGTGCTGTGAAAATGATATCAATGACTACAAATTGCTATGTGAAAATTATAAAGTAAAACTGCATTTGTATTTGTATATTACAAATCAACTAAATTGATGGTAGAGAGGTTACCAGCAATATACATGAAGCATTTGCTGGGAATTGAGAAGGTGCCTATTATAAAATATATCTGGGGTGTCATATAATTTACTGACCAAACCCAGAAACTCTGAGAGTTAATGGTAGTGCTATAATATTTATTCTGGGACAAAAAAACATAAACGGGACTATCAGGAACAAATCAGGACATATGGGCACCCTAGTTTTATTAAATGAGAAACATTTCTTGGGCAAGTAGCCCAAGGTATAGACGTAATGGATGGGCTGTCCTCACAGGTTGATAGGAAGAAAGAGACTCTCACTCTTAATGGAAGTACCACGAGTTAGAATCAGCAGTTACAAGATTCTGCCTTTTCTGCTGGCCACTCTGTCACGGGTGGATGAAAGCTTTCAGTAGTCCCCTTCCAGACAGAGCAACTTCAGGAGTCCTGTGAGTGGCAGCTCTATCACTTTGCCCATCCGCTCACACTCAGAAAACTGCTGGGATGGATCTGTTCTGTTGGGTGTGGGGAGAGTCCTTCCTTGATCAATGCTTGATGAGGCAACTCTGTCCTCTTGCTTTCTGTGCTCCCCATCAGAGAGGTTGGAAAAGGAGGAACTGTAGATCTGCAGCTCACTAAGGCCACTAGCCTCTGTCATTGTTCTCTTTGTTCCTCCTAGCCTTGGGGAAAAACTCAAAGCTATATTATCTTGAAAAGAGCTTTCTGTTAAAACCAGTGCATACATTATTATTATCTCCTGAGAGATAAAGAAATGGAGGCTCAGAGATATTAAGAGATTTGCCCAGAGAGAGAATCGTGGTGGAGACTTCCGAGGCCCAGGTTGGGGCATTTTCCACCCTAAAACACTGCTTCATGGAAACGTCTCATGAAGACGGCATTGCCTTAATTTAATTTACAATATAAGCTTGAATGTTTCCAGAAAAATAAAATGTGACGTTCACACTTTGTTTCCTACAGGGGTGATTACCCTGTACCATTCCTTAGGTTTGCTGTCCTTGGGCAAATGTGACTCTGCACACCTAATAATCACAGCCAGTCTAGCGGAGGCCTGTGCTGCCTGAGAGCTCCGTGGATGCCGACCAGCATTATTTAAGTTTTCATTCAAACTCTCCTTTAGGGTGACTTCTGTGCACCTGAAGTGCCCGTTCAAGAAGATCAACAAATGGCTGAAGACAGATTTTTCAGCCAGAGGAAAGAATTATTACCTTACCATCAGTCTAATGAAAACAGAGGTGAAATACCAACCTGCACTAGATAAACAGCACACCAAGCCATCCATCACATTCAGCTGCACTGAGCAGAACACCCTAACCGATTTCACCTGACTTTCCTGTGCCTCTCGCAGACAGGCATTCACAGTATCGGAGAGCTGGGACCTTCTCCGGCAAGCTTTTGTCAGAATTAAAACCTGATCAGGAATCCTTTAAGCCATTCCCTCTTCCAACGTAAATTTCCCTTTCCCTCTAGCCATGAACAGCAATAGCTTCTTAAAGACTTGCTTCTCACTCACAAGCTCTACCAAGCTGGCGTTCCCTTCCAGGACTTGGTTTCTTTCTTTCTTTCTTTTTTTTTTGAGATGAAGTCTCGCCTCGCTCTGCTGCCCAGGCTGGAGTGGTGCAGTGGTGCCCTCTCACCTCACTATAACCTCTGCCTCCTGGGTTCAAGCGATTCTCCTGCCTCAGCCTTCAGAGTAGCTGGGACTACAGGGGTGCTCCACCATGCCCGACTAATTTTTGTGTTTTTAGTAGAGATGGGGTTTCACCATGTTGGCCAGGCTAGTCTCGAACTCCTGACCTTGTGATCCACCCGCCTCAGCCTCCCAAAGTGCTGGCATTACAGGTGTGAGCACCATGCCCGGCCTTGGTTTCTATTATTGGATCTACACAGCACCTCCAAAGACAACTCTCTTTTTCAGAACCTCCTAGTTGATAATTAACATATCCATTCATTCAGCAGAAACAACTGCCCATTACTAGGCTCTCTGGGTATAGAGATACAAGGCCCCATCTTACAGGAACTCAAAGTCAAGGGAAAAAGACATCTTGCCAACATATATACCTTTTCTTTCGTTTTTCACTTATATCCTCACTCATTTTGCCTTAGCAATGCTGAATCAAAGAAAGCAATGCACATTTTGTTAACAATGGCCTGTTGCAGAACATGTTTGAAGGGCTCTAACAAATTGTGCTGATGTCTGTTGATCTTTGAAATAAGGAATCACAATAGAAACAACAAAACCATGAAACAGATTTGTGGAATGCTTCTGATGTGAAAGCCACTAATCATATTTTGTTTAATACTTATGGAAAGCCCACAAGATTGTAGTATCCCCAATACACAAGTGAAGAAATGGAGCCCAGTCTGAGAGTATAGATCTAGTGAGTAGCAAAGCCACTATTTGGACCCAGGTATCTTTCAGGATTTTCAGGGATGGTCATACTGTATCTGGTTAATTCACAAGAAACTGATGAGTAGAAGAAAATTTTGACTACCCATAGTGGAGGAGATCCCTTTCTGGGGTGCAGAATACCTTGCTCCTATCCATGGCAGCACCTTCCTTGTATCACATCTTTATTCAGAAATCTGCAAAGGGAGAGTGAATAGTATCAGAGGATCATCCATACAGACTGTGATAAGGACAGATGAGATGACACTTCAAGTCATACACACATGCACACACACACGGACATGATCTCTGGTGATGGTAGTAATCTCCCCTTCACCCCCATTACCATCTCTCTAGGGCAATTCTACACAAGTCACAAAAGTCTGGCTCTATGATTATTTATTTTGTATTCCAGTGCAGATCATCCATTGTGACCTTCTTTCCTTAGCTTGGGACAGGCTATATTCCCAGAGTAAGTATGCTTTGTAATTAGCTCCTTAGTACCTTAATGAGTATGACTTTTTTTTTTTTAAAAAAAAGCAAGAGGTTGTGTGACTGAGTTCTATGGTTTAAAAAATGTTTAAGAAATGCAAATGTAAACAAAGTGGAATCGGCATTGTGACTATGGAAGATTGTCCCAAATAGATCTGAGAAGCACTGTAGGACTCATGTTCCTTAGGACACTGGGATGTACTCCTGCCTCTTCTGAAATCACATTTTAAAAACGTAAGGAAACATTCTGCCTCCTGCAATTATGCATGTATTTAAGTAACTTTATGCTTAGAGAGCAACTACTTGCCCTACTTCCAAGCTTCTGAGAGGTACCTCCATGTCACCCCCAAGAACCATGTAGCACTTATTTATTCCTATTGCCTCTAACACTTACACTTAGTAGAGGAATAAACTTTTAAGTAATCATTGTTTTACTGGAATCACCGTGTCCAGTCATATTAGCATCGCACCTATTGTGGTTGCTCCATAAAACGTCAAATAAGGAGTTGAGATTTTGGACTTTTCTTCTGTGGTTGTGAAGCTGGGATCTAATCCAGCTGTCAGGTCAAAGACAAACTTCACCTGCACTGTTTCAGATCCATCATGAGTACGACGTGCAAAGATAAGGTTACACCCAGTGAGGTGCTGACACATAGGAAATCGAATCGACCCAAGGGCCGCGTTAATTAAAGCAGAGCTCTGCCAAGCAGGGCTTATCAACTGAAGGGGCCAGAGACTCCCTAAATATCGCCAGCTCAAGATCAAACCCAGCGAACCCTTCCCCTTGGCAGCGAGGCACTCTGAGGACCTGTTTGAAGTACAACCTGAACTTTGCTGGCACTGACCCAAATGCCTACACAGGGCTTTGATCACATAGCTCTAAGTGCCACAGGATTTCAGTCCAAACTGAGGCTCACTAACACCCACAGAAGGTGGAGATTAGAGGAAAGCAAGGAAGACCCAAAACTTCAAGCATGTGCCAAGGAGATAACACTGCGTTGAGAGACAGTTGATACCCCACGAACAGTGCTTTGAGCTGCAGTTCAGAACAGAGGCATCAACACCTCCCCAGCAGATATGGTCTGTTTTGTTTTTTTTTTTTTTGCATTGCCCTCTTGTGTTCTATATGTTAACATTTACTTCTCTAGTGCATTTGTGCTCTCTATGCAATGTGCTGTGACAATCAGAGAATTCTGATGTGGTCTAGATTCTGGACAAACATCATGATTTGTTTTTGTTATGATGGAATTCAAACTAAGCCCTACACTGGAAAGGTGTTCTCATGATAAGTTGACTGGTTTTGGAAATGGATGTGGTATTTGTCTTGCTCTTATGTTTTATGTATCTTTTTTCTTAGTAGGCTCCATTCATGGGTTCAGTGAAGGGCTGGGAGCCAAGTGATGAGAGAAGGAAAGCTGGTGTGCGTGATGTATGCTGATGGAACAAGGGTGGCCGGGGGAGCCTGTCAGCCATGCTGAGTGACGTTCCACACAGTTAGCCTCTGCAGACGTCCTGTACAGAGGGCTTTGTGGCACCCATACAAGTTATGAACTCTGGAGTCTGTAGCTATGAAGAGGTACTTCAAGAAAGAAATTCCTTTTGTGTGCATCCCCTTTCTGGTGCGTCTAATGCTCTTTCACTGTGCACGGAGGAGCTTTGTATGGCTCTAAGTATCACCTGATGAAATAGTTACTTTAGGCCAGGTGCGGTGGCTCATGCCTGTAATCTTAGCACTTCAGGAGGCCAAGGTGGGTGGATCACTTGAGGTCAGGATTTCAAGACCAGCCTGGCCAACATGGTGAAATCCTGTCTCTACTAAAAATACAAAAATTAGCCAGGCATGGTGGCATATGCCTGTAATCTTAGCTACTTGGGAGGCTGAGGCAGGAGAATCACTCGAATCCGGAAGGCAGAGGTTGCAGTGAGCGGAGATGGCACCACTGCACTCCAGCCTGGGCGACAGAGAAAGACTCTCTCTCTCTCTCAAAAAAAGAAATAGTTACTTCAATTGCTAGTTATACTAGTAGTGGTGAAGGAATAGTACCTCTGAATGACTAGATGAAAACAACAATAAGAAAACCACAGCAATTTTCTTTGTTGTCATAACTGGATAATCATTCAGGGTGAAGGTGGATTCTAAAACTTCTTTGATAGCTGAAGTTACCTCCTTTCATGTTCTTTCACTTCTTTGCATGACTCTCTTGCTTACTATGGCAATCTGCATAAGACTTGCATTTTGCATAAGATGTGCATATGTTAAACAGGGAATCCTTTCCCCATTGCTTGTTTTTGTCAGATTTGTCCAAGATCAGATGGTTGTAGATGTGTGGTGTTTTTTTCTGAGGCCTCTGTTCTGTTCCATTGGTCTATATATCTGTTTTGGTACCAGTATCATGCTGTTTTGGTTACTATAGCCTTGTAGTATAGTTTGATGTCAGGTAGCAACTTTTTGCTTAGGATTGTATTGGCTACATGGGCTCTTCTTTTGTTTCATATGAAATTTAAAGTAGTTTTTACTAATTCTGTGAAGAAAGTAAATGGCAGCTTGATGGGGATAACACTGAATCTATAAATTACTTGGGGCAGTATGGCCATTTTCACAATACTGATTCTTCCTATCCATGAGCATGGAATGTTTTTTCATTTCTTTGTATCCTCTTTTATTTCCATGAGTAGTGGTTTGTAGTTCTCCTTGAAGAAGTCCTTCACATCCCTAAGACAAAAATCCCTTGTATTCCTAGGTATTTTTTTCCCTTTATTGCAATTGTGAATGGGAGCTGACTCATGATTTGGCTTTCTGTCTATAATTGGTGTATAGGAATGCTTGTGATTTTTGCACATTGAAGTTGCTTATTGCTTAAGGAGATTTTGGGCTGAGGCGATGGGGTTTTTGAAATATACAATCGTGTCATCTGCAAACAGACACAATTTAACTTCTTCTCTTTCTATTTGAATACACTTTCTTTCTTTCTCTTGCTTGATTGCCCTGGCCAGAACTTCCAATACTATGTTGAATAGAAGTGGTGAAAGAGGACATCCTTGTCTTGTGCTGGTTTTCAAAAGGAATGCTTCCAGCTTTTGGCCATTCAGTATGATATTGCCTGTGGGGCTGTCACATATAACTCTTATTATTTTGAGATACATTCCATCAATACCTAGTTTATTGAGAGTTTTTAGCATGAAGGGGTGTTGAATTTTATTAAAGACCTTTTCTGCATATGTTGAAATAATCGTGGTTTTTGTCATTGGTTCTGTTTATGTGATAGATTACATTTGTTGATTTGTGTATGTTGAACCAGCCTTGCATCCCAGGGATAAAGCCGACTTGATCGTGGTGGACAAGGTTTTTGATGTGCTGCTGGATTCAGTTTGCCAGTATTTTGTTGAGAATTTTCACATTGCTGTTTATCAAGGACATTGTCCCAAAATTTTCTTCTTTTGTGGTGTCTCTGCCAGGTTTTGGTATCAGGATGATGCTGGCCACATAAAATGAGTTAGAGAGGAGTTCCTCTTTTTCTGTTGTTTGGATTTGTTTCAGAAGGAATGGTACCAGCTCCTCTTTGTACCTCTGGTAAAATTGGGCTATGAATCCATCTGGTCCTGGATTTTTTTTTGGTTGGTAGGCTATTAATTACTGCCTCAGTTTCAGAACTTGTTATTGGTCTACTCAGGGATTCAACTTCTTCATGGTTTAGTCTTGGGAGGGTGTATGTGTCCAGGAATTTATCAATTTCTTCTAGGTTTTCTAGTGTATTTGCCTAGAGGTGTTTGTGTATTCTCTGATGGTAGTTTGTATTTCTGTGGGATCAGCGGTGATATCTCCTTTATCGTTTTTTATTGTGTGAAAACTGGGTAGTCATAAGAAGAAAACGGAAACTGGACCTCTTCCTTATACCTCATACAAAAATTAACTCAAGACAGACTAAAGACTTAAACATAAGACCCAAAACCATAAAAACTCTAGAATAACACCTAGGCAATACCATTCAGGGCATAGGCATGGGCAAAGACTTCATGACTAAAACAACAGAAGCAATGGCAACAAAACCCAACATAGACAAATGGAATCTAATTAAACTAAAGCACTTCTGCACAGCAAAAGAAACTATCATCAGAGTGAACAGGCAACCTACAGATGGGAGAAAATTTTTGCAACCTATCCATCTGACAAAGGGCTAATATCCAGAATCTATAAAGAACTTAAACAAATTTACAAGAAAAAAAAAACCCTATCAAAAAGTAGGCGAAGGATACGAACAGACATTTCTTAAAAGAAGACATTTATGTGGCCAACAAACGTATGAAAAAAAAGCTCATCATCACTGGTCATTAGAGAAATGCAAATCAAAACCACAATGAGATACCATCTCAGGCCATTTAGAATGGTAATCATTAAAAAGTCAGGAAACAACAGATGCTAGAGAGGTAGGAATGCTTTTACACTGTTGGTGGGAGTGTAAATTAGTTCAACCATGTGGCAGACAGTTTGGCAATTCCTCAAGGATCTAGAACCAGCAATCCCATTACTGGGTGTACACCCAAAGGATTATAAATCATTCTGTTATAAAGATACATGCATATGTATGTCTGCTGCAGCACTGTTCACAATAGCAAAGACTTGGAACCATCCAAATGCCCATCAATGATGGACTGGAAAAAGAAAATGTGGCACATATACACCATGGAATACTAAGCAGCCACAAAAAAGAATGAGTTCATGTCCTTTGCATGGACATGGATGAAACTGGAAACCATCATTCTCAGCAAATTAACACAGGAACAGAAAATCAAACACCACATGTTCTCACATATAAGTGGGAGCTGAACAATGAGAACACATGGACACAGGGAGGGGAACATCACACACTGGGGCCTGTCTTGGGTGGAGGGGGTTGGTGGGGAGATAGCATTAGGAGAAATATCTAATATAGATGATGGGTTGATGGGTGCAGCCAACCACCATGGCACATGTACACCTATGTAGCAAACCTGCACATTCTGTATGTATACCCCAGAACTTAAAGTATATATTTTTTAAAAAGATGTGCTTATGATCTGCATTTTGCATAAGATCCTTGGGTAGGACTTGATTGTGTTGGGATCCTTTTATTTAACAAACTTTTGATAACTGAACTTTGTTCCATGTTGAATTATGATTATTGTTTTAAATCATTAAAACTGTCATTTAAAATAGTCTTTAAAGCAGAAAAGGACACAGCCTAGTCTATCCATCTATTTGGATCTTCTAGTCTGAAGCACATATATTACATAATAACAAACAACAGTCCTCTGCACCACTTGGTTAAGTGATGATCAGTGTCCTTTCCCCACCGCCCTCAATTCCTTTTTGTTTTTTTTCGTTCTTTTTAAGATATGCACTTTTATTCAACTGGTCTCAAGTCAGTCAGTGTACAGGTAAGCCCTGGCTGCCTCAACACCTCCACCCACTCCCACGGAGACCAAAGGCATTCAGACATTGCAAGTTAGGGGACAAAAAATGGAGGCCACAATGGCTGATTATTCAAAATAAAATAAAATTTAAAAGTATTAAAGTGAAGATTTAAAAAATTTCACATTACATAATTTACATGAAAGCAATAGTGTCACCTCCCCTCTGCAGGGCTTGGGAGAGGACTCAGCCATTCTCCTTAGAGAGAAGTGCGGTGGTTTTTCGATGGCAAGGGACTTCCTGTTAACAATGCATCTTGCGATATTTGGAATGACTATTTAAAAAAGAACACTGTACAATCAAAGTCCTTTTTGTTGTGTCTCTGCCAGGTTTTGGTATCAGGATGACGCTGGCCTCATAAAATGAGTTAAAGAGGAGTCCCTCTTTTTCTATTGTTGAAATAACCATGTGGTTTTTGTCATTGGTTCTGTTTATGTGATGGATTACATTTATTGATATG
The DNA here is from genome assembly GCF_009761245.1 of Sapajus apella. Taxonomy (NCBI): domain Eukaryota; kingdom Metazoa; phylum Chordata; class Mammalia; order Primates; family Cebidae; genus Sapajus; species Sapajus apella. Next base: position 18,193,703 of record NW_022436968.1, on the reverse strand, counting down.
TGTATGTTGAACCAGCCTTGCATCCCAGGCATGAAGCTGACTTGATTGTGGTATACAAGGGGATGCTCACTCCAACTGACTGCTGTGACTTTCACCATGCCAGTTTTTAAATCCTGAGGCAAGCTCAAAACAAACAAATGAAAACAAAAAATAAATAAATAAAGGCTTACCAATCCTATCTTGGCTTTTGCAAAAGTTAAGTTTTCGCAAGAAAAGGATGTAAGTTTTCACAAGAAAAGGGTGTAAGTAACAGTCCGCCTAGAGGCATTTGCAGTGGACAATGGAGGGGCCAGACTCCTATTCCTGCTTGCTGATCGTCATCTGCTGGAAGGTGGACAGTGAGGACAGGATAGAGCACTACTCTGGCAGGGGATGTTGGAAGGGGGGGGGGGGTTATTGATAACAGGGGGAGAGGCAAGGGCATATGTGAGATCTCTGTACCTTCTCTTCAACTTTGCTGTGAAGTAAAATTACCTAAAAAAAAAATCTATTAAAAATGTGCAACTAATTTGTGAGAAAATCTAAGTGTCTTCAAGATCATGAGTTTGAACTTGAAAATGGCAGTGTCTATATTAAAAAAGCTCACTGCAGGGGTATGTGGGAGGAAACAACAGGAGAGCCTAGTCTGGTCTTCCTGTAGATGTGAGGTTTAAACCAACACCTGAAGCTTTATGTGAGGGGCCAGAGGCAAGAGACAATATGGCAGGTGCCAGTTCCAGGTGGCTGGAGCTGGGGCACAAGAAGTGAGAGGGGTCCAGATGTCCAATGAAGCTCAAGGTGGCAGGGGGTGGGGACGGGTGCAAAGGTCTGGCATGAAATCTTCAGGAGACTGAGCAACGGCGAGCCATGGAAGGGTCTGAAGCAGGAAAATGGCATGACAAGAATAGTATTTTAGCCAGATTTGAGAGAAGCAAGAATAAAAGTTAAAATGAAACAGATCTCAATGTGTGCAGACTGTCAGATCTGTCCTTGGAGAACTGGTTGACTCTGGACAGACGAAAATAGTAAGCACATAGAGTACAAGTGGAAGTTTCCTGGGGTCCTTATAGTTCTGGGAACACTGAGCCCATCCCTGCTTCAGCATTTCACTTACTACATCCCCCTTACTGAAAACCTTCTTTTCATCTATCCACGGCTACCCATCCTTCACAAATATAGCTGCAGTCCACCTCCTCTGGAGAACTCTTTCTGTCCCATTGGTATTTCTTTCCTTTGATCTCCTAAAGCACTAAGGTGTACACCACACAATTTAGCACTTAATGGTCTACCTTACCGAATAATCTGATACCTTAGTACCCCAAGTAGAATGTTCTCTCTTTACTAACAAAGACTCCACACCATCCACCTCTTCCCTACGTACCAGGTTCTTCCAAAATGTACCAATTAATTTAGGTCCAGATTATTGAATGTAACCTGGCAGTTTGCAATCTTAGAATGACTTTGAAGAGTCACACTTTATAAAGAGGACATCTTGGGCATAAGTACGTCATCAGGGAAAGCCAGGAGAACTAAGCTTTAGAGTTATTATCTAGCTATAATTTAGTTGAGTGACCTCATGCCAAAAAAAAAAAAAAATCAGAAAGTCCTCTAAGACAGTTGAGCATTTGTGAAGAACAAAGGCAGAATATCCAAAATCTTAAATATAGTCCAAAATTAGGCAAATGCCACATGAAAATACCTAGTAGAATATCAAAAACAAACTTTGGTGAAATTTGGCCAACCGTGTAGATGACCACAAACCTCAGTATGATCAGTATTGATATCAAAAATAATGGAGTAAAATACATAAAAACAGCTCTATTTCTAGAGTAAGATATCAGAGTACTTCCTTCCTTCCTTGTCTCCCTCTTTCCTTCCTCCATTCCCTCCTTCCTTCCTCCTCCCTTTCTCCCTCCCTACCTGGTATTGAGAATATTATCGATAGACCTATTAACAATTACTGCGTTCGTGTATTCTTCCAGTGTCTTTTTATTGGCTGTCAAGGACCATTAAATGAATCAACATAAAATAGTGTGCTACCTCTTGACTCCAGTTTCAAAATTTCAGTATATTTCAGTAAACTATGTCTTCAGTGAGAGAGATGATGTTTGACTACAAGGTCTTGTTGAGAGTGACAATGAATGCGTTCCACATTGCTGATCTAGATCAAACAGTTTGTCAGATGTTACAATATGCTTATGCATTAAAGTTACACTATGCAGCAATCACGCTAAGTTTATTTTGTGTCAGTTATAGCATGATGGGGATGCCAATCACATAGCTCTTCTTACAGGTAGGTTAGCATTTCTATTCTAGGTCCCTATATTCAAAAGAGCTCATAACTTGGTCATAAAGACTAATCATGTAATGAATCTTGGCATATAAAAGTCACTTCTCAGAAGATTTAAAAAAAATACAAATAAGAAAAAAGTCCCAAGTGCTTTGCCGTTCTGATGTTACCCACAGGCCCCAAAGTGAATTAGCAAGTCAGCAAGTCCTTTTCCCTTACTCTTTTCTTTCTCTAAGGAAATTGTGTACTTCAGGACCTTTGGATCAGTTTTTAACCTGACTTGTCTGGAAAAGGGTATCACCTGGAGGGAAATAAGTTCTTTTCCAGCCTGGGAAATATAGTGGGACTCTGTCTTCATTAACAACAACAACAAAAAAACCAAAACAACAACAAAAAACTTTAAAAAGACAAAATCAGCCAGGCATGGGGGCTCACACCTACAGTTCCAGTTACTCGGGAGGCTGAGGTGGGAGGATCACTTGAGCTCAGGAGTTCGAGGCTGCAGTGAGCCGTGATGGTGCCATTACACTCCAGCCTGGGCAATGGCAGAGTGAGATTCTGTCTTTAAAAAAGAAAAAGAATTGGAATTAAGTTCTTTTGTGCTACACAAAGATATTTTCCTTCAGGTGGTGATGGAAGGAGGGAAGGTTGGCTAACGCTGAAGTCTCAGGTTTGAGTTCAGGGCTGTATTTCTGAATATCAACCAGATGCAATTGAAACTGTTCATTTAGACTCTCTCTCTCTGTTTAAACAATCTCTAAAATTTTATGTAATGAGAAACTGAGAACAAAGATTCAACCTTGTTTTTCCCTAGCAACTGTAGTAACAGATATTTACTGACAGCAAACTGTTCCAGATATTTTGTGAACATTAGGCCATTTAATACTCATTTTAATCTTGTATAAAGGCACCAGTTACTGCCTTTATTTTATAAATGAGAAAACTTGGGTTCAGACCAGTTAAGAAACCTGCCAGAGGTCAGACACTGAAATTGGAACCCAGGAAATGCAGGCCCATGATGAGTTAAATATGTGTGTTCTATTAGACATACACAACTTTTAGCATGATATACAAAGGTAGGTCATGCTAAAAAGTGCCAATACATAAGTGGAACAAACTCCTCACAGTTAAATATATACTCTAAATGCCTTAATGTTGTTAACATACAAGTGTCTAAATGGCAACTGCTAGGGCTTTTTGGGGCTAGGCCCAAGTAAATGCTGATATAGGCAGCCCCTCCACTTAGCCCGCCCATTTTTGCCCACGTTGTCTTTGGCAATTTCTGTAATCATCTCCAATTCTTAAAAAAGTCTATTGGCTGGGTGTGGTGGCTCATGCCTGTAATCCCAGCACTTTCTGAGGCCAAGGTGGGCAGATCACAAGGTCAGGAAATCGAGACCATCCTGGCTAAAACGGTGAAACCCCATCTCTACTAAAAATACAAAAAAATTTAGCTGGGCATGGTGGCACCCACTTGTGGTCCCAGCTACTTGGGAGGCTGAGGCAGGATAATCGCTTGACCTGGGGAAGCAGAGGTTGCAGTGAGCTGAGATTGTGCCACTGCACTCCAGCCTGGCAACAGAGTGAGACTCTGTTTTTTGTTTTGTTTTGTTTTGTTTTTTAAAGTTTACTATAAGAGTTAATTGATCTTGATGGCTGGTGGGTAGCATCAACTTAAATACAGAAATGCTCTTGCTCTCCAAGATGACTCCTGTTTTAGGGCCTGGCCACCAGTAGGCTAAGCTTGGTGGGTTATCCTCAAATGATGATCCGTATTCATGTAAGGTGAACTCGTCCTCAAACAGCTACTGGCTATTAAAGTTTAATTTTGATAAGATCCTCTTCCAACAGTTAGTAGTAAAATTCCAACTCACTAGGTTTTCCAGGGTTTGTAAAAATCACCTTTCCTTTTCATGGTTAGTAATTTTAACTGGAGAAAGAAAAACATGTCAAATGCACAAAATATTTTAGCATGTTTCATCTTTTTAATAATGTATTTATTTTTATTCTAAGTCCAACAGGCAAAGACCAAGTCAATTTCAGTATTTGGCACAGAGCCTGCTGTAATATTGATGATATAATATCAATCATGATTATAAGATACTCTGTTATCATTATGTGAATATTATTTTATAAGCTTTAATAAGATGTTTGAGCATTTAAGATGAATGGTTTAAAGTCTAAATTCATATTCATGCTAAATATGTAGGACATATTTTTCATAATTGTTCTTGTCCCTTGGGTCAGTAATACATTTTATAATCATCATAAAATTTCATTCTTAATTCCCTTTAATTTATCAGAAGGAAAATATGGATGGTTATTGCCCAATTAAAATACTCCTGATGCTTTTAAGGTTGGTATTATTGGGGTTTTGGAGTTTCACTGAAGACAATTTTAAAAAGAGCAGCTGCATGACTTCAAAGTGTTTTTAAGTGCTCTGAGTTTTCAGAGCTATCCAGCTGTTTGGCAATTCCCTGTCCCCTGTGTCCTGTTCTCATATCATCTGTGATGTAATCAAGGAAAGACTGGAACATTTTACCCACATGAAAGGTGCAGGAGCATATACTAGAGATGGAATTTTCACTTGGTACCTTGGAAATCCATTCCAATACTTAGACACACTTGGCTTACAGGTGCCAAGAGCAGGACCTAGGAAGAAGGTCACCAAAAAACTTGAGATAAATGCATGAATCTGAGTCTGACTCCTTGCCTAGACATAGTACCACTTGCTTTGCAGGAGACATAAGAGGTGTGCCCTTGGAATGGATGCTTTTTGAAGGTGTTTGCTAAGGGCATTTTCTCTAGGCGATTCACATGATACTAGCTAGAAAGCAACGTGGTAGGTGCCCATACACAACCCAGTAGAGCAGATTCTGTTACAAAGGCTATACAATTTCTTCCAGAGAAATTAAATGAATCAAAGGGATTAATATCCATAAAAGAAAACATATAGTCAGAAAAAACTTCGTTTCAACTTATTATGAAAAAATTACAAACAGAATTCAGCCTGACCCTTCTTCCTTTGATGCACTTGATTTCTACTTTCTTCTTGATTTCATCAAGATCTTAAGCCATAATTGTATTGAAACCTATTTTTATTTTATTCCCCTCACTTATCAAAATATTGTAATTTTATATACACGTGTCCAGTTCTCTGAAAAGAAATCCCCCAAAGTTCATAAGCTTCTATATCCCCCAAAGTTTATAAGCTTCTAATATTAAGATGAAAACACTCTTAAGGAGGGATACTGTGAAGATTCCTTATTTGTGTCTAGGCTTTCAAACAATTGGTGTTCCTCTCCAAAAAGAGGACAGCCTTTGCAGTGGGAGCACAAGGATTAGCTGGTGGATGTGGTAAAGGCAGACAAGCAGACAAGTTGATTGAAACGTGTTATAGTTCACAAAGAGCTTTGGCATGCACATGTGGTATCATTTGGTAAAACTCAGCAGACCACCATTGCTAGAAGCAATTTACAGTTGTCTTTTAATACGCTGTTCATTTGTGAATGATATTTTCTTTTTAAATAGGCAAATTTTCACTTGAAATATTGAAGTGTAAGATTCATATCATAAAGGCGATAAAGTCATGCATTCCTAAGTAAAAATAACACCACATTCTTAAAAGGACATTTGTTTGTTTATTGCTTAAATGGATTTCAGCCACTGGGGTACATTTGATACCAGTTGCTGTGTTTGCTCTAGCCTGTGACTAGAATGCCTGAGCACTAGTTACTCCAGTTCTAAAAAGCTATGAATTTTGATATATGGCTCTACATTATGAAAGCTTACCTCTTTATGGCTTCAACCAGGTGAGTGTATGGCTCTGGGCTTTTCTTTTAGGCTCTTGGAGCTAGAGAAATGAAGCTTGGAACGGGATCTGCAGGCACTGACTTGTAGAGGAGGGTCCCAGAGCTGCAGATAACATGGATTCAATGAGCTGGGAAACTCTGGCTAGGGAATGTGGAGTCACTAAGTCTTTCAAAGTAGGAAAGGAGCCCCAACTGTTAAGGCAGCTAGCCAAGCAGGTGACAAACTGTTGTACTTCAAAGACAGGAAATCCCTTCAAACGTTAAATTGTAAGGACACAAAATGACCTACATTCAGGAAAACAGGTAGTCAGTAACTCCACCTCAGGCTTGTTCCAGTTTACTGGAGTGTGTCTGGTGGGTATTAGCTGATCCTAAGGATCCTATTCTAAGTAGATGGCAGCCTTTTCCACCAGAAACCCATATTTTCAACATCTTATTTTTAAAAAGTCATTTGAGTTCACATCAGATTGAAGTTACTACGTAAGGACTCTCTCTGGGCCAGTTTTCGAGCTTAAAATTAGTCTAGTTTAAAATTACAATTACTCAAGATGTTTAAGAAATCTTACTAAACATCAAAACTAAGAAAAGGCATCCGTCTACAGTGTAGCCTTAGAAAACAACTGAAGGATTGCTTAAAATTGGAAAGACACCCTCGAGGTGCTCCAATATCAAGGCATAGGGCTCCCCAGTGGTTTTTCCTAGCTCTGAAGGCAAAGTCTGGATGGATTTCCTGCCAATCCCCAAAAGTACCTAGGGCTGTGGATACAGCAGTTTGAACCATGTGTCAATGCTAAATACTTGTCCAACTGGCTTGGAATAAAGGGAGGGCTGGGAGTGGGGATGACTGAAGGGCGCAGAGAAATGGCATATGCTATTTTCTCAAGACAGAGCCTCTGTCCCTAGTACTCGAAGAATTAGTGAACAAATGTGTAAGTGGGAAGGAAATGGATGGGTGAAAGCCAACCTCATCTCAGGACTAAACAGTTGTCCTTCTGTGCTTACATTTTCAAAATGCAAAAATCCAAAAAGCATTGATATTGGAAAATTCCTGGGAAACCCAAAAGCTTAACCACATTCCGTAATTTTATTAATTTAAGACTTTCCAAGGAGGGAGGTCAAGCTTAACTCTGCTTCCAGCTTACAAAGTAAGTCAACTTATTTTGTATGCATAGCTATAAACTCTTTGCAAGTTTCCTCGGTCAGGTACTCGGGATGAATTATGAATGGAATTAGCCAGCCTGACTTGGAATTTCCTCACTTTTACTGGTCTTTAAACAAGATTTTTCTACATTCATATGTAATCGATGGAACCAACACATGAAATGGCCCTTCACATAAAACACTCTCTTTTAGACTGATTTTGCAGTTAAGGAAACCTAAATATGAACTTCTGATGTGGAAAAGGTAGTTTTTATATGCTATTTAGAAACTGATCTGATGAGCTGACCACAAGATTTCTGTCAGAAGCTGAAATTAGGATTATATTTTAAAACACAATTGTAAATGCTTGCTTTCTTTCATAAAACCAATCTGCTTCTCATATTCCTAGCCTTAGTCACATTGAAAATACATAAATTTGGTATTTGGTTATAGAGTTTTGAAGCTGCAGCAAGGCAGAATCATTTAGATATTCATAAATACAGAGCATAAGAAATCCTTCCTGAGTGCAAGACTACCTTTAAAGTCATCATGCAAAGGAGTGAATGCCACACCTCCTGATTTAATCTTGGCTATTAGCTATTTCATACCTTAATATACATTCTTCCATATAAAACTTGCACTATCTTAAAACTTTCCTACAAACTGGCATGTCCAAATTATGTGCATAAAAAAATAAGATGAAGATTGATGCTAAGTTTTCAAGAGAGAAATGAATTTGGATTTTTTTTACACCAAAAAGGCACATGTTCAAATTTATCCCATGTATATAAAAAGATTAGTATAAAATATTTCTCAACTGTTGATGCAGAAAGTAGTATGGAACAAATTCCAATAATTTTTTTATCATATAGCTGATATAGCTAAATATTTGGAACATTTAAAAGAAAAGTGCTAATTAAAATACATATAAATTTTCAAAGTTTAAAAAGCAGTTGGAAAAAATACTTCTACCACTTAGAATACAATTACCAGCACAGTTTAATAGTCTTACAGATTTCAGCAGTAAAATGTGTTTAGAAATATTTTTTTCCATTCCTTCAAACATTCAGTGGGCTTCGAATATAATTCTACTTTCTTCATAAGATATTAAAAACTATCCACCATATTGAGAGAACTATATATTATGGTAATAATTTTTATATCTGATTATAGCATTTTTCGACTATGGAAAATACTCTGAATTCTTTTTGGGGGAAGGGAAATGGTGTGGAAAAACTACTTTTAAAACGCGTTTCTATCTTCATTTAAAATGTATAAATTCTCAAATTTCTTAACAAAAATCTTTGATCTCATTATTTTATATAGATTGCATTTACGAGCTTGGAAATCCTGTTCTCTCCATTAAACTCCTTAAACAGGACTATATTAATTTTACTTTAAAAACTACTTACAGCAAACATGTAGCTCAAAAGAATTAAAAATAATGAGTTGCAATGTTTTAATATTTATGAAAATTTTTTTGAAAGAGATGAACTTTAATCTGAAATCTGAACACAGAAAAAAATAATACAAGTATAAAGTTTCCTTTTGAAACTTTCCCTTTAGAAGAAATATTTATCGTACATTTCCACATGCAAAACTTTTAGTGTAAACTATTGAGAACATCCTAGCTAGTAAAACATTTGTTTCTGTAAGTCCACAAGAACTTGCTGTCCAGAGGCAGCCCTGGCCTACCATATCCACAATTGCATCTGCAGAAGGAATGGCTCCACGCCAGTCACTGAGTGTCATCTGTCCCTTCCCCAGGGGCAGGGACATTGAGTCACAATGAAATTTTATTATTTACGTGGATTCCTTTAAATTCTGTTTTCCTTGGGCTCAAAGCTTTGATAGTAAATGTCAAGCCACACTGAAGTTGACTTGTTTGCCTTTTTAGCTAGCACCCCTGCTCTCGGCTATTTCAAATTGCAAATAACAATAAACAGGTGGGTTTTTTAAAATCACTAAAGAACATCCCTTTTCATATAATTCATATAACAAAAAAAAAGTCTAAAACATGGGCATATATTTCCCACTGTAAATCAATTATATTTATTTCAGCCTTAGGTGTTAATAAGTGAATATTGCTTATTGAGAGATGCTTGGCTGTTCCATTTGCTCTTGAACATTGACCTTGCCACCTCAAAACCCAATGCCCTTGCACTTAGTCTAGAAAATTAAAAATGCAAGTCGTCCTCATCCTAGTAACCTGTGTAGGTCTCTACAAGAGACTGGAGGATCTGCGAGGTAACTAACTTTAACTTACTTCTTCTAGGCTTTATTAATGAGTTTATAAAAAAAAATATTAACTTTCCGGCGAGATGTGGCTAGTTCTTAAAAGCAACTTAAAACTTTGGACATCCCCTTATAAAAACGATGCCACGAAATGTGAGACTGCCCATTTATTTCCCATTTCACTTAACGCATTAATACTGACCCTTCGGACAGCAGCGGGGGCATCATTTTGGAGCTGCAAAGCAAGACGTGGCGCGTTGATGAGCTAAAAAGCACCCATCTTTCACTGGGCCCCTTACCAACATCTCTATCCCTAGAAGACAAATACTTTTCAGATTTCGCACCCCTCTTTACAAACCTGAGCAGGGCTTTCGGGGAAGGGGGAGGCAAAACTTTGGTGAGAGCTGCTTGTCTTCAGCAAAGCGAGGGCCGGCTGCAAAGGCGCAGGCTGGCAGTTCGGGTCATTTCCTGCGGTTCCCGAGTCTCCTCGGAGCAGCTTGGAGAGGAAGTCGGACTTCTTTTCCAGGCGGAGCCTCTACGATGGGCGCAGGAGCCTCGTGCGTGGGCCGGCATCTGGGCCTGGGAGAAGCGGGGACCCGGTGGCCCGCCCTCGCCCTCGCGCCAGGGTCACTAACCGGAGACAGGCGCGGTGGGTCGGGCCCCAGGCGGGCGGCCCAGCGCGGCCGGGAGGGCCGGGAAGAGGGGTCCCCGGGGCTGCGGATGCGCTGAACTCCGGGGAGGGGCTGGGCAGAAGAGAGAACGCACTCCTGAAGCCGCGTCGTCCAAACCCGGACGCACTTGAACCGGCGGCGAGGCCAGTGGCCCGCGGCCTTCGGAGCGCACCCGCGCCCCACGCAGAGCCAGACGCCGCCCTCGCCCGCTCCCCGGCCTCCCTTGGCGGGGCGGCCGGTCCCAGGGCGCTCGCTGAGGGCCACACCCCGTTCCCCGAGCTTAGCACTGCCGCGGGCAGGGCGCCCTACTCCTGGCCCCCGAATCTGAGAGCGGAGACCGAGGGCTGCCTGCGGCAAAGCTCGACTTACACTTCATTTTCTTCCGATTTAGAGAAAATGTCACAGGCGAGAGCGAAAAAAAACCCCTAACTGTAAATATGATTTGGAGGGGGGCGAGGGCGCGGCGGCGGGCGGCGGGCGGCGCGGGCGCCCTTGCGGGGATTCCCGGTCTCTCAGCGCGCCCTAGTGGACGCCCTGCCCTTCGCCGGCTCCGGGTGCTCGTTACAATCTGCAATATATTATTTCTTTCGAAGTATTGACAATGTGTGAGACTCCAGTAACCCCGGAGCTCTCGTCTGTAATCAGCACATTTATTCACATTTAGGGGGAAAAATCCGAATTAAATCCCCGTGACCCTGATTGGGTTACGGTGTCATTTTCCCTGGATCCTCTTTTAAATCCACTCCACACCGCTTCTCTATTACATGCTAATTTAATTTTACTGTGGAAGATATTTTCAGCATTTGCTGAGGACAGTAAATTTTGTAGTTTATGTTATTTCACTTTTTATGACTTTTTAACACTTAATAAAATTTTATTAGAGCACTTTTGTGTTTACAAGGCCACAAAACTCTTGGCAGGTTGTCAGAAGTCCTTTTTATTATGATCCTACTGATATACTGCGAGTAATGAAATAATCATGTCCAGAAATGTATCAAAGGCCAGAGGGATTATCCCACTTAATAGCTCCACAGATGCGCCCAGAAGAATGTGGACACGCGGCAGGACGGGCTGAAAGGCTGCGGGAGGAAGCAGGCAGCCCCCATCCTGGCTTTACCATTTCGGTTGCTTTCCTAAAAGGCTACATGCAGGGTCATGTGACTTTCCGCGGTCTCAATAAAAAAAAAAAAAAAGAATTTATTCTATTGCAAAATGTGCTTTTCTTTTTATTCTCCTTGTGTGGGCATTTAAGGCTGTTCTAGTGGCAGTGGGGCTGGCTGTACATATCCATGTCAGTCACCGCGCCCGGCCCCACTTTCTTCTCATTTCTAAGTGTACTTTTGTGGCATTTAAGCAGCCTATGGTGACATTGGTGTTGAGCAGCATTGCTTCCACAGCCCACACTGAAGGCATTGGGAGGGACCCAGGAGGGCACAAGGTGTTTTAAGGCCCTTTCCCACCTGCCAAACACCTTTTGCTGTTGCTTTTTGATTTTGTTTTGCAAAACAGGAGAATAGTGACTTAAGGACTAGGCTTTCTGCCTTGTGCCAGAGAGCCACAATACGCTGCTTTTATTTTTATTTTTTGGTAAGACTTGCAATGAGAGGGACTTAGAATATAAAATATTCATTTCTTTTAAACAAAACCATTTCTTTTTCTTTTAAATAGATATGTGATCATTTAGCACACGGGTGTTAAGTTCATTCTTGCTGCAAAAGAAGGCCATTGTATCTCCTGACCCCGAAAGCAAGGTGGGTGGCTTTGTTTTATAATTAAATTTTCTGTCTTCAGCTTCATATTTCTCTTTCTCTGTTATTTCCTAAAGAGCGTGTCAAAGTGATAAAAAGAGGTGAAGAATGGACTCATAAACAGAGTGATTTTGAAATTACTGTTGTCGCATCCACAGCACGTGTTCTTCTAAACTTTGGCTTTTTAAGGATTTCAGCTGGGTTTTTCACAAGCGTGTGTGTGTGTGTGTTTCATGTTCCAACATATCACATTAGGATTTTGTAATCTGTCACTGTTTAAAACAGCCTCTGGGAAGCACGCCTCTCTCTGGATTGCCTCCATTGCACATGTGTGTTCTCTCTCATTCCAGATATACAGAAGGCTACTCATGAGGCTCTTTGATTTCAACTTCAAGGGAGCAGTTTAGTTTTTTGTATGTCGTTTGCTAACCATGGACAAAACCTAGTGCCTGGTCTAATAGTCTCCTGTGTGTCTGTGATGATCTAGATTCTGTAAAGAGTGTCTGAAGGACTGCAGCCCTCCCTTTAAAAAAATTATGTCCTGAGATCATTTGGGCAGCCATTGATCTCCTTTTCTGATATTTTCCATTTGCAAATATGAGTCAGTTTTTCTTTTTTTCTCTTTTTCAAATTGTTTCCCTAACAGTTGAAGAACTAAGAAAGAAATTGATATTAGGCTTGACTAAACATTCTTTCTTCATTCTGCTTACTATTGATGGCTTGTTTTCTTTGCCTTTTACCACATGAGACATGAGAATGAGACTGAGCAGAGAAAAAGGTTCTAATTTTAGCTGTCCAAACTCCAGAGTGTTTTGCATAAGATAATTTATGCTCAAGTTCAGGAATCAAGAGGAGCATATTAATTTTCATTCTGCTATGAAGTGACAGTTCAATTTTATGAGTAATTTATGTCTAGGACAATTTAAATAATACTTAAAAGCCTGCAGTAGCTTTCAAGTTAGGAATCTGTTGTGTTTGATTATAAAGTAAACCTCCCCTAAGGTAGATCCTTCTAATGCATCAAAGTATGTTTTTAACTCCTATTCAAAACAGCAAGAGATCGGCTTACATATGATAACTAATGACACACAGCTTGGTTAATGAAGGGCTAACTAGTGTCCACAGGGGCTTTACAGTCCCTTCTCAGGTCTTCAGTGATGAAAGGAAAGAATAGAGTGAAGCCTTACCCTTTTTATCTAGGGACTCCATCTTTAAAAACAGGAGTAAAGGAACCACACCAGAGACATGCAATGGTCACCTCATAAGACAAGGTGCTGTTACAAAGTAATAAGGTATTGGTATTATTGAGGCAGATCCTAGAACTACTTTGCTTGGTTCCAATCCAATTCAGCTATTACTGTGTGGCCCTGGACAAGTTATGTAACCTGTCTGTGATTAGTTTTTTTCATCTGTAGACCGAGACTGATGCTAATACCCCCCACCTAGTTTTCTTGAAAAGTTAAGAGTTAATTCATATGGAATGCTGAAAACAGATCCTGAGTGCTTCCTAAAAAAAAACCTCCAGGAAGACTGACATATCCATCACCTAGCACAGTGCCTGGCACATAGTAGGTCAATCAATATTTATTGGATGATTGTTGAATGTTGTTTCACTGACTGCCCTAGTTGGTTCAGATATGACCCATGAAGCAATAACTGAAGCACTCAGCCTCAGGTGTGGACTTGACTACTGAGGGCGGACAGCACTCCAAGAGAAGTTTTATCCAACTGCCATTTTACTTTTTCTGTGGGTTTCTATGTTGTCTCCTTGATGAGCAATTAGGTTATGAAGTTCTTGAGAAATGAGAGCATCCAAAATTTTGGGGGGTATCTATAGCACTCACCACAGTGCTTTGCACGTAATAGACAAGTGGTAAGACAATTAATATACCGTACATAGCAAAGCAGTATGCATTACAGTCTTTTATTCAACGAACAGTAGTTATAGGCACTGTGCTAAATCTTTTGCATCCGTTGTTTCATTTTATTCTCACACTGATTTTCATATAGGTAGTTATCACAATCCCTATTTTATAGGTAAGGAATATGAGGCTCAGAGAATTCTAGTAACTTTCCCAAGGTCACACAGCTAGTAAATGACAAATCTGGTTGTTTAGTCCAAGGCTATGGGAATGTCAAACCTATACAGTTAGCACTACCCTGCACTGCCTCCCAATCTGTTTGGCTTTAAAGATTTCCTAATCAATCTGGTCATTTATAATTAATGTGTAAACCATAATGAACATGGAAATGATTAAGGCTGGGACCCATGCCTGTTATTCTTGAATGAGCCTTGTGCAGTGGTTGGAATACTAGAACCACTGCACAAGACTGTCTCCCAGGGCCTTTCCTGTCCTCAGCTCATTCCACCACTACATGTAGATATTTGAAAAGGGCCAGAAAAAAATCAGGGTTGCTTATCCTCTTTGGAAAAACACGATGAAGCTGAATTTACCTCAACTAGTATTAAAACATCAAGTGAACAGATTTACATATTGATTAAAGATGACGAAAGCAGAACTCAGACAAGTGGGTGGCAGAGCAGTTTTTCCTTTTAATCAAGCGTTCTTCCTTTATGGCCTTTAAAGATACACATTCTTCCAAGATACTTGATGGGTGTTCTGACCGTTTCAGGGAACGAAGAACAGCCTGAGACCATAAGGAAAGCCTTCATTCACATACGGGTTTCTTTAATGAGTAAGCAAGAGTCATGCAGGAGTTCTCTGCTGTAGCCATGTGATTCATTCTGCACCCCTGAAACAAATATATACAGAACCCCAAAAGAGGAAGCTAAGGAGCCTATGAGTTATTCCAAGAAATATTCAATATCCCCTAAGTAGAAACTCCATCCAGGGATAAATTTCAGAAGTAGATTCTGAAAAGATGGCAGTCACTGGCACTGTCTGGTAAATCCTATACTGTTCCTGAGAAGGCAAAAGTCAGTCTTAGATTTAGAGAGACTCTACTACAGCCAAAACAGTTTGAATTCATCTTGGACTCATGACTTTGTGGCTGTTACTGCTGGAACAAGGGGGAGGGAAATGGCGGGGAGGAATTGAGGAGTACCTCCGAAGAAGTCACAGTCTGCAAAGACTAAGCTCACTGCATAAATACAGCAGTGGCAGACTCCAAACCTCAATTTGCTGCTGAGGGAACCCCAGGCAGCACCAGGCTTTGGTGGCTTTGCTGGAAAAGAGTTCTGGGGTTTACCAGCCCTCTCATACATTTAACTTCGGGCACTCAACTCACCTGAAGTCTGAGTTTTCCTTATTGAACGAGAAAGCTAATCAGACTTTTAACGTTAATTTATGGGTTTTTTGAATAAAAGATATAGTTTTGAGCTCTTTACTGTGAAGTCTGATTAATTTTTTAATAGATGAGAAATTTGTGTCTTGATGAATATTTGATAAAAACAAGAGAGAACGTTAAAAAGCAGCAACAACAGCAGACTTCAATCCCACCAAAATAAAAATGTAGTCACATATACCTTGAAACTAAGATTAGAATCTCTAGGAAGAACACAGAGGAAATAAATGCTTAACCCATATTGCAGCAGACGTAATTTTAAGCCACCAAAACTTTAAGGTCCTTTGAACCATTTTCTTCAAATTCACCTTGCCTTTCTTTCTGCATCTGTGAATTTGCCAAGTTAAGAGTTTATTGCTGTAACAGGTTTTGAATGATAGTGCATCTGTTTTGAAAAGTACTTTTCAATTATTTGATGGTAAGAATGTGTGCTTTTTCTTTTTTATGTATCTTTCAAGCCAACTGCCTTGATATAAATGAAATATTAAAAAAAATATATTCACTCCTTTTAGACCAAAGCCAAACATTCCGTTCTATGAAAGTCATGAGTGGTAGCTGAAAAGAGGTTACGAATGAAATGGTATCTCCCCTCCAACATCAGCAGCTAGCTTGCATTTATTCCTCAATGTTCAGAATCTAGAATAAACACAGTGATTAGCAAGGCCAAAATACAAAACCCCAGGACACAAAGCTGTGAGCATGGGGAGGCTCCCAGGACAGGAAGCCGCTGGAAGCCGGTTACTAGGAGACACTCGCCTTTTGCTGGCCGCAGGAAGATGTCCTTGAGCATGGTTTCCCCTGTGGCTGGCTTTGGACAAGCCGTGAATCAGACTGTCCTTGCTGGTGCCGCCCTCCCAGCAGGGCCGACCAGCCCACCATACAGGTGCCACTGAGGGGCAATGGTGGATCCCGTTCCCTGGGAAAGTTTCTGACACGTGCCCTGCTTTTCTGATGTGCTCTTCTGAAATCAACAAGCATTTGATATCTACTCTGGGTTATAAGAATATGGAAAAAACAGCTTCGTGGACAGTGCTTACACCTGTGAGAATTTTAAAAAATAAAACCATACCTTAAGTTATATGAAACAACCTGCAAGAGCTGTAGGAAAAAAAGAGATAAAATAATGAGTTAATGGTAATTGAAAGAGAATTCAAAGAGGAGAGGGCACCAGAGCTGTCGGGTTCATGTGGGGAGGAGGGTGCTGGCAGGGGAACACCCTGTTTACAGTCAAGAGCTCTCTCAGAGGCCCCTTGACAGCAATGAACTTGTCTTTCTTGCTCTCAAAAGCATCCCTGGCACATAGGACAGCACATTGTCAGAGTATTTAGTGTTCAAAGGCTGAACAAATACAGGAGAATGAAGATGCTGAAGATGAGTGGAGGGGCTTTGTGGTCACTGTTGGTGTTCCAGGGAAAATCCATTGGAAATAACGAAGAAGACTGGCCTCATTGTTATCCGAGTCTCTATTGGAAAATGGTGAGAAATGAGGTGGCTGGGTAAGGTGCAGACCAGGTATGAAGACTCCTAAAAACCAAACAGAAAATGGCTTAAATAAATTAGAGAGCTATTGTGGGATTCTGAGCCTGGTAGAGATGAAAGTTTTATGGTTTACAAATGCTTCTCTTCAAATGCATCATCACTTAACATGTGCAGTTTATTATATGTCCATTATAACTCAATAAAGCTGTTAAAAATACATGATCTCATTAGGTGTTCAATATTTGGTGAAATGGACCTTATTCTTATTTCATTTTTACAGATGAGGAAACTGAGACCTAGAGAAGTTCATGGCTTGCCCGAGTTCAAACGTTTCAGATGACAAGCCAAGACTTCTGGGTCTTCTGCCTCCACATGCCCCATTTGCTTCTTTCTGAACACAGCTCTCTGCTGAAGGACTTGGAAGGAGGCTAGCTTGTGACTGGGGAGGCCAGGTGGGAGGTGGTGGCACATGGCTGCTTGCAGTTTTCTGTCCTTCTCTTTCCCTTGCTTTCTTGTCTATGCTTCCCTCACCTTCTCTTCTTTTCTCCCCCATTCTTTCTTCCTCCCTGCCAGTGTCTCAGACCTCTGGGTGGCATCTTGCTAAGCTGCACGTGTGGGGTTACTCCTTGACTGTCACAGCTGCTGAGGGGCCGGCTTTGGGGCAGTTCTGTGCCATCTAGACATGAAGGGCAACACCTTACATCTGTGGTACCTCGTTGGAGAAGTCTGATGTAAAAGTGAACACAAAGAATGAGATTTGGAGCCCGTGAAATATTACTAAGATTCAGACAATACGTGGAAATGTGGCATTTAAATATGCATTTAAAAGATTGTCTTAATGGTCTTCCAGACCTAGCTAAAAAAAAAAATTCACCCAGTTCTCACATGTATAAGTGAAAATCACTTAGACTTTGACTTGAATATTAAATGGCCTCAACCAAAAGCAAGTCGATCAAATTAGAAAGAAGGCAAAGTGGTGTGGGCTTTGGAGCAAGATGACTGTGAAGTTCAATCTGGATTCCTCTATTTACTAGATATCACTGGTTCTAGGTGCTTAGTCTCTTTGGGCCTCAGTTTCCTCATCTGTAAAATGGGAATAATAAGTCCAAATTAACAGGTTTGTTACAGCAATTAAATAACAAAAGTATTGTGCACAGTGCCCTCGCCATGTGAACGGTAGCACCAGCATCCGCATCAGCTCATCATCTTCATCAATGGCATTACCTGAAACACTGTCCTAGTCCCTGACATTAGAGAAAAACAGCCTTGTTTTCCTTAGGTTTTGGATTGTCCCAAGGCTGAAACTTTTGTAATGTTACAACTTTGATAATTTTTTCCCTTATCAGTTCCTTCAGCAGCCTTTTTTTATCCTACCAACTCGCATGTGTAGAGTTATTCAGTAAATGACACCAAAGAGTTTCACAGAGAATGTTTGTTGAACGTATGAATGTATGAAATGCACAATACCACCACCTCCAAAGCAAGTTTATTTTCTTCTGTTGATTCTAATGAGGATGTTTTTATGGGGTAGGTGGTGGTGGTTGGTATGTGGTTTTGATAACCAGGAGTGACGTGGCACAGGTTTTTCTGTGGGGTCAGGGACTGCTGGCCCATCAACCCAATCATTTGGAAATTCCTTTTCATGATACTGCAAAGCAACCAGCTGGAAAGGAAAATCTAGTTAACTAGTTCTTTTATGGAAAACATGGAAGTTGGTAGAAGTTTTTTTCACTGAGTATCTCCCCGCACCTCCCCAATGGCCTGGCTAGATTGACTCATTATTTCCAACCGACCAGCTTGACCCGACAGAGCTTCTGTGACAGAACCCCTGCCCAAAGCTCCTTCTGTCCCCAAAGCGCTCTGCTGGCTACTCTGGAGAGCGCAGGTTTGACGA
This sequence comes from Sapajus apella, assembly GCF_009761245.1. Taxonomy (NCBI): domain Eukaryota; kingdom Metazoa; phylum Chordata; class Mammalia; order Primates; family Cebidae; genus Sapajus; species Sapajus apella. The sequence goes on along the minus strand of NW_022436968.1, from coordinate 18,175,149 downwards.
TTTCCAGTCTCCCCTCCATTGAGTCTTAACTGCTTCTAACAGTCATCTCACGTCTGAACCCCAATTTGCATCATGGGTAGAGACAAGGTGTAGAATATTAGGATCAAACAGTTGAATACATGGCAAATGGGAGTAGAATTAAGACAAACAACAGTAAAGAGATCAAGAAGCCTGCTAGCGTGAAAGGCAGTTTGGGCCGCTAAGTCACATCATCCCAAGGGGTAATATACAAGCAACTGGAAACAAGAGGTGTCATCTTAACAATAGAGTCAGACATATATATACACGCACACACCCTTTAGTCTTTTAGTTATACTTTGGGTTTTAAAAATGTTTAAATATTAGGTCTATATTTTCTTTTATTACCGGAGGCTCTTCTAGATTCTGCCAAGAAAGCTAGTACTAACAATAATGTTGAATAGGTTCTAAGATGGTGGAAAATCTCACTTAATTTCAAAGCCCCCTCATCGGAAGCTTAGACTTCCATGACAGCCCCTAGTTTCAGGCCCATGTTGGGAGTAATTACTGCCACTGGGTTTGTCGTGAGCCGTCTCACCTGGCGAATCTGCCTCTATATTTCTTTGAATGTGCTCAGATCAAAGGTCTCATCCTAAAGGAATATCAGACTAGACCACCAGACCTGTGTCTGAGAAACATGTTGTTTTTCCCCAGCACACATTTTCCCATCCATCCATTCATCCATCTCAACAAATAACCTTACACAGCTTCCACACCCTGAAAGGTAGATACTGTATCTGTCTACTTTATCTCCAAATCATAGTCCATAGCCAGCAGAGGGTAACCACTGAAAGAATGTTTGTTCAATAAATGAGTGAACAGTTATAAAATGCCCACTATGTTGGCATTGTCATATGTATATGACAAAGCACAGTCCCTGTCTTCTTGATACTCACAATTATTTTTTAGGATGGCTTTGTACCCCATCAGAAAAAAAAATAGATTTCAAGGCCGCTAATGCTCTTTTTATATTCCATTGTCTGGCTGTGTCTGTATTGACTGTGTAATATACTGACAGATTCGCAGTTCCCTTCAGAGAGAAATGAGAAAAGAAACAAACAGCTTCACATCAGACAGATTCTGATTATTTCTTTCTAACGTGCACAGCACCTCTAGTCACTAATGGTTGTAGGAGACTTTGGGGACACTAATCTTAATGCGCCATTTCCTACAGGTCTTGTTAGTTCCTAAAACCATCTGTAAGAAGTTATTGTATTTGGCTTTCTTAAGCCATATTTTTTAAGCACGACATTTAATTAGTGCTTGTTAAAATGTTTCAAGTGCTCTGGCCACTTCTCTCACCCCTGCTGTTTCTTCTTGGTCAGCATATTTTCTGAAAGTGTTTTCAGGAAAGAGCATCAGATGCATCTGTGTCTGGAGAATTGCTCTGTGTATCCACATGAAGCAAGTCTCTGAGAGCAACTGGAGGGACTGTCAGGCTGGCTGTGCAGAAAGGGCCTCCTGCTCACAGCAGCTTCTTTGAAAGGCCTCCGGTTTTGACATCGCATGGAAAAAGCTGAGACCTCAAAATGGGTTTGGAACCAACAACAATAGGAGGGTAGAGCCCTGGAGAAGAATGTCACATCAGGGAAATGTTTTGAAATATTTAATCTAAGAACTTTGGATTAACTTCATTATAACTGGTTTGCTTGAAAAGGCATAATTTTTAGTTACTCAAAGAGTCCTTATGAAAAATGCAAAATGGTTGATGGTGCTGAAATATCCACCCATGCTCACTAAAAGAATAACTAGGTTGAATATAATTACATTATTTTTGAAGCTGCCCAATACCATAAAATTAATTAAAATGTCAAACTGCTTTACAAAATAAGACATTTTTACTAAGTTTTTCCCTAAAATTCTTTATCCACATTTGGATTAAAATGGCTTGTTACTTGTAGTAGTTTATGAAGTGCAAATTCATGTCAAATCTGGTATGCAAAAGAAAAGTGTTTCAAGATAACAGGGAATCTCAGCATGAAGAAATGTGTGTATTTAGCTAGGTTAAGAAATGCTATCTAATCTACCAGGAGAACCCACTCAATTTTTTTTTTTTTTTTTGAAACACATATTCGAGGAACAAAAAGCTTTATGCCGGTCATTGCTTTAATGATATTTAAATTTTCTTTCTCTTTGAATTTTAGGTACTCTTCTAAGGTAATTCTTGATTAAGGAGGAAGTATAATAAACATAAATAGAGTTAGCCCATTTATTAATATTCCACATGTAAAGTAATTTCTGCTGGAGCCTTTTCTGCCTCTGTAATCCAAACATGAAAGTATATTAAAGACTTTAGTGAAGGACTAGTGTTTGGCACTGGGTGTCCAAACATTTCCTGCTGGGCCCTCAACCACTAACAAGCTTTTTGTTTGGTTAGGAGGGAAAGGGGAGAGTAAGGAGGTGAGTTGGCTAACTCTTAACATCTGAAATCTTTATCAGTCACAGCGACTTTTTTGGTTTGTGTTGATGATTTGTGGTATTGTTGTTTATCTGTATATCATTCACTTGGACTCGGTGTTTAGATGCAAAGATCTCAAGACCATCTGCAGTCTTGATGGGTAGTTGTAGCAGCCCGACCAGACATCTGTCTGTCAATTATAATTGCATTCCTGCTCCTAAAGTTGTTGTTAGATACTCCTGATTCCCTTTGAATGTACCGTGATAACGCCACCGTTTCAGGCCATTGATGTGAGAGACCGAGTTAATTCCTGTCTTTCATCTGGTTAGAACCAAGATTTAGAAAATGAACAGGAGTATCCATTTTGCTGGAATGGTGGTGATTTTTGTCTGCACCGGGTTAATGATACATCAGTTTCCTCCGCAGTCTGTACAACTCATTCTTTGAACATGGAGAGAAATAGTGCATCCAAAAATTATTTTCATGGTGTTGCCATGCTTACTATTTCCTGTTGTCTTTGTCTGAAAGTGTTTTAACAAAAACTAAGGTTGAGCATAAAAACTTTTGAGGCAGGGGATGAAAGGAGTTGTTATTATGTTTCCTTTCCAGGTTAATGTGGTTGCCTTTGATTTAAGCACAACATACGTAGGACAGGATATGACACCAATTAAAGACATGAAACTTAATTTTTGGACCAAACAATCACATAATCCTTCTTCTGGTATCTGGTTGAGGTTTACTGACATGGCATTTATTTCTCAGTCACGATTCTAAATTTATTGGTTTGGCTTTATTTAAGGTACATGGGGCAAGTAACATTAGTGCACGTAAAAACCTCGTAATGTCCCAAATTGTAAAGCAGCTATTATAAAGAGAACATATTTTTTCCTGATGACTGCCAACATGAGGTCAAGAACGCATGCACACTCACTCCACAAGCCCTGGGCTCACTCACTTTGTTTGGAGGCAGATTTTGATTTAAGATCTAAATTTAAAAAAAAAAAAAATCAATTTTATCTCATAGAGTACAACAGGGAAAATTTTTACTAATAACCTCTCCTTAGCCTTAAATTTAAATTGCATTTTTGTCAGGAGAATTTTCATATTTATTGAAAATCAAGTTTAGATAATAATAACAAAATAATTCACTAATCATCTAAAAAGATGAAAAGTACTGTATTTGGGTAACACACTTAAGTCATAAAATTGAATATTAGTGTTTAATCTTAATGCAACAAAATAATTAAAATAAAGGCAAAATATAGTGAGCCAAGTTAACCTCCCCATCTTTCCACTTTGACACCTTGTTTAACTCTAGCTAATGATGCTATGAAAAAAATATTAGCGGTTTCAGTTCAGCCCCTGGTGGTCTATGTCACATATTGCATAACCTGCTGGTGGGTCCTACAGTGCTATTTCTCATTTACAGACAGTAGCCTTTTATAATTCTGTCTGGAAGTGGGGGGATCGCAGAGGGAGGGTGTCTTGTTTTAACCTATTTATTATGCACTTGAAAACAGTGAAAATGTTTGTAGAAAGAAGTCAAATTAAATTTTGTAAAACACATTAGTACATTCACATGTTCAAATCTGAGCCTTCGACCCTATATCAAGTACTCAAGTCATTATATTTAAAAGAAAAAAAGTCACTTATGACTTCTACTCCATGTGGAAAATTACCAAAGACTGCAGTTTTTCTAACCACGAACATTTTCATTTCCCATGTGCAGTTGGTTAGCTCCTCACTGTATCCCCAAGGAGTCTGCGTGAGTCTGAAGCACTGCAGAAAAAAGAGAATTTTCACACTTTAAAAGAGCCAAGGCAGCATTTGTAATGATTAAAAATAAGAGCAGAAGAAGTAAAAGAGGAAAGAAATATTGGTCCTTGGTTTTCCTTCCCCTTTGTAAAAAGCGAGACCGTGGAGTTCCCAGGTGAGAGTCAAATGTGGGCTTGCTTTTAATTTTTACAGGACATTAGGAAGGAAAAAGAATATCAACTCCTTTCAGTTTCCTAGCTCAAAGTTGCTTGCAGTGAATACTAAAATGAAAGGAGTTATCAAGGCCAAATTCACTATACAGCTTTTGTGAACTGTTAGAAGCAATTTCTAGGACCTGTGCTTTTTACGTAGGTTTGCTTTCACTCTCAGCTTGAGTGTTAATTTTTGACTAGTTCTTTCTATACTTCGTCAAATGTGCACAGCCAGTTCTTTCAGCATCTCATACACACACGACATGCACACGCACACACACACACGCACACACATGTGCATTCTATATATGGATATAAAAGCAAATACCTCTAGCCACTTGGTAACAGTATTTTTAAAAGCAGCTTGATAATCTGGGTTAGAGAGTAGAATACTGTCAGACAACTCTCATGGGCACAATGTGTTCACTGTTTTCTGTGCCACCATTTTATTGTATGCGAGCAGACGGCAAAATGGTGGTTCCAGCATTTTGTTGTATAAGGACTCCTTCGCATTCAGCCTCTGATCGAAGAACCAGTTCGTATACCAATAGAAAAGCCAAATTTCTCAGGCTAGGAGACTGACTAAAGAAATCACATACGCAAATCTTCCTCCACTCACTGCTTTGCAGATGCTTAAGCAAAATTTTGCGTATATAAGCACAAAAAGAGACAATCCTTATTAAAATTAAAAATGGAACAAATGATATTCTGGTTAATTATGTAACTCAATGTTGTTGGTAAATACACACATTATTAAAAGGCCTTTCAACATTGCCATGAGTAAACTACCTTGAGAATAGGTCCAACAGAGAGTTAGCATAGAGAATGTGAATGTTTTACTTGTGCATAAACAATCTTTCTAGATCAAGGTTGAGGTCATTGGCAAGATAGTTTAGGTGAGCTCATTCCACAGTTATTTGCACATGCAAATTGGGGTTCCAGTTTTTAAAATATGATTGCTTTTTGTTCATGAGAAGAGCTTTGATTAAATTCTTAAAATAAGAATATTAAAATAATTGAATAATATATCCGTGCTAATAATACTCAATTTTAATTAGCTCCTAAATAGAATCAAAACTAAAATGGATTTTGACATACCCTTAACTGGATCTCAAATTGAAGAGAGATGAATTTGACTAAGAGAAGACTTTTTTTTACATTGCCATCTGTTACAGCTGAATTGCCACTCTCTTTTGTCTGAAGGAAAACTGAAGACAACTTGAGGCTTATAGCATATAGTATTTGGTTGGGTTTTTTTGGTTTTGGTGGTTTTTTTTTTTTTTTTGCTTTTTGCCTTTAGTTGCCAGACATTTGAGATTATAAAAACGATAGTACTACATAAAATAGACCTGCAGCAACACTGTTTATGGCACACACAACATATTACTTTGTGCTGTTTGGTGTGCAGGAGTTATAAATAGGAAAATGCGTAGCCATTAAATCTAGTAGTAATAGGACTCAAAGCAAGGTTTATTATACCAATGCCTGAAAAGCTTTACTTTTTTTATCTCTGTGTGTTAAATTTTCGTGTTTGCAACAGTGTTTTAGCTCTGCAGCTATTTATCTGGTAGCATCTTTGAGAAAAAGGAAATGGACACATGTCCATAAACAAAGGGCTCCACCTGGTGGTAAAGAGGAGGTATGAAATGTTGATGAAGAGAACTAATGATGCAAAAACAAACAGATGGAAGAGCAATATTTCCGTGTGTGTGTGTGTGTGTGTGTGTGTGTGTGTCCTATAATTAATACGTTTGAAAAAAAGAGAATAACAAAATCCTCCAAATTTGGATTCCAGTGTGGATATAGCCTTACAGCTAACATTATTTGATTACTTCTTTCACATTCAGTCATTCCAATGTGTTTACAAATTATTTTATTTGAAATACATACATCTGAACAGATATTAACATATGACCCTGACAGATATCAGGCACAATTGAAGGCAGACTATTCATATCGCCTGATCATCCTAGGTTTTAGTAGGATGCCATCTAGTAGACTGCTTTAAACAAAGAAAGCATTTGTTCTAACATGAGGGCGTCCTTTAGGTGGCTTTGTGGCTCACCTAGTTAGGGAGACCTGCAAAGGATGTGGTGCAGAGCTCCGGGAAGGGAAACAAGGGTTTCAAATCCATGACTAAGAAACAGAAAATTGCTCATTTTTAAAATGTCATCTGTGGCTGAAGTGTTGAAGAATTTGAATCTACATATTGTGATTCTTCCACCTTTCAAACTCTAAAATTAGGCCAGGAATTACATATATCAAATACTATGCAAAATGTAAAACAGGCATGCCGTTTATGGCTCTCTACGTAAGGTGGAAATTAAATCTTCAGCCTCCAATAAAATTGTATTTCTGTAATAAAACTGCAGCACCTTGACTCTAGACTACATTGAATCCCAAATTAAACACTCCATTTGCTGTACTGTAACAAGCAAAAGGGTTTGCTACACTGAACAATATTATAGATAGGAAAATCGTATTCTCTTTTGCTTTACCACCTATGCAGAGACCACCAAAACAGGCTCATTCCCCATCTCTTCTTTCTCAGAATGCAACATGTTTTGATATGGGAAATTTTAAAATTCTGTCCTTCATTGCTAAAATTTATATTTCTTCCTAAATTCTATAAATCAGCATAGGTGGTTAGGCCTTAAAAACAGTCAACCAAGTAGGATATTTATTACAAAATGTCTACCACATTTCATGGATAACTCAGGCTTATAAGCAGAAACAGCTGGTGTGCTAAAGGCTTTGTACATTTCTTTATGCATTATGTATAATTCCATATAACGTACATGCACCGTTCACTCCACATTCATATCTGAAGTGCACACATACTGCTACATAATCTATGCGACTTTTAAACTTAGGATCTGTTAATACATATATATTTATCTCACCCAGTGTTGATTCAGAAGAATTAGACTGGATGTTAATTTAAGCAGTCTAATTCTATAGGTTGATTTTTCCCCCCATCATGCCATGACCCAGCCAACACTGACTTCTGACATTTGTAAAGTGTCTCTAATAGAAATGAAAGCCTTCCCTGGGTGAGGAATAGAAAGCAAGGAATACTAATGTTGCTTCTTCTTACCAACTAAAGTGCAGGCGAGCAAGACAGGGAGCTCTGTCCGTGGCCCTCTCTGCCTCGGCCATCCCTCGGCTCTGCCAAGCCACCCTCTAGTGGACTGAGCGGGGAATATCCTTCCCTGGCTGCCTCACTTGGCTATTCATTTAATAAATAAGCTTCCCTCCCCTTCTCTCAGGAGATGGTGGATATTATTAACCTTCAAGCACGATACAGCGAGATGAATGTTAATCATGAGGGGATTTCTCATCAAGTTTAATGGTGTAAGACATAGAGAAGTTGTGTTAGCAGTTTCGATCCTGCTAAAAATGCTAATTGTTATGTTTCATGTGATAGGTGAGGATAGTAGGAAAACAGCAACGGCTTTAGCGTTTCCATTTGGAAGTTGTTGCCCATAATTTTGAGGCAAATCTAGAGGAAAAGAATACAGTCCTTGATATGAATCACTTGCCAAGAGGCTAATTTAGGACTGTTTCTTTGGAGGCATCGGAGATTTGAGGCTTGACATCTACTGAGCTCAAGAAAAGAGAATTTTCTGCTGTGAGGAACTGAAGCCAAAAGAAGAAATTTTGGACCTAGAAAGAACACGAGCCTATGGTAAGGGATACAGAGGTTATAGTGTTGAGTACTGATCTTTTGAGCACTTTCGATCTTCTACATTTTTCTCTGTATTTCACTGTCACTTTTGCCAATATGTAGAGGTAATCTTTTTTAAAAGCAGTTATTTCATCCTGACCTAAAAATCATAGTAAGTGCACTTAGGAGTCCTAGATGAGCCCCAAAAGAAACACCATTTTTGTTTTTCTCAACAAGTCCGTTTTCTTGCCCCATGAGTTGTTACCTAGGCTCTGGCATAAGGACACCCTACTGTCCCCAGCTTCGGTGACCCCAGTCTTGCAGAGTTGGCATCTCATGTAGCTCTGTTGGTTGTCCTGGTCCCTAAGTGTTTGAGCTGGGGTTCTTTCGGGGCACATACACACACAGAAGTGGGGAGTCTGGAATGTTATATGAACAATGTCTTCAGTGTATACTTTTACTTGACTTTTGATTACTCTAAATTCTATCTCTCAACCCTAAACTTCTACTATGGTAGCTCATGGTGTCACATATAAATGAATTGGAAAGCATTTTGCTGCAGGGAAGCTTATCAGTTGAATGTGGCTCTTGAAAATTTCCTTGTAATTTGAGAGTTTATGTGTTTAGTCTAACTTCAGAAATCATCTAAGTGATAAATGCAAGTTCAAAAATAATCCATTGAGGATACGAGCCTATGTGGATATGGACCATTTTAACTGTATTGCCCCAGTTGCCATATAGAGCTTTTGTCATCATTCTTTTTACAGACTCCTATGAAATGGAGTCAACATTGAGAAGATATGTGGTTCTCCAGGTGCTAACATGAGATATGATATCAATGACCAACATTATTTTCCCATCAATAATGATGATTATACTAATAAGTCCAGGCATCACACCTGTGTAAAATCCGTATCCCTATTTTACAGATGAAGTCACTGAGACACCAAAGGTTAATTGCTTGCCCAAAGTCATGTAGCACCTTGGTGAATACCACTATTTAAAATCTTACACTCTTGCTTCCTTAAAAATGGAACGTCATTATTACTTGTATCACAGGAGACTGGGGTTGGTGAACAATACAGCAAAGGGGTCGCATATTCCTTGTTTTAAAATTGTACATTCTTTCTTATATTAATGGTGTCTGTTACTATGTTGTCCAGGTTGAAGTTACTTTAGTATCATAAACCTCCACATTCCTACTTTTGGCAAAATCAATAGTCACCCCGTGCAAACAAAGAGATGGTAATTACAGATAGGACAGACCCCAACATATTCTTCATTTGAAGATAGAACAAATTCAGTGAGATACTTGATATTTTCATCTTCTTTCACAAAAACATATGGGATTTTTCCCCCTACCCAAATGTTTTAGTGAAAACTGCAACTGTGCATTAGAAGGCAGTTTTGCATGCATGTATTCAGAGAACAATGTGGGGAATCTATCCCTTGGGATAAAAAAAAAATCCCAGCAACAACAAACTTGAAAACAGATGGTTCTGATACAGTCTGATAAGAATGTAAACAGGAAAATCTTTGTTGACTTATTTCTTAGTAATCAGTAATAATTAGTTATTGTCTAGAGGTGAATTGCAGATTTCACAAGCATGGCCACAAACAACCACTGAAAAGTGAAGCTAAATTTGTGAATTTGTGACATCAGTGAGGAGTTAGTGACCCTTGCCAAACCCTCCTCAATAACATTTTTCTCGACTGATATAAAGCAATGAAATCCTGGAAAAGGATAATTTCTGCATTCTTTGTTTTTTATTTTGTCATCATTTGATTTAGAGATATTAGACCCCTCTGACTAATCCATGCATTTTAAGTTCTTTGAAAAAGAACTCAAAATTTCTCTACAGCTTAGAGAACTAAAGCTCTCTTTATTTCCTTCCTTCCTTCCTTCCTTCTCTCCTTCCTTCCTTCCTTCCTTCCTTCCTTCCTTCCTTCCTTCCTTCCTTCCTTCCTTCCTTCCTTCCTTCCTTCCATTTTGAGGTGGAGGCGAAGCTTTTTTCTTAGATGAAGACAAAATATTCCCTCTTTAGAGTATGGGCTGCTGTTTCTATGTTCTCGTTGTATTTCTTTGTCAAAGACTTTCTTTCCTGATGGTTATTTAGATTCAGTAAAGATCTAATGAATAATTCCTACTTGCCAAGACCTGTGCGTACACTGGGGAAACAAAGATGAATCAAACATACTTTCTTCTTTTATAGGGTCCACAGTTTAGTTGGAAAGGCAGGCTTGTAAATAAATAACTATCACTGAGTTTGTTAAGAAGTGGGCAAGGGCTGGGTGCCATGGTTCATGCCAGTAATCCCAACACTTTTCAGAGGCTAAGGTTGAGGAGGATCACTTGAGCCCAGAAGTTTGAGACCAGCCTGGGCAACAAAGTGAGACTCCATCTCTATAAAAAATGTAAAAAAGTTAGCTAGGTGTTGTGGTGTATGCCTGTGGTCCCAACTACATGGAAGACTGAGGCAGGAGGATTGCTTGAGCCCAGGAGATCGAAACTGAAGTGAGTTATGATTGCACCATTGTATTCCACGCTGAACAACAGAGCAAGACACTGTCTCGAAGAAAAAGAAGAGGAAGAATAAGAAAAGGAAGAAGGAGGAAAAGGAGAAGAAGAAGGAGGAGGAGGAGAAGAAGAAGGCGAAGAGGAAGAAGGAGGAGGAGGAGGGAGAAAGGAGGAAGAAGGAAAGAAGGAAGATAGAAGGAAAAGGAAGGAGGAAGGAAGGAGAGGGAAAAAGAAAGAAGTGGGAAAGACAGCATGGAGAGGAGTCAGGAGAAGGACTGAGCGCTTGCGGAGGAGATATTAGACCAGGTATTATGTAGTCCTATTACCGAGTCCTGACTGCAAAGATCTGCAGGCTGTTGGCTCTGACATTCTGAATGAATAATGAATATTTAAATTGCTTGCCAATTCTTTGGATCAGCTAATTGTACACCATCAGTTGTGTGGGTAGCATGCAGACAAGATAATGGGATCCTGCCATAATTCAAAGGTTTGAAGAGGTGCCCTTCTTTTACAATACTTGTAAAATAAAACTTAGGCTGTATTCTTCCATGATAATGTGCTTTTGGAAAGAGTAGTCCCTTCTTTAATATGTAATTCAGCCATCTGAAAATACTTGTTATTAAAATAAACTCATACAAATAGGCTCTGACAAATAGTCTAGGCAGTACATCCTGGAAGTCCTTGGCCTTTCTTTAATGCAACAATATTCAAAAGCTATTTAGTAAGTGCTTATAACTTGTCAGACACTGCTAGGCATGTGAATTAAAAGAATGAATGCTCTGTGTAACTTCATCTTTGTAGAACACAAAACCTGGTTGGGAAGGACAATATCAAACAGAAAATTACCCAAATTGTTTATGAATGAAAATGTGACAAGTGCTATTAGAATCAATAAATGCTGTTGTTTTGTTTACCCCAACTCTATTCTTTCTTCTGGTGACCACATCTTGATGTGTTTGAGAACTCTCCTTCGCCATTGCATGCAACCTTGATGAGACTCTCAGTCGAGAGGCACTGCCCCTAGCTTGTGATCCAAGCCGGGGCCAGTAAGATGCCCTTTTTCTGTAATGAGTGCTCTCTCTCTCTCTCTCTCTCTCTCTCTCTCTCTCTCTCGTTTCATTGTATATAGATCTTTAAAGTTTAAAGTTTGTATTTAGGTTGGTCCAAAAATAATTGCATTTTTTATCATTACTTTTAATGATTCATCCTTAGCTTTACCTTTGATTTGAGAGTGACCCTTATATCTTTCCAACAAATTTCTTAAATTAATCTTTTAAGTTAACTGCTTGTAACCAGTTGTAGTATTTATAGCACTGCCTACAAATCCAGGACTCAAATAACAAGTAAACTAAATTGTGGTATGATTTTGAGAGTGTGTTAGAGTTTAGGAGTAGAGAATATATTTTACTGACTGTGATGCTTGGAACATTCTATTTTTAATAGCATGAGTTGGTGGCATAGAATTAATTTTCTTCTTCTTGTGTCTGCAATAACATTTTCATAACATCAGTAGTCATAATATTTATAAAACAAAATATAAATGTTATAAACTTTGACAGTACAGAGCTATACGCTGACAGAAGTCCAGAGATGATGAGGTGTGTTAACTTTTTTATCTGAGAGTATTAAGATCAATAACTCTTCTCTAAAGCTGCTAGACTTAGAAATGAATACAGCTGTCCAACTGAAGAACTAAAAAATCATGAATTTTAACCCAAATTGGGGAGCGGGGGGGAGGGAAAAAAGGTATAAAAATTAATAAAATTCTTCAGCTTTCATGCAGAGAAGTCAGTAGATACTGGCTACCTAAGATTGAAAAATCAGGACAGAGAGATGCACACATATTATTTATTTAAAGTTAAAGTAGAAACCGACTGTAAGAACTAAAATGTAAATTTGTTAACAGTGACTTCCTTTGGGGAATAGGTGGTAGGAGAAGGGTCTAGATAGAGGGTATAATGTGACATAAACTTGGCTGCAGAAGATCTGGCATTCCAGAAATATATGCATCATTAACCTAGTGATGGCATTAGGAAAGCGATATTATCCTGGGCTGTGTTAAGACACGTATTATTTGCAGCTAGAAAATAATCCTTATGTCAAATTTATTGTAGGTTGGGTTTTTATTTGAATATTATTTCACTTAGGTTCTGTAATTTAAAACATGCAGGAAAATTGCATAGAATTCATGTATAAAAGAGGAAAATGATGACAGGGATTGGAGACTATGTACACAAGGAAAAGAGGTGGGTTATTTATTCTGGAGAAGAGAAGGCTGAACAGAGACAAAATTAACAACCTATGGGCAGTGAGGTGGAGCCTTGGAGAACACCAGCCAACCTTCTCCATCTCACTGGACTGAGCAGAAGAAAATGGGTTTAGACTGCATCTGGAGAAAGTCTGTTTTTAAGACACAGGAAGACTTGATGACCTGTGGTTGTGACTGAACATGGGAACAGGATGCCCCAAGAACTTTTGGAGCATTTTAGGAATTAGACAGAACTATTTGTTTTCAAAATAAGGGTTTGTACTAGACTTGAGACCCCCTTAGGGATATAGCAACCACATTCTATAGATGTCTGTGAATTTACATAGGGAGAAAGGTTAATGATCAAGTGGTCTAAATAGTCTCACCTTGGCTGTGATTCCCAGGTAATATCTCATTAGGGAGAAAAAAATCAATATTCATAATTTTTTTCTTTAAAGTACTATGCTATGTACTGGTTCTGTTAAAATATATATGCATGCACATATATATGACTTTATATATCAGATTTTAAGGGAAATTCATATAGTCTTAGGAGCAATTCAAAGTCTGCACCATTGTTAAAATATTTATGGTTTATTTTTCTAACAATAAAAGCAGTAAGATTTTAATGCTGAAAATCTTCAAAAACACAGAAAGCACAGGAAATACCTTTTTTTTTCCATTAAAATGTGAGCAAGCAAACAAAAACACACAAACAAATTTGGTCCTGTCTTATCATGACCATTGCTAAGGTGGTCCAACTGGGTTTCTCTGTAGCCAGAATCTGGTCCCCTATGCTCATTCTTTCAAGAAGGAGGTGTGAGTGCCTGATTAGCTGTGTCTTCATCTTTCCTCCTCATTGCAATTCAATCTCACTTACCCAGTTTCTGACACTTATGTATTGAAACAATTATTAGAAATGTAGTGATGAAGTATTGATTTACCTGGCACCTAAGTCGAGGCTAATCACTTTTGAAAGCTTGTTGTATAATCCGTGCCTAGGCATCCCTGGTGCTGGCACATTTAGTTAAGGTACTAAAATTAACATCTGGATGTTGGTTCAGGCATTTGTGTTTAACACCTGGATAGGATTCTTCAACTTCGGTCTTTGGGTCTGAAGAAGAACCCTGGCTACCTGAAGCTCATGGTTGCTTGAGATTTGGCGTGGGAGGGCAGAAAGGGAGGAGTGAAGGGAATGACTGTTAGTTCCTTAACCAATAGTGACTGCCACAACAGCATTCCCAAGCTAAGGGAAGTCTGAAAATTTCAGACCATGCTGATTGCAGGTGATAGACACCTTGCAGGCCAAATCTTCCTATCCATGCACATATTTGAGTGATGGACAAACATACCTCATTTTATTGCACTTTGCTTTATTGTGCTTCACAGATTTTTTTTTTTTAACAAATTGAGGGTTTATGTCAACCCTGTATTGAGCAAGTCTATCAGCACCATTTTTTCTAACAGCATCTGCTCTCTTCATGTCTCTGGGTCACATTTTGGTAATTCTGACAATATTTCAAACTCCTTCATATTTTATCTGTTATGCTGATCTTGTGATCAGTGATCTTTAAAGTTTCTGTTGTCATTATTGGGGCATCACTAACTTCACCATATTAGAGGGCGTGTTCTAACAATGTATTGCATATTGTATATTTCCAAGTGGCTAGAAGAGAGGAATCAAGATGTTGCCAACACGTAGAAAGGATCAATACTTGAGGTGATGTGATGGACACCCTAAATACCTGACTTGGTCATTCATTATATTATATATACTGTGCATGTAATAAAATACGAAAAATCACATGTACCCCATACATATGTACAATACTGTGTATTAATAAAAAACAATGTGGTTATTCAAAAGTAGGTCCAGCCTCAGGCATGGCTAATCAGGCTCCAGCTCCTTTGCTCTGAGGTTCTCTTTATTCTTTGCTCTTCCACAGGTCAGCCTCATTTTCAGGCTGACTCTTCTCATGGTCATTAGAAAGCTGCTGTAAACTTTGGGGCTGCAGCTTCCATATTCACCTGCAGGATAGAAACGGCTGGTGCCCACAATCAGAGAACAAGTGTCCTGAGGTTTGCTCTGACTGGACTGATGCAAACTGCAAACCAAGCACAGCAGCAGGTGGGATAAGATGATGAAGATTGCCTTACACCAGCAGGGCCCTCCTCTGAAACTAATGATGGGTTCAGTCTTACCTAAACCCCATGACTGTTGTACAACAAAGGAAAACCTGGAAGAGGGGAAAGAATCTTGGGAGAACAACCAACAAATGTCCACCATCTTCTGGGCTGTGGGTGAGGCTTCCTGACTGGGAAATCCCTGGGAAGGTAGAATCCTCTTTACTGATAGAGACAGAAAATCCCCATCAGCCTGGTCAGGTGTCAAGGGCTGGGTGTCAGACAATTTGATTAAAGAAAATAAGTAAATTGATATTTCTTGTGGAAAAAAAATATGTTGTGTGTGTTCTGACTGCTCCACGGATTGGGCCATCCCCAGTCCCTCTCCCTGTAACAGAGCCTCCCTAGTCCCTGAGATACAATAATATTCAAATTAGGCTAATTAATGACCCACAATGGCTTCTAAGTGTTAACGTGAAAAGAGTCACATGTGTCTCCCTTTAAATCAAAAGCTAGAAATGATTAGTGAGGAAGCCATGTTGAAAGCTGAGACAGGCCAAAAGCTAGGCCCTGTGTGCCAAACAGTTAGCCAAGTTGTGAATGCAAAGGAAAAGTTCTTCAAGGACATGAAAAGTATGACTTCGGTGAACACATGAATGATAAGAAAAAGAAACAGCCTTTTGCTGATAAGGGAAAGTTTAAGTGGTCTGGGTAGATGATCAATTCAGCCACAATATTCCCTTAAGCCAAAGCCTAATCTAGAACAAGGCCCTAACTAACTGCAATTCTGTGAAGAATATGTGTAGTGCATGCTATAGAGAAATCTTTCATGAAAGAGTCAATGGATATGACAAACTTCATTGCTGTCTTATATTAAGAAATTGCCACAGCCACCCCAGCCTTCAACATTCACCACCCTGGTTGGTCAGTAGCCATCAACATCAAGGCAAGACCCTTCAATGGCAAAAAGATTACAACTCACTGAAAGCTCAGATGATTGTTAGGTTTTTTTTTTTTAAGCAATAAAGTATTTTTAAATTAAGATGTGTACATTGTGCTGTTAGACATAATGCTTTGCATACTTAGTAGACTACAGAAGAGTATAAACATAACTTTTATATGCACTGGGAAACCAAAAAATGTGTATGACTTGTGTTACTGCAGTGGTCTAGTACCCAACCCACAATACTGCCTATGCGTGTCTGCATTCCTCTCATCTCCTCAATGCACTTCTTACTCTGTCCAGCCTCTTTCCATGCTTCTTGAACCTTTGCATCAGAATGATGCTTTGGTTTTCTTAATTTTCCCTGGAAAAGGGACACTTTCTCTGTAATCCCTCCTATGAATAAAATGGCTATAAGGAATATGTAGGACCTGTGGCTCTCATTTATTCTGCTGCTACTCAACGTGCTTAAATTTTTAACCCTTCTGCCCACTCACTATTTGCTGGTTACAGAGATTGGACCCACATCTGTCCTGCACACACACATGAATACACATCATACAGTCACTCCCCGGCTCTGCATACTGAGCTCAAAGAATTTGAGAGCTAGAAGGAAGCAATACAATTTTAAGTTTTTAATTGGCAGATGAAAAATCAAGACCCAGAGAGACCGAATGTATTGCCAAGACCACACAGCTGCTTACTGCAGATCTAAGGCTAGGACCCAGGTCATGTATTTCCGAGGATCCTGCAGCTTCCTCCAGAAGGGATGATCTGAGACGCCAGCAGCAGCAGCTGGATGTTCTCATCAGTCCTCCCTGTTTGTTCTGCTCTGAAGTTGTCAGAGGCGTGGAAGGATTCTCTGGTGAGCCACTGGTTCCCACATTTGATAGTCTAATATTTAAGAAAAGGCACTATTATGAAGTATTTCCTGTAACTTAGCATGGTTACTAAATAGATCTGTAGCGCCAATATTTACATAAGTAACCAGTGGCTTTTAGAAGAAAGTATATGCAGACAAAAGTTACTTTGTTATGACACCAACTAATTATTTCTGTCTCTCATTTTAGTTTTTAGAAATCTCAAAAACCAAATGATTCTTGTTCATTTAATTTCAGTTTTCTTATTTATCAAATAAAGCAATATGAGGTGCTCTCTAAGATCCTTTCAAAACCCCCAAAATGTGGATATCTGCATTTGGGTTTTCTGATGAGTTAAGATTTGGGTACTTTGCCTTAATTTTGAATACTTCATAATGAAACCTTTCTAAAGTATTCTCCCTCACCTGCTGCCATACACTGTGTAGACAGAACACTTTGAACCTTTTCTTGGTAGGCTAGGATCAGGTATATGGGAACACCCATAGGGCTGAATTCTGCACCAATGGCAATGTCCTCAGGGATTAAAACAAACAACATTTAGACTGCTGGTTTTTTGAGTTCTTTTATCAGAAGTGATGTAATTTCTGAAAAAGAAGAACAACAAGAAGATAAGTGGAAAAGGCACAAAGGCCGCTAATGAGTGGGAATATTGGACAGTGGCTAAAAGCCAAGTGCCTTCTTGCAACTAAAAAGCCTTCATTTTTTTTCTGCTGCTGAAGGAGGTAGAGCAGAACATCTACACTTACCTCCTGAGTAGCTTTCTCACAAGCCTGTGAGATGTTCTGTTCTACCTTCTTGACTGGAAGGAACATGAAGAGGCAGACACGTGAGCTTTAGGGGGTACAGAGCCATCAGGAGGATGGAGGGTTGCTTCCAGGGTGGAGAAGACGCTCCTAGGGTTGAAAGGTGTGTTGTCCAGTTATATTGTCAACCAGGGTTTGTGATAGCCTGGCTCATTCATGTAGAATTTTTATACATGATATAATTCACCGGACTCTATGTTCTCAAATATCCTCTGTCGTCAACAGTTAATTCTAATGTCTTTTGTTCTTGGAGCTGCTTGACCTCCTTCCACCACTCCTGATGTCACTTGTGTGAGAGAATGCGTTGATATGCTCTCTCTTTAGTGGGGTTTGGGAGGGGTGGACACTGAGGACCAGGACAGCAGAAGTTTACCCTCTAGTCATACCTCAAATCTGTATCTGTGACACAGCCAGTCTACTCATCTAGTTATTTTTACAATAGCTCCAGTTTTAGAGGCTTGAAAACATTAAAGATATTCTTTACACTCTAGATAAAAAACAGATATATACATACAATGCATATATTATATGCAATGTATACATATTTAATGTGATATATGTATGGGGGATATACATACATATATATATGTGTGTGCGTGTGTGTGTGTGTGTGTATATCACAGACAAAGGTAGAAGCAGAGATGCAAATTCAAGAAGCCCAGAGACATTATTCTATGTCCCTTTTACTGCTTCCCACAAGTAATAATCTACATCTCCATGAATTTTCCTTGTTTTTGGAGTCTGAATTGTGCTTTTAGAGACCCTCATCCTGTGGAGACTGACTTTAAGTTTTATTTATGTTCATTAACGAGAACATAAAGGCAGCCTACCGAGGACCTCTGAAAACTGAAGTTGAATGCTCAACACCCTGCCCCTGCTGGCTTGGTTGCAATAGTCACTTGTGGTCTAGTTTACTTAATAGCTACAGAGGTTAGCACCCCTTTGACAAGGAGAGAAGAGGCCCTCAGGCCTTACAAATAAAATTTAAAATCTGAAAAACCAGTAAAGATTGTACTAAATGCTGTCTCATGAAAAAATAAAAATTAAAAAAGTATATAAAGAAAAGCAGGAGCATTCTAACCAGCTGTCTAATTTTGGAAAATCATATAACCTTTCTGGGTCTTGTTTTCTGTTTCTATAAAAGAAGCTTGAAATGTTCTATGATTCTAAGCAGCTGGGCATTAAGCTTATTGACGACCACACCTGTGGCACAAATGTGTTGCTGGAGTAGTAGTAGGTGCTGAATTTGTCAGAAATTGTTTGGATGGACAAGGTGATTTCTGTCCATCAAGCCAGAAAAAGTGTTTTGACTTTTGTCACTTGCAGGCATCGATTAGTGTAGCAGAGACTAAGTCAGCCCTTCTAGCTTTGCTATGGAATCAATCTCACTGTAGGGCATGGTCCAGATTATACCAAGGAAATAGTAAGGGAGCAGGACTACATTTTTGCCAAGGAGAGCCCAGAGAAGTCTTATGCTTCCTTCACTGGGAGGTAGAAAATTCCATTGCAATGAGCAAGACTCTCTCTCAATGCATAGGATCCACTTTGTGTTGGATTTCCAGGTACTCTCCTTTGTTTGATCAAGTTTGTTAAAAAGCCCCTTCCTTATGATTTGGCTTGCCAGCTAGATCCATCTACAGGAAGAGAAGAAGCTGGAGGATTTTTGTTCCTGTGACAGTTATACCTCATTGTAAATTTTTATAAAGAAGACTAGATGGTTTTACCATGGAGAGGGAATTTAAAGAGATAAAACGTGCTGTAGGAACAGTGAAGAGTAGAGGAGGAGCAGAAAATTGGACTAAAATAGCACCATTTCGTAACCCTTAGAGAAATTTCATACAGCATGGGAATACAAGTTGGAGGTTATTAATATGTCATGTTGCTGGTTTGTCCATACACACGTGGTGCAAATATCAACAGTGGATTTGCTTTGTAATCAAGGTGGCATTTTGCAATTCATCTCTGACAAAGAATGTGAGTAGCTTATTAAAGACTGGTTTGTATAGTGAATAGTAGTTACTGCAAATAAATAAAAAGCACAGTGCTCACACACGGAATGAGGAAGAATCTGTTTAAAAATGGAGCTAGCATGACATTGCTAAAGGTATACCTTGATCGAGCGTTATATAATCTCTTCTTTGTGGAAATATCTCTGTATTTATAGATTGACCTACTTCTATGTACTTCTAGTTGGACTTGTACTAACGATGGAAGAACTTGAACATTTCAAACGTTGAACAGTTTTACAGAGACTTCTGACAAGACACAAAGCATTTGGTAGTTAAGTGGGTATATACTTCTTAAAGGTCATTTTTAAATGTGTTAAAACTATTAAATAAGTATGTAGATTTATCTCTGTCTCTTAGACCCCAAACAAAAAATCTTCAGGAAGCACAAACACAAATTCCTTCAATCAGAAAAAGGCTGCTTAGCAGACTAAGAAGAATATAATTAAAGAAGCCCGTTTTAGGCATATATGCAATTATTTTAAGATATGTTTATAATTTGCATTTAGTAGCAAGATCGGGTTATTAAGCATAAAACGTACCAACCTTAGTGGTCACATTAACAGAAATAAAATGTCTAGAAACTTTAGAAAGTTGATTAGTAATCTACATTTTGTACTAATTATGGGGGGCACATTATAGGTTATAAATACACAAGATAAAAATCCCAGGTTTCTGAGTGCAAAAAAAATAAACTTTCATATATTTTGACAAGCATTGCCTGGTCTGAACTATTTATAATACTTTAGAGTGTACTAGCACTTTTTTGGTAATATAAAAAGTAATAGAATCTTAGTAATATGAGGTCCCACTAGAGATATTTGCTATTAAATTGTTGCTGAGTGTGCTGAGGTTTGGGAGAGAATTATCGAGTTTGCAGATTAGCAAAGCAGGTTCTGGCAATGTTTTAAAATTGAATCAGTGATGCTTTAAAATGAGGTACATTTTAAGGATTCACAATAAGAATTTAAAAATAGACGAAAAGATGGGTTTGTTATCATCAAGCAGTGTATGTTAATTAGTGCCTTTATGCAAACTAATTTCATGTTTGTCTACAGGTTTAAGTACATACAACAAGCAAAGCGTTGGGGGTGAGGCAGAGTTCAGGAAAGACTAATTGAAAATGAGATGTGACAGTAATTTTAAATAAGTGCTTTCCCATTTTCTGTTTTCTTTTTATTTTTTAAAAAATCTTTTTCTTTCAACCATTAGCAGAGCTGCAAGCACAGGATGGCCCAATTTTGTGAAATTAGGGCTTTTGCCTGTGTTTCTAATTCAGAATTTGATGTACTTTAAATGTCACCCTGAGTGTTGTGGCTGAGAGTCCTCTTCTTTTGGGTACTGTAGTCTTGGTGGGGTCACTAAAAGGGGGGATGTGTCACAGATAACCTTCTGCCACTTGCTATGGGAAAGCTTTCCTTTGTGTTCTTCCAGCTGTGAGCAAAGTTGCCAAACATGATAAAGCTACTTGATGATGGCAGAATTGTTAAGTCTCCTCTCTAAACTGTGTCCACCACTTTACCAATGAAAAGGTCAGTGGCATAGAGACAAATTCTTTATAGCTGCCAAACAACTGCTTTAATTCACCTGTGTTCTACCCCAGACGTACCAGTGGTGAGGAGATAGCTACTGGAAGGTCAAGAAATAAATCCTACTAGTAGGGCTGTAATAATTTTCAGCAGTCATCTTCAATTTATTTTGAAGCAATTATTTGAACCCGAATTAGTTATTAAGTCACATATAAGGTAGGTAGCTTATATGGTATGATTATTCAAAGGAAATTTGTAATTATCATGAAATACCTACTAGAAAAATAAGTATTTTATAAATTGAACTAATTTGTATGATACTAATAATTATACTATACCTATTAGACATGGGGCCTTTTTAGATTTGCAAGGATCCTGAGAGGTTATCCAATTTAGCTTTTTACCTTCAGAGAATTAAGCTAAAGCTCTACCTGTTCCTTGAAAATGATTTCTTCTGTCCTAAACTTTGGAGAAGCTTTTCTTCCTTTGAATTCTGTGCTGTGTCTGTGCTGGACGTTTTGGAACTTAGCATTGATTGATCTGTATTGCAATTTTATGCATTGTGCTATCTCCTAAACCAACATGTCAGATCCTTTCAATTTAAAGACTGTATTTGAACATTTTGCCTCATTTCC
The DNA here is from genome assembly GCF_009761245.1 of Sapajus apella. Classification (NCBI taxonomy): domain Eukaryota; kingdom Metazoa; phylum Chordata; class Mammalia; order Primates; family Cebidae; genus Sapajus; species Sapajus apella. Next base: position 18,153,412 of record NW_022436968.1, on the reverse strand, counting down.
CCCACATACTAAGGCAGTGGTCTCTCATGGAAGATGTTCAGTATGCACTGAGGAGGGTGATCTAAATTTATCTTGAAAATCATGTTAATCCTTAACAATCTTCTCTTGATATTCGATCAACAACTTGAATTCGAAAGTATCAGCAATGTTTGGGACCTTAGATATGATCTAATCTAATCCAATCCCTGTTTTACAGATCACAAAACTGAGTAAGGGCCAGAGAGAAAAATCACTTGCCTAAGACACATTGCTAATTAGTTGACAAGAACTTTCTTTTCAGGATGCCACCTGCTATTAATACCAGTGTGTATGCCCTATATTAGGGTCTACCTTCATAGGTAGGCTCTTTTCTCCTTAGGTTTGTTCATTTGAATGAATGAATGGTTCCTTGTAAATGTCTGAGGTGCCAGCCCAATGTTTTTTCTTTGTATATTCATAGGTTAGCAGCAGCTTATAATGCTGCAGACATACTCTGATATTAGCCAGTGGCTCTGGAACCTAATTTACAACATCCGGGTATTCTATATTCCCTTGAACATGTGATTCCCCCCCCAACCCCTTTGAGTATGTTTTTTGGATTGCTCATGGTGGAAGGTTTGGGACATAAATCATCACCGTTTGCTACTGATCCAATTTGGGAAAACTAGGTCAGTGAATTGTACATCTGTATTAGTTGGTGTGGAAGGACTGTTTTAAGCATTCTCAGACATGTAGCTAAGCAAGCCTGGAGCTCTCTGACATTACATAATCTCTCTGCTAAACCAAAGATCTCATTGAGTTTGCTGTTCAGCCACGTCTTATGTTGGATTAGGGGTATGTTTGTTCAAAGCTCGGTTTCATTTGTCCAGCTTCACAGTATTTCCCCAGATAGGGAGGCTGTCTTACAGGTTTGGCTGGCTTGTCATACATTGCTGGGAGAGTTTTCAGTGAATGAATACAATGTAGAATTTTCATTTGTCACAGATGTTATGTCATTTCTAATTTTTGTTCAAGTTATTTTAAGGAAAAGCACCACCCAGTTTCTCTGACCAACAACAAAAAAAGATGAAAACATCTTCTCAGCATGAATAATAGCAAAAAGCACATGATGGTCTAAGATTTTGGACTCTCAGATAGCTGGAGTGCCCAGAATTGGAGTGATTTTCTTCAGTGACTTTAGTGCACTGTGAATGTGGGATCGGAATTGAGTGTGTGATGTGAAACAGTCCTGATATCATGTGGGGGTTTCCATTCCTTGACTAAATAGACTTTCTAGTTTGAAATTAGCATCTCGTCATGACAAACAGCACCGTGTACAGGGAGGTCGGCAGAGGCCTTTGCCGTCGTTTGAAACGTGCCTTGGTTTTGTTTCCCCGAACCCCAGTGCCTTGGAATGCTGTTTGAATCTGGGGATCAAGTGATTCCAAAGTCTCTCCAAGAAAGGAGAATTCAATGAAGCATTCATCGGCAAAAGCTTGGTTAAAAGTGCAGCCTGTGTTCATGTAGGAATGAATTAGAAACACCTGTGAAAACCTCACCTGTGGTCACTATCACACCCAGAAAGTTGCAGACATCAGGAGGAGATGGTCTGTTTTTGCTGCCTTGTTGCAGGCAGTCACGAGAGTCATAGGAGGTTACTGTGACTTGTAGTTGTAGGCCCCATCTACTCTCAGGAGAGCGGGCTTAGAGGCTAAGTTCTGTGGTCCACTGATTATTTTACCTTGGCTTTTCGTAAACTGGCAGTTTCCAAAAATAGTTTGAGGACTAAAAGAATTGCTAACTCCCTCCCACCGCACTCCCGTAAAGACAGTGAACACAACCAGTCTCTTTTTTCCTTTGTTTCATAGAAGAAGGGAAATTTTTATACTGTAATATGAGAAGATCATAATCTAAGAATAAAATCTTTCTTAAGAAAATTCCCTCATTCTGCTCTGGATTTATGAAAATGTTTGCACAGACCTGCCTTTGGGAAATCACTTCTCTAGGGTGAGCAACATTATGAAACTCCCTCTATATGGCCATAGCATAGCTTTGTTCCTAGCTCAGGCTAACGTTCTTTGTGCCTGATGTTTTTTTAAAAAAATTCTGGTTGAATGTCACTTAGTTTGGGCTGGAATTGCTCAGTAGTTTTGGTAGATGCTGCTGGTATTATCATAATTCATTCATTTACTTGCTTATTTAACAAACATAGCCAGACCAAGGCTATCTGCTGAAGAGTTAAAACAAAATAAACTCACTACCCTCAAGGAGCTTGAAACTCCTTTTCAAGAATCTGTTATTTAAATTTTTTAAAAAATCTCTTTTTGTGCCATGAGGGCTTATATAGAATACAAGCAGAAATTGTGAAGTGAGTATTTATCTGTATATCCTGAGTAAGGGTTTATTGGAGAAGAATTTTTTCTCTGCCTCTTTTTTTTTCTCTGTACTATTCAAAGAAACCTTGTTTCTGATAACATAGGGTAGAAGTTACTCAACTAGATACAATTCTGACAATGAAATTTAAATTACAGGATCTAGTGTGATTCTGGGGCATCAAAAACCAAAGAACATTTAGAGTATGCCTAGCCCATAGAATCTGTTCCTTTGATCTACTCAGCTCAGCAAGATGATTGTTCGGCCCTCCCCCACTTTCTCTCAAAATATCTCAACTACTAACAGCAGCAACAATAAATAAAAAGGAAAGGAGGAAAGAAGAAAAATCTCTTTAGGGGCATAAATTATTTTAATTTGCTTTCTGCAATGATAAAACTAAGAAAACATCAAATAGCTACATTACTTTGCATTGGGTAAACTCCCAGACTTCAATTGCTGGGTAACATTTCTTGCAGCTGATGAGGCTAAGAAACGAGTTTTGCTTTGAATAGATTGGTGTATATTCAAAATACTACTCAGTGAAATTCAGTTGTTTATAAACTCAAAATTGAAAGGCTTTGTATGTTTATCTTTGAAATCAGGACCCATTTCAAAGGCATATTACTCACTGGATAAATTACAGGTTCACAATTCCAAACCAAAATCAAAGGGGTCTTCAGGCAACTTTGACACTGTTAAGTTCCTGGCACTGTGCTGCTACGTGATGAGCACTAACTGTTTGGTTAATGAATGAATGCATGGATTCAATTAAGCATCATATCAGCCTGCATTTGTATATTGCTTTATAACTGGTAAAGTGATTTCACATTTATATTCACTATAATACTTTGAATAAAGAAAAAGTTAACTTCACATGTTGGATTCTGCTTTAAAGGTTTAAAGCCTGAAACGCCCTTGGCTTAATGTGAACACTAATTATTTAACTAATAAAGTAAAAATAAGCTAGGGATCAAAACAGTGGTTTAAAAGATCATGCTACTATTATTTTTAGACAATCTGGAGAAGAGTTGATCCTTAAACCAGAATTCCACCTCCAATTAAAGTTTACGGTCGTGTGGTTGCATTGTGTGTGTGTGTATATATATATATACACAGGCATGTATACTGTGGCTTTTCTATTCTCCCCAGAAATGTAACCAAAAAATCTAGAAAGAAACAATCAAATATTTATACCAGAGCTTTGGTGCAAGTAACTAAGATAGCAGCCATTCACCCAGCTGCACAATGGCCTTTTATTTTTTCCCTAGTTGGAGCCATGGCCTTGACCCGGCTGAATGTCAGTAAAAGTAGTGTTGGGCAATGCTCCCAGATATTTCATCTGAGGACCCCAAAGCTGGCCCTTCTACGCAACTCTCCTTCCTTGCAAAGGCTGTGGATTACGGAAAGGCTTCCTTGAAAAATGAGAGGCAAAACAAATCAAATCAAAACACAAAACAGATAGCAACTCACTTCAGGTTCCTGGACCTCCCAGCTTTCAATTTTGTTTCAAGAGCTCAGACATCAGCCCTGATGATAAATTGCTGTAAATTCTAAGATTTCTCATAGAAAAGAGCAGTTCGGCTACCCTTGGTTGGCAAGTGTTACACAAGATTTGGTGAATGTTGAGTTAGTAGTAAATTACTGAATTCCTTGTTTTTGTTGTTCTTCTTGTTGTTTATTTGTTTTCTTGGATAGCTTTATTTGTTAAATATACAGTAAAATGGTATTATAATGAATTCATAGAGAGATTACCAAAAAAAGAAAAAAAGTTCCTGCATAAATTTCCAGGTATAGTGAATCAGGCCTGTAGTCCCAGCACCTTGGAAAGCTGAGGTGGGAGAATTGCTTGAGCCCAGGTGTTCAAGACCAGCCTGGGCAACATAGGGAGACCCTGTCTCTATAAAAATATTTTTAAAAAATAGCTAGGCATGGTGGTGCACCTGTGGTGCCAGCTACTAAAGAGTCTATCCAAAAAAAAAAAAAACAAAACCATAAGTTCTTGAAAAGGTGTGTTCCTATTTGCGTGCATGTACCTTTTAATTCCTGCCTCAGATTCCCTGACTTCACAATCCTGCAGACCACAGTTAAGTTCCTCAGGATCTTATTCTCTCAAAATTTAATGCAAAAGAGACTAAAAAGAAGAGATTTCAAAGAGAACTAGAAGCCAGGCAGTAGTCAGTGAAAAATCATTTGGACTTTACCTAGAGACCTTTGTTTACCAAGATGCTCAGGAAAATTGCAAGGAAAGCAATTTTAAAGCTCGTATCAAGAGGGATTGTGATTTAGGAGAAATGTATAGAAGCAAGGGAGTTGGGTTTCAGGTTCCTGTTCTGCTGCCTAATAACTGAATACCATTAAACAAATCACTTAATCCCTTTGAGCCTCAGTTTCCTTGTGTGGAAATAGGTATGCTCATACGACATCAGTTTTTGTGAAGACAGGATGAAATAATTACAGGAAAAGTCTTTATAAAGTGGTGTCAAAACAGGTGTTATTTCCAGTGGTAATATTTTTATAACACTTAGTATGTTTTTTAATTATAAAAATAATTTTTATTGCAGAAAAATTTTACAATTATGTGAGTTGTTGTGTGCTGACCACACAACTGAGGGATTCTGCAGTATCTGCAGATCTTTAAATGTCTAAAGCATCTGCCCAATGTTATTGGGATTTGCTGCCATGCCTGTTTAAACTGCTTTGGAGTGCTCAGTCACTGCAGACTGCCCATAATGCCTACACTCCAAGGGCCACTTAAAGAGATTCTACCAAAAGATTCCATAGAAGTAACTCTACCAGCAAAATTGCAGATGCCTGTAAAAACTATGGCACAGCCTGTGTACTGGAAAGAGACCACTGGAATGGAAATCAGGGGACAGAGCCTTAGTCTCAATCCTCTGTTAATGCTTCATGGTCCTGGGCCTCAGTTTTCTCATCTGCAAAATGACCAGTTTGAACTTAGCGTTCTTTCAAGTAGATTCCAAGCACAGCGTTTGTAAGTCTTTGCTCAGTCTGTTGTTTCAGTGGGCTCTTCAAGCACCAAAAGAGGCCAATCAGGAAGGTAGAACCCGCCTGATGTCAGCTCAGGGCACAGCCCACAATATTTCCAGGTACCTTCAGGAATATGGAGCACCACTGTCACTCTATGTCACCTGTAAGATGGGAGAAGGGAACCCAGTCAATAAAGATTATGAGCAGGGCCGGATGTGGTGGCTCACGGCTGTAATCCTAGCACTTGGGGAGGCCGAGGTGGGCGAATCCTGAGGTAGGAATTTGAGACCATCCTGGCCAACATGGTGAAACCCTGTCTCTCCTAAAAATACAAAAATTAACGGGGCATGGTAGTGGGCACCTGTAATCCCAGCTACTCGGGACGCTGAGGCAGGAGATTGCTTGAACCTGGGAGGCGGAAGTTTTGGTGAGCTGAGATTTCGCCATTGCACTCCAGCCTGGGCAACAAGAGCAAAACTCCATCTCGGAAAAAAAAAAAAAAAAAAAAAAAAGAGGATTATGAGGAAACTGTTGCCCAGTTTCACATGTCTCCATTTTTCTCATTTCCCTGGGTGGATGGGAAGAAGACCATAAATATGGCTAGGAAGCCAGAAATATGAATTGGTTACAGATTTTTTTCTCTAAGAGGATAATAATTAAATTAGATAGATCGAGTATAAAAGATAGGACGAAATGGGTCAGGGTACCATGGAGAAGCATCTGTTGGGAAGGACCAGAATTCCTTTTGTCTCTAATGGGAACAGTAATATGTTGCAAGGTATTTAAATATTGCTTCAGACAATGGGTTTCAGCCTATATGAAGCCCTTGGAGTGCTCTGGAATGAAAAGTTCTTCAATGGAGTGTCTAAATGCTAGCATAAAGTTTAATGTTGGGGTTCCTCAACTCAAAATCAGCACCAGCCTTGACACTGATTAAAGCAAATGTTTACAGGGGATTTGGACTTTGCCAGTATTTGCCCTATTGAAAATTAGGATCAGCTTTTGTAATAACACAATAAAGAATAAAATCTTTTTCTCTTAAACTTGTCCTCTAGAATATTTGCTCTCAGAATATTGCGTCAAATATTAAAATGTGATCCATTATTAAAATAAAATGGTTTTGCTTTCACTTTACTGTGAGAACAGTATATATCAAGCTCTGAAAGACTTGAGCACTAAAAAACAAGGGGTGATTAAAAATGAATTCTTAAAAGCATAAGAAATCTAAAAAGTGGATTTCTTTAGAACATAATGAAATATAGGTTGAAAAGATAGCTTGCCAAAGTGACACTGCTCTTATTACTGGAAGAGTCTTCCTGGATGAATCAGTAATACGTGATTAAAAAAAAAAATTAAAGGGAGGCTGATGTACTGACGCTAAATTCCACACAAATATTCTGGTTATTGAATAGTAATTTATTGTAGTTTTACTGGAAATTTTCTCCTCTTAGTTCTTAAAAGGTTTTCCAGGCTCAATTAGCACCTTTACTCCTAATAATCAATATTGATTTTACTGTATTCATTTTAGATTTAAAAAATTTTGCCTAAACTCAAATCCTAACCATTTTTAAAGTAACATATTTCATTAAAAAAAAATCAGGCTTACCAGGTAGGCCTTCTTTGCCATCTGAAAAATGATAAGTTTTCATTTATTTGAGGTGGGCTCTTAAATTCAGAAAAGTAGTTACAGTTCTGGTAATATTACGGAGCTCTTTGGATTCAGAACGGTTGACAAGATGTTAATCAAGAATATGTGTATCATTTTCCAGTATCTTCTTAAAATTGGGTAGCAGTGGTTATTTTTAATAATATTGCAGATTTTGTTTTTAGCCTTCCTATTCATTTCTGTGCTTCAGTATATTTAAGGTGTCTAGGAGCTGATTACGTAGGTTTCACAGGGCATATTGCCTGACATGGGACCATGGAGGTGGCCCCCAATGTGTTATGAAATGTTCTTATGGGGAGAGTGAGCGACAGTCAAGGGTGATTCCTGTTTATTCAATGTGCTATGAAGTGAGCTAGAATTATCCACTTTTCTACATTACTCGCATTTTCCCTTATATGAAAAGCTTTCTCTGACAACATGGGACCCGTTGCATCTGGAAAAGAAACCTTTCACCCAAACCCTTCCCTTAAATTCTGTAAATTGTTTTGTGTAAATGTTTCCTGTGATTTTTCATGCAGCATTCAATTTCATCTTCTTTTGAAATTTGAAAGATCAGTTTTTTGGTTGTTTTTAGCATTCACTAGTAGAAAATTAAAAAGATTTCTAAGGACTACCTTTTCCAGTCACACATTTTACAAACATTTGAGCTACTACCTTGGGTTGGCCAGGAAATGTCTGCCGCCACATTAGCGATGTGATAATGGGTGGGCTTCACATATCACCTGGACATTAATAGAATGAAATCACTTACTGCTCCTGAAAGCAGCTTTGTTCTCAGCGGGTGTCCTGAAGGCACTGCATGAGCACAATGGACTTCTATCACAGAGGTGAAAGTCAGAAATAACCTAAACCCATCTTTATCTCTGCCGTGTGTGTGTGTGTGTGTGTGTGTGTGTGTGTGTGTGTGTGTGTGTTTCATCTTTATTTAACGGGTCCACTGATATTTGATGAAAATGACCAAAATTCACCTTGTTGCATAAAGTATTTCTGGGTCTCCAGTCTGCTGTGATATGTGACATGCAAAACTTCTAATGACTGGGGACCCCTAACTCAGCTGCAATAGCCCATCAAAGGTGCGACTTTATTCTCTCATAACAGCTTTGTAATGTGATCAGCAGACATATCTGCTAACTTTTCCCTGAGCTGTGCAGATGTGGCCGTAAAAGAGGCATTGTGCCATTGTGTATTTCCTACTTTCCTTCAAAAATGAATTTGCTTTTCGATTACGGCAGGACGGCTGCCGTATAAATTTTCTGTATAAATTTTGCTGTATAAATTAAGTGCACATCCACTTAAAGAAAGCCCAATCTATGAAAATTGGAACTACAAAATAAGAATGATTCAGAATTATTATTAGCTTTACTTAAATGCCCTTTGCTTTGTAAAGGTGTTTGTCATAGAATTCTATAAATAAAAGGCATCTTTTGTGCATTTGTGTTATTCTTCAATTAATCAAAATTGTATTTTTCTGATAGATACCTATTATGTAAATTAAAACATGGACATTATTAAATAGTAAGCCTTGTGATTTTTTTGGAGTTTGTGGTTTTAAGGAGTGGAGAGTTTAATAGGCAAGAAAGATGGCAGAAGGTAGAAGATAGAGGCTCCCCTGTACAGAGACAGAGAGAGGGGGGCTCCAAAGCCAAGAGAGGGAACCTCTGATTTTTGTTGTTGTTGTTGATGAGAAAAAGTCTAAACTGGGAGTTGATCTGCTGTATGATAGGTTTATTTAAAACTTGGACACACATTTTAACTGAAAAAAAAATCAGACTTTGAATTATTGTTTACAAAATAAAATGTATGGTTTCTAAATTTTAGTTTTGAGTTTTTAACCTATTTCTCCTCTTAGGAATATGGGCTCATGACTAGCGTACATTCTTCATATCACATTCAAAGTCTAATCTGGTTTTTCTAGCAATCACATGGATAGGTGTAAACAGATAAATAGTCACCGTACTCTATTGACTGCCACGGCTCATTTTTCATCTTTTGAAATAAAAGCCCAAGAGAATTTTTGTCAGGATAAATTGGAGATTTTAAAAAAAAGGTTTTGTTTTGCAGTAGCTACTTTGAACATGGCAGATTTGTGAGAAATTTTCTTTTGCCTTCGATGCCTTTTAAGACCTAGAAGGCTCTACAAAATTAGAATTTTGATTACATAAACAGTGTTCAATCTGACCCTAAATTAAAGAACTGCTTTTGAGCCAGGTCTGAAGCTGTTTTGGCTTTTGTAAATTTGGATATATTATCAAGTTTAACACTAAATTTAAGCATTATAAATTAGTTGACTTTTCCCTTAATTAACAATAGCTATGTTCCCATAGAAAAGCTGAAAATATGAAGTTACATTTTCCTCTAAAGGAATTACATTATTATCTGAAATTATACCTCCTTAGCGATTCTTTGAACAGTACTCCCTATGTTTTCTTCCACTATGCAGACTTTTCATAAATAACACAGTCTACATCAAGACAAACAGTACATTCAGCAAGCTGGAGAAAGCAAATGAACCAACTCTCTGTGTTCATAATAAGCTTCTGTACCCCTTTAATGTGGAATTCACAATAGATATATACATTGTTCATTGGAGTATTTTAATATTTTTTCATGCAATTCTATACATCAAATATCCAAAGAAGGTCAATTACTTGCAATGAAGAATCCAGAGAATCCAAGAAATATTAAGCCATGTACGGTGCCATCATGAGGCTAAAATATGCAGCAAATAGTAACAATAATACTATTAACTACTAATAAAGAAAATACAATCACCAGGTCAGTGGTTGTATTAAAAATGGCCCTTCTTTTTTAAGGCCAAAAAAAAAAAAAAAGGCCGCTCTCCATTCTGACCTATCTTCCTTATTTAAAACGAAACAAAACAACGCTTATAGAAAATCCCTCTAGACATTTTAAATCCTACATAAGATATCCTGGAATAAAAAAGCATTACGTGGACTTCTGGATGGCACAGCTACAGAATTATTATCCATTGCACTGTAAGGAATGACTTCCGCTCTAGTGCAGGGTTTACTTTTCCCCCATAATCAATGTTTAACTCCTCCTAACAATTTCATGAGACCAGATGTGTCAGTTTTACTTTTCCAAAGGAATTCTGCTTAGGGAATTACATTGAACATGGTGACATGCATTGCTCTTTAATACAATTTTATTTCCAAATTTCAATTTCATTCTATATTTATTCATTTAAGGACTACTTGAGTTCACTAAAATAAATAAATAAATAAAAATGCTTATACGTGCTATGTGCCATGGACCTGTGGGCATAAATAACACGACGTGAATTCAGATACACATCCTTTTCCCATTTGTTTCCATTCTCAGTGCCAACTTTGGTTCAATAAACAATGACTTTCAACTTGGTATGAAGGAAGCATCTAGTACATAATGCACAGAGCTGTGCCCCTCCAAAGAATGAAACCCTTCAGAATGGCTAAGGGTGAGAATAGAACCAAAGCTCATGAGAGCAGAATACAAAACAAGAGTAGTTTCAAATTCACCTGAGGCGACAGCAGCAGCTATGGCTGAGTGAGGGAAACATTTTCAAGCACAGTTTTGCTGATCACTTTTACTCACATGACCAGTAATCAGTCCAGAAGATATTTATGAAATGAGCATTGAAATTATCATAGAATTGAGCAAGAACTGAGATCACCTGATTCATTCCTTATGGCACATGTTCCTCAGCTTCTCCAGCAAGAAAAGGGAAGCATTAATCCTTTACACATTTCTCAAAAGCATGTTTCAAGGATTAAAGAATTCAGGGTGGCAAAGGATCAAATTACCATTTATGTAGGACTCTTCATAACCAGCAGGGCATCATGTAGTACGCTGGAAGAGCTTATTTATTGAATCCGCAATTGAATTGGCCTCAGAGAGTTAATACAACATCCACAGTGACAAATTTACTCACTACAAATGAATTGCATTAGTTCCATTATTTGAAAAGCACTTTACCATCTGGGAAGAAAGTTGTAGTATAAATTCCATTCTTTCCAGTATCTTGGTTAAGGAGGTTCCAAAGAAACTAGCTCAACATTTTATGAGACAGAAAAGTGAGGGTTTTTTTTCTTCTATTAATTTGCTAAGTGTCTCTGCCCCATGGTTTTGACACAGGAAAGACGGCTGGTGGCAGAGGGTGCCGGCAAAGGAAAAGATATGGTTTTGCAAATTTGGAGTTGATTCTGGCTCAAAACAAGGGTGCCGAGTTAACAACCAGAAGAATCATTTAGTTGAGACTTACCTCCAGAGCAGAGAGCATCTCAAAATTTTAGCAGATTCAGCATAGTCTCAGAGTTCCAAAATCTTAGGTTTCTTTCCTCAAAGCATTTCCACTGAGACAATATTATGTAATGCCAGGTACAGATACTTGGGATTCCAGTGATCTGAGTTTGAGCCACAGTGCCATTATTGTTCACTGTTTGACTTTGGCCAAAATAATTTCACCTCTCTGAGCCCCAGTGATATTCCCTGTAAACTGGGAATGAGAATGGTAGCATGTCAGAGGGTTATGGTAAGATAAAATATGGTAATGCATGTAAGGCTTCTAGTATCATGCTTGTACTTTGTAAACCCTCGCCAAGTGTTCACTTTTATTGATATCATCAAAAGTGTGACCCAAAGTGTCTGCTTCACTAGAAACAGTGCCCTGAGTGGTCTGGGAGAGTACGGTAGGCAGTAGTTCAACTCCCTGACATGTAAATAGTGGACTATTGATATTTTTATTGGCTCCTATTGACACATCCTGCCCATTAATTTTGACCACTAACCTGTACCCATGCATCCATTCGCTAAGAGAGCACTGAGTTAGGGCCTCTGTGGGCAGGTCCTGTGCTAGTCCATTGAAAAAGGGAAGACAGATCCCTGTCTTTTGGAAAAGTGAAAATACATGCAATTACTTTCTAAAACAACGTGAAACATATTTGTGCATAATGATCTAGTAATGATTTGATTGTTTGATCACAGCTAATACGTATGGAGAACTCATCAAAGGCTAGAGCCACTGTGCTAAGAGCTTGATGTAAACTATTTCATTTGATCCTTACAAGGATCCTGAAAGACCTAAAAGACACTATTATTATTCTAAACTTCAAACCCAAGGATTCTAACACCAGAGTCCGTATTCTTGACTACTACTCTAAACTGCCATCCTAAGGCAATGTAGATTGCTAACCCAATCAGTATTGGGTTAATCTAGTACTTAAAGTACTAGATGCTCTTCTAATATAGCCTGTCCTCCTTGCAGACTTAGACCTTATACTTCGCTACCATGCTGTATTGATCAAACACAGTTGGCAACTGCATTTATTAGCAGTTATAATCCTGTACATTTTTATCTGCAATTTCCAGTGAATAGAGAGGCATTATACATTTTGTTATTCAGACCTCATGTTTCACCAACAAGACCACAGGGTTCTCCTTTATGTAATCCTAACTGGAAGGTTACTACTATCCCCATTTTGCTGCTAAGGAAGCTGAACCTTGGCTAGAGCCACTCCACTGATGAGCAAAATCAAGTATAGCTTGAACTCAGGTCTTTGACCCAAAGAAATTATGAAATCATAGTTCGTCTTTTAAAATTGGAGTAATGCTTTTTATGCAACCAAAGCAAAAGTGACTTTAAATTTGATGACTGAACCATTGCATCATCCCTCTGTAGCCAGCTCATTTCTTGTTTGTTCGGTCAAGATCACTGAGCTTCTCCCAAGTAGTAAGCTTTGTCCGGAAGGCAAAAATAGACAGAGAGCCTAAGTGCAAAGAACTTATTTGAAAGAGGAAATGAGAATCTTCAATTAAAGGCAAAATAGATAAATAAATAAATATATAGTAGAGGCCATAAAAGAGAAATTGGAGTTCAGGGGATTAAGGGAGTCTTTGCAGCTAGCTGGCTTGCAGCCCCTATCAAAGCGGTCGCTGCCTTAAGAGGGGAGGGCATTTATGTCAAAGAAGTAATAGGCTGGTTTACTCAAATAAGGAGCTGATTAGGTAACTGGAGGGAAGGGGAAGTGAAAAAGTGCAGTTTGGCACAAAATTGAGCATTGTTGTCAATTTTATCTTTTCTACCAGTTGTTTTGTTTTCACAGATACAGTATGAGATATTTTATGAACTCAAATGAAAGGTTTCACACACCAGATGAAAACATATAAAGTGCATATTTTCAGTTTTTTCATATTTAGCATTTCCGCTCTTCCATGCTGTTCACCTACTGCATTGAAAATAACTCTGTAGCACACTTACGCACTTTCCCTTTAAGAAAAGATTCCAGGCCTGTTTTTCAGATGGTCATTCAGTGATACAAACCTGTAGGACTGAGATAAATTGCTCCTGGAAACATTTTCCTCTTGGAAAATCACAGATGAGACTAAATGAGACATTTTATATATATAGTAGCAAACAGTCATAGGTACATTTCATTTTGAAAGTCCCATCTATCTTGTGACCCAAACAGGTTTTGACACTGCAGAGTGATTGCAGTACGTCAGGACACACGAAACACTAGGAATGTTCAGGACAGGATGCCAAAGAACTTGGTACATTTTTACCATTTGGATCTTTTATAAAAGCAACAATATAATTAAAACCGTAATTGTATCTCTTGATCTATGTGACCACTGTATTTTGCAACATGTAGCTCAAATACCACAGCCCCACATTTAAGTACAGCTTTTACAACAAAAGAGAACCAGCAAAGCTTTTGCCAGGACTAGGATTTTAATTGATATCATTATAGCTAAAAGTTTAAACATTATGGGAATAATGGCTCTGGTGTTTTTCAGCACCTTATTATTCATTTTACGTCTTTCTGTCAGCGATGTGCTCAAGTCCACAGTGTCTGTAATATTTAAATTAATAATGCAAATTTAACTATTGCCATTAAAGCAAAGAGCTAATTAGGTCCCTGCTTGCTGACTGGCAGTATGATGCAATGAGTAAAATGATTTGAGTTGATAGCTAACATTGCCAGGAAAATATGAATTGAGCTCGCTTGAGATTAAACAACGTCTAAGACTCCAAAGGAGGGGAAAATAAAAAGTGACTCATCTCATTTTTCTAAATAAAAAAAAATCCATGAAGAGACACAAATAGCTTATCAAGCAGCTGAGAGCAAGTTTTCTGAGATGTTGTGCAATTATTTTTTGCCTTTCATTCAATGGTATTTCTTCCAAACACTCTGGAGAAGCAATTTTTCTCAGGCATCAGAATGTGTGCCTTCTTCCATAGTTTTCACATTCTAAGCCAGCAAGGCAAGGCAAGCAAGCTGAACTTTACCTGTTTTATTGACACCTCTTAACTAAGCCCTAACATGAGAGAAAGAGAGAGAGAAGGAGGAGGAGGAAGAGGAGGAGGAGAGGAAGAGAGGGAGGGAAGGAGGGAAAGAGTCAAGGAGAGGAGAGGGACGGAAGGAGGGAAAGAGTCAAGGAGAGGAGAGGGAGGGAAGGAAGATGAGAGGGAAAAAGAGACGGAGGGTAAGAAAAAGCGAGCAAGCTGAATGGCATTTCTGTTTGTCATTATTCTCATTTCAGAAAAACAACCCAAAAATAAATTAGATAAAACACATGGAGAGGAAAATAATGCTTGTTTCAAATTCAAGTAGGGAAAATCTGTCCTAGAATTTCTAAAAGCAGAAAAATCGTGCAAAAGACATAAGGACATATTTCATTTAATAGAGTAAAACCTTTGATGATTGTCAGAAACGAAGTAGAGGTTTTCTTATACTGGAAAAAGTATGGGCTTGCTTACTGCTACACGCTGGCTCAGGAACAGTTGCTGCTAGTACATAGAGCAGCCCAGGCTCTCCTCTCTTAGCTGTTGCAAAACTAGTGGGCTGTTTGAATATCTGACTGGAAGCCAGGTTCATCAGGTAGTCCCACCTGAAAGGTACGATAAAGCAATAATTGGGTGCGAGACAGAAAAAGGCAATTTGGCCCAACATACTTTTTAAAAATAAGTTTTGAATGTAATAAAATGTGAACATTTTGTTCATTGAGGGATAATTTCATATATTGTGTGAA
This sequence comes from Sapajus apella, assembly GCF_009761245.1. Taxonomy (NCBI): domain Eukaryota; kingdom Metazoa; phylum Chordata; class Mammalia; order Primates; family Cebidae; genus Sapajus; species Sapajus apella. Next base: position 18,138,396 of record NW_022436968.1, on the reverse strand, counting down.
AAGACTCCATTTTTAAAGAATGATAGTCTTACTCTAAGGAAACTGCTTATTTAATTGGATTGCTACAACCTAACACTATTAAATATTTGCCTCATTTAATTTTATCAAATGACAGTTCATATATCTGTGCCAATGAATTCATTTGTTAAGGTTATGTCCTCATAGCGAATTTACTCATGTTCTGTTTTCTAAAACCTCTGTCCCTTTCTCCTGCTTCCAATATGTCGTAACGTGATTCTCCAAGGATAAGCCACTGTAATTGTCCCTCACTGCACAAGGCTCTCCTATGGCAAATAGTGAAGAATTCCAAGTACCAAGAGCATTGCTCACCTTTATCTCCACCTTGACAAGGAACTGGCATTCATGTGACAGAAGAGGTGTATTACTGAAAGGCTATACTGCTGAAGATGTTGATTAAACTATTCTTCTAGAGCTTGTCTACATGGCATCAATGGTTTCTGGTTCACACCAAAAATTACTTTTTATTTTTAAAAAATTGGATTATTTAGCATTGCTAGAGGCAATGTGGCATAGTGGTTTGTAAAAATGCCAGGTGCTATGTATTGAGATGTTACTCTGGCTTTACATACATGATGTCATCTAATCCTCAGGATAACATCGTGACTGGCTTTGAAGTCAAACAGATCATTTGTATTGCTGTGGAACTTAGCTTCCTTACTGATAAAATTGAGGTAATAATACCTCATGAGGTTTTTTAAAGATAAAATTATACATGTAAATTGACTAATAGCATAGCCCATACTTTCGATAAACAATGCATATTCTACTCATTTATCAGGAAACATAAAGTTGTCATCCCTGCACTCCTGGGGTTTGGTAGCTACTCTCAAAAAACTATCTACTCACTGTGCCCATGTTGAAGCAAAGTTACCTGGCCATTTTGAATATATCCTTCTTCAAAAGAAGGCTATATCAGGAAAGCCATTAAGGTTGTTCTTTCAAACCTACCTCCCAGGTTGAACTGCTGTAGAATCCTTCTGACATTTCCAATGGAACTGCAGAATTGAATTACTACTATTTCATTACTTTGATGTATCAATATGAATTTAATCATAACTGTATCCATAGATATATAGGTTGTTGTCAATTTTTAAATACGTTAAATAGTATCATGGTCGATACAGTTATATCCGTATTTTTTCCTACATTCTGGATGATTTCCTTGAGAATGATCTCCAGAAATAAGGTAGATGACTGAGCTGGAAAATGTGAGCATTTTTAAAGGGTCTTGATATATATTGCTAAATTGCCGTTCCATTTACAATGCATTGTGTGAATAGAGATTCATCAAACTTCAGCCTAAGCTTGAGTCCTTTCCTCCTACAGAAACTCTCCAATTTAAAAATATTTGCTAAAAGATAGCACTAAATTGAATGATGCAAGTACTTGTTAGAGGATATAAAATGAGATATGTGCCCAAGCTCCCAAGCATCCTTGGAGGTTGGTAGACAAGGAAGAATTGCCATGTTGGACTCAGAGCCTATAGTTTGGAGTGAAGAATAAAACAAAACCAGGCTGGCTCACAGGAGTCACAAGACCAGTAACCAACATTTATTGAGGCCTTCCTATGATAACCAGGTCTGTGTTTAACTCTTTACATGGATTATTTTATTGAATTTTCTCCAAACCCTCATTTTATAGCTGACAAAGCTTTACTAGCATTTGGAAGTGAACATCTGAAAGCAAATATTCCAAGGGGAAGGAACAGTCCAAAATAATCAGCCCAATTTTCCTGTTTTTCATCCAGATTAACAGTCACAGCATCTTCTCCAAAAGCCACGTGGGGGAAGAGGGATCTCTTATGGGGAGAAACAAAGAAGAAAGGGAGAAAGAAGAAAGGCAGTGGAACTGATCTTTTTCCAGAAGCTTTCAGAGTGTCATGCTGTCTTTGGTCGGTGACCCTCTAGGCCAGCAGTCCCCTCTGCAGGCTGTCAGGGGCAATGATAGGAGTTCATGCCAATAAACTGGCCTTTCAAGAGGCATTTCTCCATCTTGGAAACACAAACGCATATACACTCCTGTCCAGATCAGACACACGGGCTTTCTGGTTCACCTTTTCTTTCCTGAACAAGCATATTTATCATGGTCAATGTACAAGAAATGCCCTTTTGATGCAGCTCCCCTTTGTCCCCCTTTTCATGCCTTAAGCCATCAAAAGAGCACAAAACTCGGTGACATTTTGTAGGATTTACCTCTGAGACGCTGGTGTCACACACGCAGCTGGGAGTATTGAATGTGTCCTGGTACGAACCAGTGTCCTGAGGGTCTTTCCATTGATTTTACTTCTGAGTTCACAGGAAGACCCAGTGTGCTTACTCTGACTCAGTACTGAGATATCGTTACCTTAGGACAGTTCATATAAAGGGAAGAAAAGGGAAATTCAGGGGAAAAGAGACAGTATAGGCCAGATTTAGAGGTGCAACTATGAGGTAGAATGAGCAGAACTTTCTTACCTGCCATATTTCAAAATAAAACCTTAGTCCTGTCCCCTTAAAATACTATGCTGTGAAGTCTCCACTGCTCTCTGGATAAAGACCAAGCTCCTCTATGTGGCACACACAACCTTTCTGGATCCTGCCTCATCCTCCCGTGGCCACTACTTGCCCTTAAATAGATACGCACCAGTCTCCCTGATTCATTTTCAGTGCTAGGATTGTGTAACTCTCTTGCCTCAAAGACTCATACCTGCTGATTCCTCTGCCTTTAGGGACATTCTCCTTGTTCCTCCCTAGCTTGGCTACCTGAAATGTCATCTCTTCCAGGAAACAACCCCTGACTACTCAAGACCTGGCTACACACCTCTTTTCTGGGCTCCTAGAAATGCCTACATATTCTGTTCTTATTAAAATGCTTCTCCCACTGATTGAAATTTCCTGTTACATATCTGTTTCCTCTCTAAGCTGCAAGCTGGCTGGAGGGTAGAGGCTATATCTTATTCAGTGTTCTCATATCCAGTTTTTAGAACAGTGCTTGACTCAGAAGTCACTTCACAGATGTTTGTTATCATGGAAATCCTGAACATCTTCTTCAGATGACATGCACTTACACTTCAGTTCACTAAGTGGATGGAGATGGGTATCCCATGTTTGTTCCACTGAATGGCAGGCTGTATGAATACCTTCCTGAACCACGATACAGTTCACTCTCTGTGTTTCTTATACACACTCACGTGATTATGCAGTTACACTGTAGAACTAGAATCATGCCTGTAACACTACCCTACGCTCTGAAGGCATTATTTACATATCCACTCTACATTTATCCAGAAACCACAGCTGCTAACTCTGCTAACCATTCACACAACCTTGGTAAGCAATTGGTATAAGCTCATAGGTGGCTGATAATGTTCCATCCTCCTTCTATTCTCAATAGCTGAGTTTGGGTTCATAAGCTTAGAGAAAGGCTCCTCAGAACCAGCTGGTGGTTTGGAGAGAAGAAAAGCCATGCATTTTTATTGTGGCTATTGTTTCCAAGACTCAGCTAAGACCTGAATAGATAAACAAAAAATACATCATAGAAGCAGCCTATTATTCTCAGGGTTGCTATGGCTGTCCCCAGGGCCTTACAAATTATCAATGAAAAATACAACATACTTTCACAGAATTAAAATGCCTGTTGGGCAAATGGCTCAACTTCAAAGAGTGGCTTTGTTTAGAGCCACCTAGTGACATTTCCTAGGTCCTCCTCCCTAGATGGAGAGTGGGAGCCACTACTTACCACCTACCTCCTGGCCTCTTAACCCACAGCTTGTTACATAAAGCTAGGAAAGTTTTATGTGTATAATTTGTGAAGTTCTCTTAAGCAGACAGTGCTATATATATATGTGAAATGCTGTTAATAATAAAGGTTGGCTCACCTAAGAATACTGTAGAATTAAAGTAATGAGATTCTATTTTTAGGCAGCCTTGCCAATAACATGCAAGTATGATAAGGCTATGATTTAAAGCTCACTTGAAGCTTCCATTGCTCTAAAGACTACATTTTCTGGGCTGCCTGCACACAGTAGTCAGCCGCACAGAGCTCTATTAATGCTAATGGTGGCTCCACACTCGAATCCCAGCATGCCCAGCTAAAAATAGGTCTCAGTCTTTTAGACATGGGAGTGTATCCTGCAGAAGTTTGCTTTCACAAAATATAGATCGGCCTCTTCAGTCACCTTGCAAATCCTCATCACTGTCTTTGAAACACTAAAAAAAGCCTCTAGAATTTGTTTTGAAATTTTTACACACCTGTAATTATGTGAAGATAAAGGATGTGCTTGGGAGGTTCAGTTCTGTTTATTTTCGGATGTGAAAATATATTTAATAAAGCCCTTGATTTAAGTGATTCATAACTAGAAAAGAAGTCCCACTCCTCAGGAAAAAAAAAATAATTAGCTCTTCTACCACTAATGTTTAGGTCAATGCTTTGTCAATAACAGTAACTCTTCTTCACCAATTTAGTGCAGCCTATAAAGATCATTATGACTCATAATTACAGATGCAGATTTATGTCAAAATGCATATATAAATCTCTAGTTCTGACTATGGGTCACCTCTTATCAGGCAAAAAGATTTGTATAAGGAGACACTCTCCTTGATCCCTTTGATCATTTTTCTCTTTCCATTTTGGGGGTAGAATTATAAGGGTTTCCTATCACTGACCCAAATATAACCCAAGGCGCATTACAGAGCCACAGCTGGAGGGACTGAGTTGCTGTCTGGCTTTGGTGGTGGGAATGGGAGAAGGATGAGGTAGCTGTGGAAATATACTTCCTGAGATTATTGCTGTCTGGTTAAATGAAGAGCCCCTTTTCAACACCTGCAGGTCAGCCTCTGTAAATCAGAGGGAAGATGATCATCTGGACAGAGGGAGATGGGTTTTAACATGACTAAGACTTCTTGAGGCTGAAGTCTACTGCTCTGTGCAATACCCAGGGCAGTCATAGTCCTGGTAAGTTATCAAAATCTGTGGAAGCCTGAGTGACCAAATGGGATGTCATGTTGGCCTTGTCCAGGATTTTGTCATGGTAAGATTTGGGTGGATGCATTTCCTGCTAGGAAGTCTGAGTTTTGAAACATCACCTGGTCTCCAGGGAATCACCCTGATGGTAGAGGGGCAGGATTTCCCCAGCACCTGTGAAGGATGTGAAAAATGCACCCACCCTCTATGTGTGCACAGGTAACTGCTGAAAAATTGCTAGTTCTTCTATTTAGAAACAGCCTGAATGCTGGGTTTGGGAGATTACTATGACAATGCCCAGAGACTCCACTTTTTTCCTACTGCAGAGTTCAACCTGATATACTTAGAAAAGACAATCTATGCTTAATATGGAAACTCTCAGACAGTGTTAATAAAAAAATACATAGTTAAACACACACCTACCCCTATGCCCAAGCAATTCAATTTCTGGAAGCACACTCAAAAGAAGCAAGCACGTATGTCCACAAGAAGACTTGTACAGGAATATTCAACACAGCTTTATTCATAACATCCCAGGCCTGGAGACAACCCAAATGTCCATCAACAGGTGAATGGATAAACAAACTGTCATATATCTGCATTCAGCAATAGAAAGCAATGAATTACTGATTCCCACACAGTATAGATGCATCTAAGAAATGTTGCATTAAGTGAAAGGAGCCAGACACAAAAGAATCCATTGTGTGTGAATTCAATTTATGAATTTCAAGGACAGGTAAAACTAATCCATCAAAATAGAAATCAGAATACTAGCTATTTTAGCGGGGCTGACGGTTGTTGACTAGAAACGTACACAAGGGAACTCTCTGGGTGATGAAAATGTTTTATATCCTAATCTGGGCAGTGGTTAACATGTTATATACATATGTAAAAAAATTCATTGGGCTGTATATTTAAGATTTGAGCAATTTACTGTTTGTAAATGATAGCTCAATAAATAAAAAATTTTAAAAGCTAGGTGGAAAAAATACATGGAGAAGAACTCATTTTTCTAAGTGCCGTCATCAACAAAGACAAAATCAGGAAGATATTTGAAAGAAAAAATGAAAAGGAATAAATGAAAAAATATGAGCCTTTTACTCTTCTTGATTTTATCACATGACATGAAAATGCTGGGGCTCAGGAAACCAAAATCATTCTATACAATGCTTAGGAATCTGAATGCTCCTCTTCAATTAGGAAGTGTTTCATTTACAAGGTTTTCCTTAGGAAATGGTATTGTTTAAACATAAACAACCAGGAAATAGATATTTTCAGTTGATGTGTCACTTGTCTTAGAAAGAGATCAATTAATGATTATGACAAAAATTGATATTAAATATACAGTCCCCATTTTTCATACAATTCACCTCAGTCCTTTTGTGTTTGTCTTGCGATAGATAAAGACTTTTAAGTTGTTAAAGGAAGTCTTCCTGGGGTACTTGCCTTCCTGTGTCATTAATGAAACAAATTTATTTTTCAAGAAGGATCGTGACAGAACTTCCACATAGCATCTGCTGCTCCTTATTCAGTTGACATTTTCATTTCTGTAATTCTAGAGTTTGTCTGAAATTGTTTGTGATATTTATAAAATGCTTGCAGAATTTTTAACTGGACCTAGAGATCGCCAAGTCCTTCCTCCCTCATTTAAGATGAGAAGACTGAGATCAAGAAAGGTTAAGTGACTTATTTGCCTGGGTTTGTCTTCTCTGGCTGACTTCTTGTGTAGAATTTGGATGTCTTTCTTGAACTCCATGATAACAGCAGAGTCTATGGTCAAAGATATAGTGCCATTGTGTTTGTAAGCACATAGACATTTTACAAAATGGGAATCAAGATGAAGATCATCTTTGGGTGGGACCCAGAGTATTTTCCAGTCATGGAATTCTGTTTCTGATCTCTATATAGTTTCCCCACAGTAAAACTTCTGTCACTCACTTTAGGCTAAGCTGTCTATTCCCCCTTACCATTAATAACTCCACAAGAGCTCTATGAACCTGTGTCATGCATATAATGTGGCTTGGGAGCTGCATTGTCTGGGTTCACTTCTCCTTTCCCTACTTGCTAGCTGTGTAGCTAAATTACTTGCACTGTAAATCTCAGCTTCCTTATTTGGAAAACTACAATAATGCTATTACCTTACCTCTTTTTTTTTTTTTAATGATTTAACTTGAATTATGTAAGTCAAGTCAGCCTGGCTGTTAATAAATATTCAATAAATATTATCTAACAGATAATTATGGAGCTTTTAAAAAGAAAACTATACGCCATCTTCTTTTGGTTGGTTTTCCCACATTTTTGCATATACAGTTCACGGAACTGAATACTCTACTCTTTCCGTTGTATCTTCTACCAGGTCTCCTCTCAACTCCAGCTCCCCTCATTGTTACTTACTTTGTCCTCGGCATAACTGCCATCTACCTGGTTTTCCATGGCATGCGTCGCTCATCATACACATTTTAGCAGTGAACTCTTTTGGTCTTACAATGCTCTTTGTTTTACCTGATGTCAGCTTTCAGAAGGCAGGGGCCATATCATGTATTACTTTTGCATCTTTAATGGTTTCTAACGTGATGAGGGACATGTAGCAAATGCTTGAAAATTATTGTAACAAAGGAATTCAAATAGAGCAACTTGAAAATACTAAGCCTTGATTTTAATGATGGCTGGCAAACTATTTTGATGGTAATATTCTGTAAAATTATATTTAAAACATTTCTTATAGCAGGAGTATTGTAGGCCCTCCCCTGAGAAACTAAATAAATAAAAAACCTGTAATCCAATTGTTAGAACCATAATTTGGAAAATCTGATGTTTCCTTTCCGTCCTGTTAGAGTGCATGTAATCAAGTATCGGGACCCAAGCCCTGCTTTTGATTCATGCATCAAATAATGACCCAAAACCAAAAAGAAAATATAAAAACTTATATCCAACTCATGCTCATAGTCATAGTCTTTTTAAATACCAGGAAGTTACAGAGCCATCAAGAATATACCACAGCACTGGTAAGGCTTATGGTTAACATTATATGTACATCAGAACATAGAGATTTCAGAAAGCACCCCCAATACTTAGGTTTTATGGTGAGTTTGTACTGGAATCCTTTCATCCCCTTTTTGATGCTGTAATTCCCTAATGTCCATTTCACAAAAGATCATTCTCAAATAGAGCTACGAATGTAGAATTGTTTGGATAATTTGGCATTTACACTGCAACTTTAACCTTTTCAAGGTGTTGGTCCAATTTTGTGATTTATTTAAAACAATAACTATTTTTTTCTGTTTACATGAGTTCATTGCTAATTCAGGCATTTGATTTTTAAATTTTGTGTAATTCCTAGGTAGTGGCTAAGATATCTTAAGTGCCAGGATAAATAATGTCAGGTAATATGTAATTCCTGAACATTATGTTCCTAACTTATGTACTCAGCAGGAATAAGACTTGTTGGGACACCACTCTGTAAAGAGTTTTGCTTACCAGGTTTGCTTACTCAGGGTACTGGCATTCAGTGGCAATTGTCAGAATAATGTGTACACGTCAGCACACAGCCATGCAACTGTAATATACAAGGTGTTTCTGGTATTTATTATTATTATTAATTTAATTGATTCATAAAAATTATATATTTATTGTGTACAGCATGATGTTTTGAAATATGTATACATTGTGGAATGGCTACATCAAGCTAATTTGCATTTGCATTACTTCACATACTTTTTTTGTCGTAAGAACATTTAAAATCAACTCTTTTAGTAATTTCCAAGTATAAAACCCACTGTTATTACCTATAATTACCACGCTGTACAAGATGTCTCTGAATGTATCCCTCCTGTCTAACTGAAATTTTGTATCCTTTGACTAATTAACATCTCCTCTAACTCTTCTCTCTTCCCCAGCCCATGGTAACCATTATTCTACTCAGTGTTTCTATGAGTTCTATTTATTTAGATTTCACATATAAGTAAGATCATTCAGTATTTGTTTGGTGTGCCTGGCTTTTTTTCACTTAACATAATGTCCTCCGGGTTCATCCACATTGTTGCAAATGACATGATTTCCTTATTTTTTAAGGATGAATAGTATGCCTTTGTATATATATCATATTTTCTTTATGCATCCAACCATTGATGGACATTTAGGTTAGTTCTGTATCTTAGCGGTTATGAATAATGCTGCAATAAACATGGGGGTGCAGATAGCTCGTTGACACGTTGATTTCATTTCCTTTGGATATATGCCCAAAATTGGGATTGCTGGCCATATGGTAGTTCTATTTTTAATTTTCTGGTATTATCTTCTTCTTTTTCATCATTTCTCCATCAATTCAACAAATATTGAATGTCAACTATGTATTACTTTGGGACACGGCAGACAAAATAACACAAACACCCTGCCTTCATGGAACTTAATTCTAAGATCTTTTCTTTTAGCCCCTTGGGCTTTGGTTCATTGTACCTTTGCCTAAATTCCCAACATTTGGTTTTGACAACAGTAGCAGATAGCTCCTTGCATGCCTGCGGCCTGTCAGGATTTTAGTTTTAGCATTACTTGTTTTAGGCTGCATTCATTATACATGTCTCATCCTTAAAATATAGCCCAAACATATGTTCATTACTCTTTAAATCTGATATGGTTTTTCTTTTCACAGCCTTTGCAGTGGAGGGGTTTTGTTAATAAAATGTGTAATGGGAGCATTTTTTTTGAATGAAGAATATTGAGATTATTTCAATTTACCTTATACGCCTGAACATCTATCCATTTTGACAATCAGTTAATGAATTGATGGGTCTATTAATGTTTTATAGAGGCTAGTTTTTTTCCTGGTATATTGTCTTTTACTTTTTTATGTTCAAACATATAATCTATTCATAGTGCTATTAGGTCCACTGATGTTTCTCTTTTGCTATTGTAATAAATGCTAATGATAGTATTTGGAGTCCAGTGGTGATAGTGTGGACTCGTATGTTTAAATATGACTGATGGGTATCACGTAAAGCTCATGGCTAAGTTTTTTACTCACCTCAAGTATGATTAAAAGAGTGTATATTTCACTTGGTAGCAACCTATCCTGTGCTAGGTGGAGAAGTAAGGACATCCTAAAATACTAATTATTTCTGTGGGTAATGGTGGTTTTATGAAGTATTGAGAACGTGGGTATAGTGATCAAGATTAAGTGGAATTTCTCTGCTATATAGAGAGAAATTCTCAGAATCATTAATGGTATGGGTTCATCCCTGCAACCACACAGTGAGATTAACAGAAGATGGAGAAATCTTTGCTAATTGACTATGTTCAAAAACTGGGGGATGCGCAAGCCGTTTCCTGTTTTAAAGGGCAATTTTTTAAAGCACTACTGGTGACTGCCCCATAATTCCACCCTAAAGAGGCAATTCGTTGTTCCTATCATATATATGCAATCCAGGGTACAGAGCTATGTAGGAATGTAATTGAAGCAAAGATCAGTTGAGAAGTCATGAATTGCGATTATAAATGAAAGTTACAGATTGCAGCTAAAAACCAGTTTGATCCATATCAATGAATATGAAATAAATTTTGGAATATGCCTCTATTTTCTAAACAGCATTTTCAAATAATTTCTTTGATCTCTTAAAATTCATAGTAAGATGGGTTTCTTTATTGGTTATGGGGCTGAACTGAATAAAAATAATAAAATAATTAAAAATAAAACAGCATTCGTGGAATGCTTTTCATTTGTCAAGCATATGTGAAATATCAGTTATTTTATTTAACTTTTATTTTAACTCTATGAGATGAAGACATTTTAATATCCCTTCAATAGCTGAGGAAACTAAGGCATGAAGAGATTAAAAATAACATTTCCAAACTCCCATAGTCAGTAGTTGGGGCTCCATAGCCCACTCTTTTAATCATCCTTTTTTACAATGCCTCTTGGGCTTTGGCAAGAGAAAAGGAAATTCCGTATTATTCTTTTTTATAAAAAATCTCATATCATTTATTAAAAGGTCAAATTCACACCTCTTGCAGACGGACATTTTGTGGTTCTTTTTAGAGGATGGTTCATGATTCTTTTCAAAGGCATCTTTGACTTAAGGCCCTCATCCAACTTCAAAAGTTGCCCCATCTAAGGAGCTTAAAATTATCTGGTGCTTACTTGCAACCTTTTTAGTAAATGCCCTTCTGGCTTAGGGTAGCTTTGGTATTTCATATTTAGTAAAAGTGTCTGCTACCTGTCCTTAGAAAATATCTTGGTTTTATGTCTCCCAGACTGCTTGTTGCTAAAGGCAAAATGTGGAATGGAGAGTGGTGGAATTTCACTGTGCTGTAGGAATTAGGTGCAACTGCTACATTAAGAGCAACGGCAGGTGCTATAAATCTGAACTTTGTTTGGGGGAGAAAAATAATAAAAGTAAAACATGTGACAGGATAGTCTTCAAAGTGCCAAGGGGAAGACACTTTCCTTAGAGAAATAATTAAGCCTTTCTACAAAGAAATCATTTTTTATTTTGGATTGTGCTTAAAATGTGAAGGTATAATTCAGATTTCTAAATAATGAATCATTCAATTTCTTCAAAGCCATTTCATTTTCTTCAGGGCACATCTCTTTTCCCAATGTTAAAAAAAAATTCTTAACAAAGTAATTCGTGTTTATTGTTGAAAATCTAGAAATACATGAATAACGCAAATAGCACAATATAGAAATAACTACTGTTAACATTTTAGTATATGTCCTTCCAATGTTTATTTTACACATATACAATTTTTAATGTAATCTATTCTTTTCAATTATCAATATATTACAGAATGTTTCCATCTCATCAAATATTATTTGACAACATTGTTTTTAATGATTGTTTAGTATTCTGTGTATCAGTATATCGTATCTTACCCAGATCATTATGCTGGAAATTGAGGTCATTTCCAATATTACACTGTCATAAACAATGCTGCCATGAACACTTATGTAGCTGATTCTTGGTACACATTCATGATTATTTTTCTTAAGATAAATTCCTATAATTGGACATGCTGACACCATGGGTTTGAAAAATATACTGGAGAATTTCTCCTCCAGAAAGATATCAGTTTACATTCACAAAAATGTAATGTTTTACACGTAAATGTTAAAAAATGGCATTTCTGATTATTCTTTAGAGTAGCTTTGGTGAACTCTTATTTCTATACCAGTAAAGCAGGCCCTTTATCTGTACATCTGGTGGACAGTAGGTGAGCTGAGACAGCTTTAAGTCACTTTTCCATTCATTTCCATATCGACCTCAGGCTTTATATTTTGCTTTCCTTTACTTTGGTAAGTTTGGTGCAAAAGAGAGAGAAATGGTAGGGGGGCAGGATGGAGAAAGAAGAAAACACACTCTCCTAACTGGACTCTTATGGAAATAGTGTGTTCCCTGTGACAGATTTATTACAGGGGAGGAAAAAAAAACCTGCTTCTTATTTTCATTCATTCATTTTTGCATGTCCTGTACCTCTTCTTTTTTGAGACAAAGTCTTGCTCTGTCTCCCAGGCTGGAGTGCAGTAGCACACTCTCAGCTCACTGCAATCTCTGCCTCCTGGGTTCAAGCAATTCTCCTACCTCAGCCTCCTTAGTAGCTGGGACTACAGGCACTCGCCACCATGCCCAACTAAGTTTTCTTTTTCTTTTCTTTTTTTTTTTTTTTTGTATTTTTAGTAGAGACAGGGTTTTACCCTGTTGGCCAGGGTGATCTCAAACTCCTGACCTCAGGTGATCCACCTGCCTTGGCCTCCCAAAGTCCTGGGATTACAGGCATGAGCCACCATGCCCGGCCCTGTACCTACTCTTAATGTAGAGAAATGCAGCTGTTTCGGATTTCATAGCAAGCTTTATTAATGTGTATTTTCAGTGTGCCTTTATTTTGATTTGCTGACTGTAATCAGCCCTGTTGTATTCTCAGTACAATATCTTCATTGGTATATTTTAGTGGTGGAAGAATTGTATCAAAACATCAAACTGACCACTCCCATTCCTAGGAGAGAAGATGACTTTGGAGCTGCAAAATACCATCTGATCGTGAATTTGTTAATATCATTAGGATATCATTACAGACTATAACCAAGCCAACCAACAATTTCACTCATTTGAGTTTAGAATAATCTTAAAAGGCCTGTATTTTGGAGAATGGTGACCTGAAGTCAGTCAAAGAAACATGTAGATACCCAAAAGAAGCATCTTCCCAAACAAGAAAATTAAAAGTTTTTATTTACTTATATCTCAAGTAAGTGGATATAATGATGAAAAGAAGAGCAGGTTAACCTTTTTTGGCCATGCAAAGCTTCTCTGGCTCTTTGAAATAATAGTAAATACTTCTAAACTCTGTCTAGAGCTGGAACTTTGAATGAAGTCAAGTCCAAGAAAGAGAATCATGCAAAGCAGTGGTTCCCAAACTCTGATAACACTGAAGCGCTAGAAATTTGGCTGAGCTTCAGCAGAAGGTTCTAGGGGTGGAGGTAATCCTCCTTCAGCCAGAGCAGCCATGCTTTTATGTGAGCTCTACCTTGAACTTCTTTCTAAGTGCTCACTCAAAGGAAGGCTTCCTTGGCAATAATAATAGTGACTATAACAACAATAGAGAAGTACTAATATAACTGTAAAAATGTGTTCTGATAATGATTACAATATGGCCAGAATGTTCACCCAGCCTCGGACATCAGCACTGAAAGATGTTCTGATACTCTCTCTCTCTTTTTTTTTTTTTTTTTTTTTGAGATGGAGTCTCACTCTGTCACCAACGCTGGAGTGCAGTGGCACAATCTAGGCTCACTGCAACCTCTGCCTCCCGGGTTAAAGAAATTTTCCTGCCTCAGCCCCCCGAGTAGCTGGGACTACAGGCACTGGCCACAAAGCTGGGCTAATTTTTCGTATTTATTAGTGGAGATGGGGTTTCACCATGTTAGCCGGGATGGTCTCGATCTTCTGACCTTATGATCTACCCACCTTGGTTTCCCAAAGTGCTGGGATTACAGGTGTGAGCCACCACGCCCAGCCTTTGATACTCTTACAGACTATTTTTTGGAAGTGAGATTAGAGACTCCCTCCTGCCTAGCACAAAATAGGCACACAATAAATGTTTGTGGAATTAATGAATAGGCCAGTGAATAAGAAAGGGAAGAATGTTGCACCAGCAGTTTAAAGACTTAGGTCCAAATCATGATTTCTTGAGGTACCTTGGGGTTTTCTCTGAGCCTCAGTTTCTGAAGCTTCCTGTGAGGAGTTTAAACTAGATTAGTTTTGAGATCCCACCCAATTCTGCTTGGAAATATGACTAGAAGAATGTCGGCTGTGTTAGAAAGGAATTGGAAATAGAAAGAACAAGTTACAAATGCTGGAGGTCAGGCAGGTAAATAAAGATCAAGCTACCAACAGCAACTACAATAGCCAGCACAGTCTGGCCTGAAACCTGTTATCACTGTTTGATGTTCACAGGGCATTTGACACACATTTTTAGAATACCTTCAGGCCCATTTTATAAATTGCAAAACTGAGGTTCAGCAAGGCAAGTCATTTTCTTAATGTAACCCAGTGGCAAAACTGACATTGGGAATTGAGTCTTCAGATAACATCACCCCATGGACTCAAATATATAGGAAGCTTTATAACCTGGTCACCCAGGTAGGTAGCAGGGACACATAAAGTGGCAAAAGGATTCTACTAAGTTGGGGTGGCCTAGTTCTCCTCTCCAGAGAAGGAGGCCCATAACCTAAGTCTCATAATTTCTGATCCAGAGTTTCATGTATGAAACTTTATGGCCTCTTGAAAGGTGAATGAGTAGGTTTGATTCATTGGAAGTCAGAAACAGCTTTTTAAACATTTGGGAATCAAGATAGGTAGTCTACCTTGTAAAATTTTCTTATGGATGTCACCACCAGAAAAATTTATCTTAGCTTAGTATATTGCAAAGCTTATTCAAACCCATCACAGGTTCAGATTCAGTCATTGTTTATTGAGAGTTTTAGCATTAATCGTAGCCATATCTTAATTCATGTGGTCTTGGAAAGTAACAATTTGTTTTGCTATCACCGAATTCCACCCATGTAAAATGGGTCACCAGGATGTCAAATTTTATGAGGTTATTTATATCACCTCTTTCTTTCGGGACTGCAGTTTTGCAGGTTATTTTTCTTCTGTGTATTATAAGAGGAATTCAGAGTACTGAATTTTGTTTATTGAAGAAATTGGCAACTGTGAATCCTGAGTAAACAAAAAATATAAAATGTGAAATATTGAAATAGTTTATCTGGCCATAAAAGGGTACATTCTAATTTCATAATATTAATCAAGAAAATCTTAAAATAAAATGTTCTTCATTTCCTAGTTTAATTTTAAGCTGATGTAATCTGTACATATAACTTTCAAAATCACCCAATTATACTTTAATAATCTTATGTAAGTGTATATATGTACATGGAATATATATAAAAATATACACACATTCCACCATAATAATCAACTATTAATGACTTTTCTTTTAAAAAAAAAGTCTTATCCAATAACAATAGTTTTTAGATATATGGACAAGATAACTTTATACATATTAAAATTAGTTAACAAACAGCGGCTACATGTTCACTAACCTACAAATGGCTGTAAGTTCTATCTTGTCCTAATTATTCCTAATACTCTCTGTTGAGACTGATATCTCAAAAAGCATGTATGTGTTGATGATAGAAAGCAGGTTGAAAAGCACTGATTTATTACAACCCTTCATTAAGGTTAAAAGCATTCCACTGAGATGAAGACATCTGCCTTGTATTTTCACATTGCAGATGAAAAGTTAAGGACAGGAAGAACAAAAAGAAAGAAACCAATGTTTTAAGGTGAATTCAAAGCCAGGTTTGAAGAAAACAATTTTTGTTTCATATCTGTAAAAGTTTTTGAGAAAGAATTCCCCCTGCCCGTGACTGTCCATTAACTATAATGCTATCAAATTTACTTAGTACCATACATTGACGATGGAAATCATGCTCTATGTCCCTAAATTATTTTTCAAAATTTTACACAAAGTTAATGAACACACATATCTCTCAATAGTTTCTTTCTTTTAAAAAATTAACAAAGAAAGCTACTACCAGAGAGAATTAAGAGGGTTAATTATACAATGTAGAGGAAAAAGATTTTGAAATGCGCAATTTCTTACCTCTTCTTTGAAAGGTGGGACTGGTTATATGGTTTAGTGAAAAGTTTTACTTGCTATTTTGGGAATCAAAGGAAAAGGCCACTGGAGAGAGGCTGAATTTAGCTGTTGCAGGATTTTTATCTCTCTAAATGAGTGCTACTGACAGGAACCATATGTGTTACTTACTCTAGCTGTGGAAGAGAACTTGGGTGGTTTTCCAAGGAGCTGTCACCTGCCTGTATGCTTGCCTTATTGAGCTTGCAGACAAATCGGATATATTTGTGATTTCTTGTGTATAATAAACTAAACTTAGAGTCACAAGTGAGCTTGGGGACTGTGTGTTTCTCTCATTTAAAGGATTATATGTGAATATCAGGTTGCCTTTGCTTTAGAATTAAGATCAATCTTTGTACATAGTGGTGTTTGTCACTACACAAAAACATTTGTGAATGCATGAGGCCCCCTTTGAAATGACAGAAGAAAGATAAAGTAGTCCTAATTAAGCATGTATTTATTAGCCCACTCAAAATTAAGAAAAAGTTCAAGCACAGCTGATCACCAAACTAGTAAGTTAAGGATTTCACGTAGGTAATCAAATGCATTTACTTCATATTGCAGTGTCAGGGTTCTTGAATAGCAGGTATTTTCCCAGGAAAAGCAGATGGAAGTGACATTTTAGTTTGCATTTCTGTGGTATATCTTTCCCCAACCTTTTGCTTTTAACCTATCTATATCATCATATGTGAAGTTAATTTCTTGTAGAAAGCACACAGTCAGAATTGGGGAGAACATGATTTTTTTAAATAATCAATTTTTATAATCTCTGTTTTTGAGTAATATGTATAAACCATTTATATTTAATGTAATTATTGATACATTTATACATTGAAATTTTTAGATTATTTCATTTTAATTTACTGTGCTGTTGACTATATCTCTTTGTGTAGTTTCTTAGTAGTTACTCTAGTGACTGTATTATATATCCATAACTTTTCATAATCTACTTAAAATCGTTACTTTACCATATTAGGTGGAATGTAGGAACCATACCACCATGTCAGTCCTTTTATACTCCTTTCCCATGATGTTATGCTTGTTATATAATACAGCTACACACATTGAGAACTCTGTCAGACAACGTTAGAAATGTTTCCTTCTCAACCATTAAAGATCTTTTAAAAAGAGAATAACCTACTATCTATACCCTCATATTTGCCATTTCTGTTGCATTCCTGTTATTCTTGATGTTCCAGGTTTCTTACTGCTATCATTTTTTTTTCTGAAAAACTTCCTTTGGCAATAAATTATCTTGGTTTTCCTTCATCCAAGACTGTTTATTTCACCTTCACTCTTGAAGGATATTTTCTCTAGATATAGAATTCTGTGATCGCTCTTTTATTTGAGCACTTGAAAACTATTGGGCCACTTCTGATTATTCTTTATGGTTTTTGATAAGAAATCTGCAGTTCTGGCGGGGCGCGGTGGCTCACGCCTGTAATCCCAGCACTTTGGGAGGCGGAGGCGGGTGGATCACGAGGTCAAGAGATCGAGACCATCCTGGTCAATATGGTGAAACCCCGTCTCTACTAAAAATACAAAAAATTAGCTGGGCATGGTGGCGCGTGCCTGTAATCCCAGCTACTCAGGAGGTTGAGGCAGGAGAATTGCCTGAACCCAGGAGGCGGAGGTTGCGGTGAGCCGAGATCGCGCCATTGCACTCCAGCCTGGGTAAGGAGCGAAACTCCGACTCAAAAAAAAAAAAAAAAAAGAAATCTGCAGTTGTTAGAATACTTGTTCTCCTATGGATAATATGCTATTCTTCTCTGGCTACTTTCAGGATTTTTTTCCCTGTAGTTTTCAGCAGTTTACTTATGATGTAGCTAGGCATGAATTTCTTGAAGTTTATTCTATAGAGGGTTCATTGAGCCTTTTGATGCTTTAGGTTTGTGTTTTTCATCAAATGTGAAAAATTTTCAGCCATTATATTTTTCAATTACTTTTAGCACCATACTTTTTTTCTCCTCTTCTTTTTGAACTCTAATGACATAATTATTAGGTCTTTTTTTTAGCATCTCACTGATACCTGAGTCTCTTAATTTTTTAAATATTCTGTCTGTTGTTCAGTTTAGATAGTTCTGTTAATCAATCTTCACATTCATAAACTATTTTCTTTGTAATCTCCATTCTGCTATTAAATCCATCCAGTGAGTTTCTTATTTAACTTATAGCATTTTTGGTGCCAACATTTCTACTTGGTTTTTCTTTATATTTTTTGTTTTACTGTTGAGACTTTCTGTTTTTCTATTTGTTTCTAGAGAGCTTATACTTGTTTGTTGGAGCATTTTTATAATGGCAGCTCTAAATTCTTGTGTTATCTTGGCATTTGGTGTTTGTTGATTGTCTTTTCCTATGTTAGTTGCATTTTCCTGATTCTTCATGTGCCAAGTAACTTTGGATTATATGCTGGAAATGTTGAATATTATATTATGAGACTCTGGGTGTTACTTAAAGCCTATGGAGAAAATTGATATTTTGTCAGCAGGCAATTGACCTGATTATGTTCATGGCACAAGTTTCAACTTGCCTTCTATGGACTGTGGTCCCAATGTCAGTGAACTTTTTAATGCCCAGTGCTAATCAGATTTGTCCCATGGGTATGTCCCCCAGTGACGTCTGAGAACTGAGTGGGAGTCTGTCTATTCACCTTTCAAACTCTTTTATGTGCTAATTAGAATGAAATCCATGCATGTGCAGTTCTTGGAATCTAGGAGTTAATAAATAATCTTATAGGGTTGCTTTCATAAACTCACCCTTTCCACAATCTCCCAGTACTTTCTGATTTCCAAGGACTCCCCTTTTAATGCTTTGAGTGAGAAAGCTGGGGCTCTGCATACACGTCAGCAGCTATGCCTGCCTCCAGGGCCATGTGCTGGGAAGAAAATAAGGGTAAATGCATACTAGCTCAGTGGCACTTTGAATTTTAGTCCTCTTTCCAAATTTTCTATTTATTATTCTTTTTTCAAAGCTCTCAAATGAGTGCTCCACTTTTTCTCTCTGTGTTTTATAGCTGCATTCAGAAGGCAGCAGAGCAGGGTGGAGTGTGTTTTCTCCATCTTACCCAAGAACTTGAATCTTGGGAGTGACATTTTAAAATGATACATTTTGTTACAATAAACTTGTCAATTAAATTTTCCAGTGTAGTGTCCTCAATAATTGAGGACATTCAATTTTCAGATAGTTAAGTCCTAAATCCCTTAATGTTATAAGGAATGTCATGCTTAAGTAATGAACCAGGAAATAGCTGTGACAAAATCAATATAGTGTCATATAACAAGATAGGCCTGACAGTATAGATTTATTCATATACCTGCGTAGGATACATATGCAACTCTACAATTTGCTGATTCTGATTCTTGTGGCATGTCCACATGGTGGTTCTATAATGTATCATAATATGATATCATAATGTGGGATGTTTCTTCTGTTTATGTGAATGTAAGAGTGCGCGCGTGTGCACGCGCGCACACACATATATTCTCTCACACGGCTATGTTTTAAAAAATGATCTTTTTGGAACTAGATTTCTCAAAAACAGCAGTTCTCAAACTTTAATATGCTCCACCTTTAAAGGTTTTGATTTGTTACTTCTGGGAT
The DNA here is from genome assembly GCF_009761245.1 of Sapajus apella. NCBI lineage: Eukaryota > Metazoa > Chordata > Mammalia > Primates > Cebidae > Sapajus > Sapajus apella. The sequence goes on along the minus strand of NW_022436968.1, from coordinate 18,118,647 downwards.
TGGGCCTACGAATGTGCATTTCTAAGAAAACAATACCAGATGATGCTAATGCTGCTGGATTCAGAACCACTCTTTGAGAATGGCTACCACAAAGAAATGAACAAAGCACACCAGAATTTTATGTGAGCCACCAAAAGGCAGAAATTGAAAAGTAAATTGAAATGTGTGACTTTCTATTCATTTTGGGAGATTTACCAAGCAGAAATCTCTCTTAGCTTTGTGTTGATTTTTTATTACAATACTTTACATTTTAAGTTTGGATGACCATAAGTACTTTCAGTCAGTTCAATGGCTATTACATACACACTAACCCATATGAAGTATATCATATTAATAATACAAGTTGAAATAAAAATAAGTCATCCAATTAAATAAATTATTTGGTTCCTTCAGTGTCACAACTTTTTAAAAGTAATTATCTAAAGTAAGCAAAGAATAGTTTTTAGATTTTTTTTTTTTGAGATGGAGTCTTGCTCTGTCACCCAGGCTGGAGTGCAGTGGTGCGATCTTGGCTCACTGCAACCTCTGCCTCCCAGGTTCAAGTGATTTTTCTGCCTCAGCCTCCTGAGTATACAGGTGCTGGGAATACAGGTGCTCGCCACCATGCCTCGCTAATTTTTTGTATTTTTAGTAGAGACAGGGTTTCACCATGTTAGCCAGGAGGGTCTCAGTCTTCTGACCTTGTGATCTACCCATCTTGGCCTCCCAAAGTGTTGGGATTACAGGCTTGAACCACGGTGCCAGGCCCAGATGTTTTTAAATGTTGGAAAGGAAAGAGAAGGAAGGAGAAGAAAGAGAAGGAGGAGCAGGCATAGAATGTATTTGTGGCCCACAAAGTATAGAATAGTTATGATTCAACTATTTATGGGGAAAGTTTATGGACGCAGATGTAGCACATGGTCTGGTTTGTCAAAGCAGTGCATCGAGAGATGGTATAGGGTAGCAATTAAAAGTATGGTTTTTGTTGTCAGATTGCCCTTGTTTAAATCCTGAGTTCACTAACCACTTACGTAGCCTTGGACAAATTAACACAATCTTTCTGTGCATGTGTATCCTCATCTACAAAATGTAGATGATAAAAGTTCTTAACTCAGAGGTGATTTAATTAGTTAATACATATAAAGTCCTTAGAGTAGCACCTAGCATATGATCAGAGTCAAATAGACATTAGCTACAATTGTCTACTTGATAGAATACTAGGTAAACATTAAGTGATTTTATACCAACCATTCATAAAACATATCTAAATATTTCTATTTAATATAAGAAGAAAGAAAGCAAAGCACAAAATGGCTCACAATACTTTGTAGAACAAGGAAAACATGAAAGCTATGCACTGGAATCAAAATACAGGAAGGAAATACTCCAACTTATTAGCAGTGGTAGTGCTAGTCTGATGAGGCTAGGGATGACTTCCCCCCTTCTGCCTTTCTACATTTTCCCAAATTTTCCAAAATACACTGTGGATTTCAGTTTAGTGGCTGTACCTCAGGGGTAGCATATGCCTCTGCCAAGGGTGCTTATCTCTGAGACAGAATAACAAGATGAGCTAAGGTTGCAGTGCTCACCATATTTCTGCCAGTATTTATTTTGGTCCCTCTGAGTCGGGCCCTTCACATTCTTTGTACACAGTTGTATTTAATTAGGACTTGAGCGAGTCATAAAATATGCATTAATTGTCTGTTGTTTCATGAGTGATGGCCAAAATAACAGCCCTTGATAGGAACAGTTTGGGGGTGAGCACCACTTGGTCTGTTCATCTTCCAAGACTCCCTGCCCAAGAAAGAGATTCCTATTTGTTATCTCCTTTTATCCTGGAGAATTACTAATCCTGCACTACCATATTAAGTACCAATTAAGCAGAGATTTGTCATTCCTGCCCGAGAACATTGAGCTGGGCTGCGGCTACATATTTCACAGACTTCTGACAGAAATTATTTTAATTAGACTGCTGCTAGCAGCATTTAAAATAGTCTGTATGGCCAGAGAGAGGAAGAATGGCTTCTCAGTCAGATAATTTACTTATTTTTCTTTTTCGCTGACCATAAATCTTAGGACTGTGGTTATTAAACCCTTGAAGTGGGAAGGGCATAGTCAGGGAAAGAGATTAGCTAAACTTTATCTTACTTTAAATCCCAGAAAAGAGAAACTTCCCATGTATTTACTGAAAAAGACACTTTTAGAAGAAAAAGGTATTCAAGCAAAATCTGATAGCAACAGGCTGTTTTTATATGACGAATATCCAAAATGTCGAAACAATAAAGAGGATCCATACATCTTTTATATATAAATAAGGTGGTTGGTTCTTTCCTTTTCACTTTTGTTATGCTCCCAAAACTGATGTCATTGTTTGATAATTATTAGGTTAAACGGACATTGAAAAGCAAACTAAATAACTAAATGGAACTCCACACTTAGTATACCTTGATTAATCAGAACACAAGTTTTGCAGTTTTACAGGGATATATTCAATTTTATGTATCCATTGACTAATATGAGAAATTGAATGAGTATAAGCTTTTTTTCTCTTAAAAATTTTTTTAAATAAGGATATTTCCTCCTACCCTTTAAAATTTCTGGTCAATACTGAATTAATTGGAATATTATTCAGTATTTTATTTCTAAACATTCTGACTTATTGAATCAGAACAGATATATTTAAGTACATATTCTAAAGAGCTGCTAAAATATTGAGGAATAAAAATGAATATTTTTCACCTGACTTTCTCACTCATGCATATGGTCCAATCTTCACTATGAAGCAGCCACAACCCTATTATTTTATCTTTAATTGAATTTTAATGCTTTATGGCTTACTTGGGAGGTTTCCCACATGAAAGCCAAACATCTGAAATATAAGATAAATCCAAAGGCTGTAGCTACTACATGTTCTTGAAGAGCGAGTTAAAAGATTCTTTACCTGTGTACCACTTACCACTGAAAATGAAAAAATAAGTATCACATGATTTAATGGAAAGATTAGAAGATAGAGCTGCTTTGGATTAACACTAAGACACCTCTGCCCATGGGCACACAAAAAACCTCAGCAAATCACAAATGGGCTTACAGTTCCCTTCATTCTGGCTGGCTACTATACTATTTTGAGTATTGACTAAAAGTATTTTTTAAAAGAGGAGACAAGAAGACATAGTTGCATTTCTTAATAGAAAGCATTCAAAACGTAGCTTGCATGACTCTTAGAGAACTTGCATTAAAAAAAAAAATACGAGGTTAGGCTGGTCCAAATGTAGTGAGTTGTCTCAACTGATAGTTCACACAGTAAGTTACAGATTGTCCTCCTTGTTCTACCCTTTCCCCGCTTTTCACTATTGCAGTTGACTAGTCTTAAAAAATAAGTCTAAACACACACACACACACACACACACACACACACACACCAGAACTGCTATTGAACTGTGAGAATCCAAAGGTGATCAGAAGTGAAAGGGTGGAATGAGACCAAAAGAGATGGTGGCCACACTCACTGGAGCACTGATGAGATGGTCAATCCTGCCACATTTATGTGATGACTCTGTCTGCTCCAGGAGGCAGTGAGAAAATAGGCACATGGCCAGGGAGAAATGGTAATGGAATTGAAACCTAAACTCCACCTTAAAACAGTTATTACCTAAGAATTAATGGTAATTGGAATGGTAATTAACTCACAGTCTTTATCTGACTTTTTAACTCTTCACAGCCAAATTATTAAAAGTTTTAATTTCTCACACATAATTTTGAATGCATTTTATTGTTTCTAATTTATAGTGCTTATCAAAATTTTAGTATCATACACATAGCAAATTGGCGCTGGCTAATATGCAAATTCCAAATGAGAGCTTATAAGTTCAGTTGTCAGGTAAAACCCAAGTGAGAGAAGGATTTGAACTTGTGATCCCAAGATAAAATTCCACCATGCTTTAAAACCAGCTATTCCCTCTTCTTATTGATGTATGCCTTATCTGGTATCTTCTTCTAAAACAAACCAATTCTATCTACATTGAAAATCTGTGGAGGGAGTCACATTCCTTAATGATCTACCCAAACATCTTGGGAAACAATTTAGTAGCCATAGTGTCTCATACCCTGCCCCGGTGCTTACTTCTACCATGTGTAGATTCATGTGGTCCTTGAAACAGAAGAACCAACTGTAAGTGCGGAAAAAAAAAACAAAAAACATTTTATCAGGTACACTAACACCGTGAAGTCAGGAACAAACCCTGAGATTTCTTCTGAATCACTATCAGAAAAGTAGGATGCAAATCTTAAGGCTGATCCTCTAGTCCAGTGGTTCTAAAAGCATGCCCTGAAAACAGCGGCATCAGTATCAACTGGTAATTTGTTAGAAATAAAAATTCTTGGCCCTCACCCCAAGACTAGTAAATCAGAAGCTCTGGAGTTTGAGCCCAGCAAGCTGTAGTTTGATAAAACCTTCAGGTGATTCTGATGCTAAAATTTAAGAACCATTGGTAGAGCCCCAATTTGATTGTACATTGTAATCATACGGGGAGCTTTAAAATTGCTGATGCCTGTGTCCCAGCTCAAGAAGTTCTAATGTAACTGCTCTGGAATGTGGCCCCAGACCTGTATTTTATAAAAGCTTCTTGGGTGATTCAAATGTGCAGTGAGAGCTGAAAACCACTGTAATATATAGCACAGACAAAAATGACTATTTCATCAGTTTCTGGCAACAATTGTCTATTGCCTAGATGCATAGCTTTTCACACATCAAATAAATACTCATTGTCCTAAATTATTCTTACTGTCAAATGATTCATTCCATATTGATGAATGAGGTTTTTTTTTCTCGAGACGTTTACTATTTTAGCTCTTTCACGTTAAAAAAATTTATTATTTCCATCATAATCATACACTTATCATCTTCAGGATTCTCAGTGCTTTTGTGTTTATCAGTTATGATGAGATGAATAATACTCATCAATGCTTCGAAATGAAGTACAGATATGCTGAACATACTTTTGTGCCTTCTATTCGTGGTAGGCATGTTGACCCAGTTCTGCTTTGGAGAATCATTTTGTTCTCATATCAAAAATTTTCCATTAGATGAGCTACTTTACATGGTTTATTTCTACATTACCATTGGAAGTTACATTTAGGCAGGACAAACATGCTTATGGGTGGAGCTACACACAGACCAATTCTCACCATAAGACCCCCACACAAGTCCTTTGTACTTATATCAGTATCACACTATTCATTGATCTATTCAACATATATTCATTGAGAAGACACCACGCATTGAATTAACCATTTAAGCAATAGTACTGTATTACCCAGACCATTGATGGTAGGTAGTTCAACAGAAATTAGAAACTAGCTACCATTATAAGCCAGTTTGATAAAAATTTAATTAAGAAAGCATGCCCATAGAGCCATATTTTAGGATTCTCCTTATGTAGCGATGGTGGTACATGGTGTTGACCCCCCACAGAATGGCGCAGCATGAAGGCACCCACCTTTCATTGCCACAAAACTAAGGCATGGAGGCTTAGCCTTCTGCCCTCCAACATATAGTCCCAACCCAATTAATTAGATACTTATTGAATATTTACCAAATATGTATTAAGCATCTTCCATTAGAAGGCATGGTACTGTTGCCAAACTGTAATGAGAGAAAGAACTGTTCCGGATACATTACTACAGACAGGCATTGGTGGCCCCACTTGGGTCTGGGCTAATGCACTCCGGTTTCCTGGGTAGCCATACCCACTTGACCATGCCTGGATTATTTGGTGGTAGGGGTTGCTGAGAAGCATGTGAATAAATGCATTGTATATTATATCCAGGCTTCACCCTGTGTGAAGTAAAGAAACGGAGAAATTTTTAATGAAAGAGGTTATTCACTGGCTAGTGGCCCAATGAGATTTGGGGAATGTCTGCTATCTGACTCTCCTTTCTGGTGTAAAGTCAAGAATATGCACACGTGAAGATTGTAATCTGAATTAACATTCCCCCTGACTTCAGCGCTCCCTTTTCCACTCCCCCAAAACGAAACAACCCACTATTTTGATGCAGTTGTGTTCCTCCTCCTTTTCGGGAGATCAGGATCCACTGGGTGGCTCTGACCTATTTCTCAGCTTCAGGAGGTTAGAGGTTGATTGTGTTTGGTGCCCCAGAGTTTCCATGATTCTCACCCCTCAACTTAAAACACCATGTTTTGAAGTTAACACAACTGAATTGTAGGCGTGTGGCCAATGTGGAGGCTGGGGAGACAGGGATGGGTGTCAGGGGGATGCGGCCGGGAGGAAATAAGAGCAAATTCCTCCAAAACGATGTGACAGGAAATGACAGAGTATCAGCCTCCTACCACCTCACTCAGCCGCTTACAGAGGGAAAAGTCCTTCCTAATCACAGAGCTGTGCCAGAGCGCAGTAGGTGAGGATGATGAAATAATAAAGCATTTCCCGTATGTGTTTTTCATTAGGAGTGTTTTGTTTTTCTTCCAAGTGCTGGGGAAACAGAACAGAAGCCCCGCTTCAACCGGCACCACAGCGGCCGCTTCCCCTGGGAATAGCAGCTGTGCTAACAGGAGGGGTGCCCTTGGTGGAATGGGTTCTAACACCTTCCTAATGGAAATAATGATTTGTAAAGCCCTCTTTATACCCTTTTCTACATAATTAGTAGCCCAAAGAGCTAAAGATTAAAAACGCTGTTCTTACTCCCAACATTTTTGAAAATTTGGCAAAACATTAAATGTTCCGTTCTGAGAGCCAAACAGGTAGAGGTCTTTGAATAGCCCCAGCCCTGGCTGGTGGTGCCGGCCCTGAATCACTCAACACTTATTACATAGAAATTAACTGGCTTGATGTCAATTAGTGAGAATTTGTTAGCAGACATATCCAATGGACCTCCCCTAACCCAATTTGGTAGTTATTGTGGAAAATATCGAAATACCCGCGTCCAAGCTAACTTAGTGTTAGGAGAAGCAAGTTGTGTCAGCCTCCTTTATGTTTTGTGTGTCTGTGTGCATGTCCGTGTGTGTTTAAGGCCAGGCCTGAGCATCAATTTTTACCCATCTCTCAGAGAAGATAATTAAGAGGAGCTCAGAAGGAGGCTGGCTGGAAAATTCTCTCTGGCCCTAAGAAATAACCAATCCAAAATGCCTGTTGTTAAATGGGTCATAAACGCACTGGGAAATCAATATTTGATTTTCTGTTTCAGGAATGGTGGCTGCTACACACAGTTTTAGACCTATCTGTTATTGTCATTGTACCCAAGACTCAAATAATTTCTGTGTTAACTCTAGACACTTTGAAGGTAGAAATCTCACTTGTTTATCTTTTTATAAGTAATTGCTCCCCCCATCCCCATATTGGTTAGCCCATGTAAAATAAACCGTGTGAGAAATAAAATAAGGACTCATTTTATTAAATATCTAGGAGAAGCGCTTGGGTGACCTGAAAATGTAATTAAACCTCTAAATAAGCAGATTACTGGCTGAAGAGCGAGATTGATAGATGAACCCCTTCAGCTAAAAGGGATTGCTTAATGGACTGAACGACAATCTTGGACTCTGTCCACCTTGGAATCGCAGGTCCAGAATCAGGCAGGCTCCACTCCACCACTTCCCCTCCTAAGATAAATGAAGCTGCATGAGGCCGCTGTGAGGAGAACCCAGAGGTGAGACCTGCAGCTCCGTGTGGACAGACAGATGTGCAACACTCCTTATAAAAATTGCCAAAGACGCCCAGAGCGGTGTTTCCAAGGCTCTTCCTGACTTACTATCCAGGAGGCTTAAATAACTCATTCATCTCAAAAGGTTAAATTTATTTCTGGCTTTTTGAACATAAGATACTAATTTGAACATAAGATACTAATTGTATTAGAAAATGAAGAACAGAAAATGAAGTTAAAGTGTCAGTAGGAGAGACTCAGCTCAAATAATGAAAAATTACCTGTTGTTATTATAGTTGTACTCCAACCATTTTTTTTAAAAGACCAGAGTCTGCCTTTCTTTTTGACAAATATCACAAACTTTCCAATTCTAAACTTTTTAATCTTCTTTTTAATGAAGGAGGTTTTGGTGAACCTCCTTCAGAAAAAAAAGATACCATAAATTTTGGCCCCAAATCTGTAAAACTGATATATTTCAACTTTAAATATTTGCAGCATTTTGGATTTATCATCTTGGTTTTCTGCTTTGTAACATTTAGACACTGGAATTAACTGAGCCTTTCCCTGTAGCTGTGTGACAGTTTCAGAAATTGACAATGTCAAAATATAATGTCTTTTCTTTGATACTGATAGGGGTTCTATAACCTACATGACTGATGCAATTTATCTTAAGATAGAGGCAGCAGCCCTGACTCCAGAGAAGATTGAACCAGTTGCAATTATGTTAGTTTGCTGCTATTGGTCATCCAGGCCTCTTTGCTCTCATGGTTAAAGATCAGTCCTTAAGCCAGCATCTCACTGGTAAATTCACTCATAGTGGTTTTGTCTGCAACATTTACCCCTAAGAAATTAACCTAATGGATCCCCCTTGATGAAACTCAGTTTTCCAATCTACTTGTGCAGGACAAGGCATTGCTGTTTCTCAGCCTATGAAAGGCAGGATTCTGTCCTCTTCTCACTTCTGGACAAAGGTATAGTCCTCGTTCCCATCTAAGTCCATGAAAAAACATCCTGGAGGTCATGACCACTTGTGGAATTTAGCTAGCTAAAAAACAGTACTTTACTTCTTGGTGATAATACATGACATGGAAAAAAAGTAGATTCAAGGCACACGAGCCACTCTATAGTCATGTACTCAGCCTTGAATAGAGCAAATAATAACACCGATACTAAAGACAACTTACCCTCCCAGAGTTCATCATCCATGAGATCAGCATTTCCCAAAGCACCCGAATCTATCTTTTGAGTGGAGTAACTTCATTTAGCTCTGCAAGTACACGTCTTATTGTTTATCTTTAATCTCAAATAAAGGTCAACGTTCTTCATATGACTGTTATGAACTATGAGAGAATGGCTTGATTCTAGAATCAATTTCAGAATTATCAATTTCCAGATTTGGCACAAGAGTCTGTGATTTTAACGTCAAGAACTTTGCCAGACCATCTATGAAAATGGAGCCCTTAAAGAGAAGAGACAGTCTGAATGTTGCAGGGATAATTCATGATATTATTCAGTTATTACCAAATGTGTATACTTACAGAAAATAGAACAGAGACTAATGAGATTTGCAAAAAGAGTGTATACTTACAGAAAATAGGACAGAGACTAATGAGATTTGGAAAAAGAGTGATTTCTTATTTCTTAATTTCCTAAGCATTATTTCCTAAAGTTGATCAAATAATGAGCTGTTAATATTGTGAGCACATGAACAACTTGATATTTTGGCAACCACTATTACATAGTATGTTCTTTAAGGAAATACTATGTGAAAGGGTGCACGTTGGCTCAGAATTTAGTCCAGATCTTCAATTTCCCATATGCCATAAAACATACGTGTTAACTAGCTTGACTTTTCAACAGCCTGAGAGGTGGTTAAGCATCACGATTCAGCACATAGACCCTGGAGCCAGACTGCTGGGATCTGAATCTCAGCTATGCTACTTACAAGCTGGCGTATCCTGAGAAAGTTGTGTAGCCCTGTGTGCCTCCGTTTTCCCATCTATAAAAGAGAGTTAATTCTAATGCTGTTTCACAGAGTTGTAAGGATTAAAAGAGTTCATGTAGGTCATGAGCTTTGCTTGCTATTTGGCACATAGGAAGTTAGCTTAGGTAGGCATTGGCTGTTACTATGACCATCTCAGCATCACTCCCAGCAGCAAACGCCTGCTGTTCAGGAGAGTTCAGAGAGTTCAGGAGAAGTCCTCTCCCACAATGACAGCCATGGTGGCTGACGGTTCATAGCACACAGTGAGACTTCTGAATGTTTCTCTTTACTAGAAATCTCTTCCCACAGTCCCCTCCTCATAGTAGCTACTCATTTCAGCTTCCAGAAAGTTCTCAATTCTTTCCTCTCTGGCCAAGACCCTCTCTTCTTCTTCCCACCTCTCAGACCTTTTGACTTTTCCCAGGCAGCTTTGTGTCTACTTGTGTGTAGGTCCAGTAGGTCTATGAGCTTCTCCAACTCTGTGTCTCTTCCTATTATTCCACCCTATCCATTACTCCTCATACAAAATGATCCTCTTTAGAAGGCAGGAGAGGGAGAAAGGCTGTGAATAATTATATTTGTAATATTCTTATCTTTGTCACAGTAAATACTTTCTAAAACACATGAATATGATCCTATGACTCTAATCTGAAAGCAATACCTAGAGTCTAGCCATTGGTAATATTGTGGTGCAAATTTATTTTAAAAAAATATACTATTCACTGTCAAGCACACTGGCAGCATGATAGAATCATTGCCTTATTATTATTTGTTGTTTTTAAATTGCTATAGCAATCTACATTAAGAAACATCCTGAAGTCTATATTTCTCTTTTTACTGAACCATCAGAATGGATTGAAATTAATTTCAAATCATTTCTTAAAAAGAGTATTCAGTGTTTCCTTGTTATTCACTACTTGGCTGACAAAGACAAATGCTATTTGGAAATATTATGTGACATAACCTGATACTCCTTTCCCATAAAGAAAAAAAAGTGCACCTATTTTTCTGTTTAATGAACTAAGGTAACTGAAAGCTATGGCACTCGATACATCTTGTAGCTTTTATGATATTGTCCAATTTTGCGAGATTCATAATTTACAGCTCGGATAGAGAAAGCAGAGATGGGCATGAATGGAAATTAGAAACCTGTTGGGTAGTACTGCTGAGTGTGGTGGCATGACGTTACTTAGGATGAGAGGTTCCATGCTTTTCTCTAAGTGTGCACCAAATGGGCAGCAAAGACAGATTTGCTCCACCTCCATTACCTCTGAAGAGGAAAAGTCTACAAAACTCCCACAGGTTGCCAAAGTTGGCATTTGCTGCCCTCTCCCTACTGCTTCCTTTTCAAATGCATTCTTCTCTGGGTGGCAGCCCAGATTCCTATCTCCCATCTTTTTCTGGCCCAGTCTGTTCTCATAATGACTGTGATGATGGCTGCCCACCAAAAATTTGTGCCCCTCCTATAGGACTCTGTGAAGTGGATGCCCCAGAGATTGTGTTTCCCAGTCCCGCATGCATCTTGGTAGATCCATGGACTACTTCTTAACATTGGTCTATGGGCAGTAAGGTGTATCCAGCCTTGACCGAGCTATTTAAGAACCTTTCTTCACGCCCTCTCTTTCCCCTTCTGTGCTGTCAACAGAGGACTCTTAAGGATGCCAGGGGACCACAATGTGGAAGGAGACTAGATCTCTTAGTTTCCACCTGGAAGAAAGCTGGCCACTCACCATGACACCTATCTTTTACTGTTACATGATTAGAAAGTAAAATATTTTGTGATAAGCCACTGAAGTTTTATGGTTTGCTAGAGCAGTAAGCTTTATCCAAGCTGAGATAATACATTATGGTCCCTATTTCATTCACACTCTGAGTGCTGTAGTTGGATATTTGTCCCCCCAAATCTCATGTTAAAAGGTAATTCTCAATGCTGGAGGTGGGGCATGGCAGGAGGTGATTGGATCATGGGGGTGGATTTCTCATTATGGTTTAGTGCCATCCTATTGGGGCTGTCCTCATGACAGTGAGTCATTTCCCATGGGATCTGGTTGTTTCAGTACGGTCCCTCCCTTTTGCTCCTGCACTTTTGCTCCTGCTGTCACCACGTGACACGCCTGCTTCTGCTTCACATTTTGCTGTGAGTAAAAGCTCCCTGAGGCCTCCCCAGAAGCTAAGCAGTTGCAGGTGTCATGCTTGTACAGAACTATAAGCCAATTAAACCTCTTTTCTTTTTAAATTACCCAGGCTGAGGTATTTTTTATAGCACTGCAAGAATGACCTAAGACAGTTGGCTAAACACTAATGCCCAGGATTAAGTCAGGGAATGATGACACCCTCCTACCGGAGGACTTGTGTTTGCTTGGGGGAACCACCTACCTTTGTCCCCCATCGAACGATAATGTGCATGGTTGTACATGCCAGGCACATGGTGAATGACTCTGCCATCTATCAATATGATGAAGAGAAAATAGTGCTGGTTAGTATCAGGGTTTCTGGATCTGAGTTCTAATAACGTAATACTTAGCAAGTACTGAGCAGGTTATTTAACTCCCTGAGCCATGGTTTTCTCATCAGGAAGGTGGGGGTGGGGGGGTGTCATCCTGTTCAAGACTTTGGAACCTGACAGTCCCCAGTTTGCGATCTATGAAATCTTTGCGAATTCCTTACCCTTTGTAAGACTTGGTTTTCTCATCTGCAAAATGCAGATAAGAACACCTTCTTGTGGGCTTACTCATTTATTCAGTAATTGATTTAGTCATTCAACAAGCATTTACTGAGAACCTTCTCTGTGCCAAACATAATTATGAATGCAGGCATACAATTGTGAACAAGACAAAGTCTGTCCTTACGAAGCTTATAGTGGCCATGGGAGATAACAAACAATGAATAAACCTGTATTCAAGTAGTGTGGTGAGGTGAAAGATGACGATAGGTCTCTTACACAGTGCCTGGTACATGGTGCACACTAAGAAGGGGGAGCTATTGTTAATATTAATTATAAAGATGAAAATGCTGAGTAATTACATTCAATAGCATCTAGTAGGGCTATTGTGAGGACTAGATGAAATTAGTGTTTATAAGCTACTTATTTTATTTGTTTACTTGGTGATTAGTTGAAGCAAATATAAAGAATATGTTAAGTCTCCCCTCACTGTTTCAGTGAGATTGGGATATTTTTGGTCAGCATAAGCCACTTGTTTCTTGAGAGCAGAGGAACTACAGTCAGAATGTAGCCCCCACCCCATGCCAATCTAAGTCGCTTTGCTGAAAGCCCTTAGAAGTGTTGTGTCTGCCCTCAGGCAGAAATAATTTAACTTTGGCTAAATTGAATGAGAGAGAACTGGACCCTTGGAATGGCCTCTGCATTCCGTCATTGGCACAAAGGAGAAGATAAGTGCCTGGACCCTAAGTAGAAGCTCTCACTTGACTGGCACCAGTGTCCATCTGCTGGACAGCGCCTCTCGAAACCCTGGTGTGGAATAACAGTATACTGCCTCTGAGTAAAAAATAGTTAAGCTTCATTGCGTGGATGAGAAGGGGAGTATGTGAGAGCAGGCAGGCAAAAGGATTTGCAAGGTGCTATCTCTTTTTGAGATTCTTGTATGTGATTTTCCTACAAACGGGTGAGCAGAGCACACTATTAACTAGTAGTTTGGGTTGCATAAGTAGGATGAGCGTAAAATTTACCATCCAATGTGGGACAGTTTTGAGTGTGAAAGGGAACGGTGTTAATAATTATGTCAGGATAGCAGGAGTAAGTGAGGGCTGCTCTGGGCAGCAAAAGAGGACACATGCCCATCCTGAGCACATATCCTCAGGAAAAAAGCTCTGATTGATTTTTTTTTTCTTTGAGTTGGAGTTTTGCTCTTGTTACCCAGGCTGGAGTGCAATGGTGAGATCTTGGCTCACTGAACCCTCCACCTCCTGGGTTCAAGCAATTCTCCTGCCTCAGCCTCCCGAGTAGCTGGGACTACAGGTGCGTGCCACCATGACTAGATAATTTTTGTGTTTTTAGTAGAGACGGGGTTTTACCATGATTACCAGGATGGGCTTGAGCTCTTGACCTCGTGATCCACCCGCCTCAGCCTCCCAAAGTGCTGGGATTATAGGCATGAGTCACCGTGCCAGGCCTGATTTTTAATAATCATGAGGAAACAGAAAATATACAAAAGCAGCCTATGATTTTAATCTCCACAGAAGTTTTATTAACGTCTTAAATGCCTTTACAACACATAATACTTTGCACATTATGTACTTAATATGGAATGCATTGTGTAACGTGCTTCTTTCAAATATAGAGTTGTGGCATACAAATGTTTTTGCAACCTGTTCTTTAATTTTAGGAACATGTTGTAAACATCATGTTGAGTTTTTGAATTTAACATACAGTATTTTATAATAAAAGAAAAAGAGAGAAAAAATCATTTTCCTCTAAATGAGTTTGCCTTTACACAGGGATATAACATGGTAAGTGGGAAAAATACAATAAAACCTTTTTGATGCTTCATATTTTCTGAAAACCTCGTGGGGAAGAACAGGAAAGTCCGAAGAGAGGAGTTAAGGGTCATAGTTTACCATTTCCCACCAGTCTAAAAGCAGGGATTAGCCCAGAATTTGCCAGTGGAGGGGTGTGGACAAAGTATTCCCAATAGGGTCCTCTGGAAACTGAAGTTTTATCAGTGGGCCTCAAAGAGGGGAACAGAAACAGCAGGGAGGTGGTAGTGTCTTATTGCCTTGGGCCATTCCAGAGCAGTCACTATAGGGCCCTCTCTTTTCTAGAGCAAAGTACATAGTCCTAACTCTTACCAAGAAGGGCCAGGTTGGTTCTCCTGGAAGCAGACTGAGAGACGGTGAAATTTTCCTTAGGACGTGAGTTGGGGTGTGCCCTTGGAGCAATACCTGTAAAGGAGCAAGGGCAGCAGGACTGGACAGAGGAAGAAGTTGAACTGTGATGCAGTCACAAACAAAGGCCTCAGTCGATCCCTGGACTGGGATGGCCCTTCAGAGTTGTCCTACATTAAGGAAAGAGGCTCAAACCTTTGGATCTCTGTCCTTATCTCCATAGGCCAATCTTGATATGCTACCCCAGAGAGGAGACATGGCCTTGGATGAGGTAGCTCTCTTCAGCTGAAGGCAATGCTGGGTGAGGAACTCAGCTGACAGCTGGCAGCTACTAATACTCCTAGAGTCTGGAGGAATGAGTACTACAGTCCTTGGTGGGGAATCTGGACCCACTACCACAGCATACCCTACCCCAGTGGTTCCCAGACTTTAGCACTGGTGCATCCCATTCACCTGGAGGGCTTGTTAATATACAGACTTCTGGGGTCCATCCCTAATGTTTTTGATTCAGTAAGTCTGGAGCAAGGCCAAGCATTTGTATTTCTAACAAGTTCCCAGGAATGCTGACCAAGGAGTTCCACTTTGAAAACCATGGTAGTACATCAGGCATTTAGGAACTCATGCTCAGGCACAGATAGCTCACCAATCCTTTAAAAATATATAGCTAACATCCATTCAAGTCTGTACATTCCAAAGGTGAATCAGGAAGCTTTTACTCTCTGTAAAATCTCAGATTTCTACTTCTTTAAGTGACAATTTAGGGACCAAAAAAAAAAAAAAGAAAGTCCTGTTGCAATGCAGCATTTATTTGGAGGGCTTTAGGTCTCAGTGTCACAAATTATCTCAATTTTCCAGAGGCTAGTAGCTGCTATTTGAAATTGTCATGAGCAATTCATTCCTTTACCTTAAGCATAGCATCCTAGAAAAGAGAAATAAACTGGTTTCTTAACTTAAAAAATTTCCCCCCACAGCTGCATCTGTGCTACCCTGCATCTGTTCTCCAGGGAGCCACTCCTCTTGCCCGATTGTACCATTTCATCTGGGTCAGAGGGATCATGCCCTCATTGGACTGTGGCCTCCATAACTGGTTTAAGGGTAAACATGAGACCCAACTAGATTCCTTCAAGTCCTTTTGCAAGACTTGTATTTGGAATTGAGAGTTGAGAACCCTTTCCTCTTTAATAATGAAGATATGAGCCTCAATGAGGATAGAAGGCTCTGTGGCCATGTCTTTTGCACAGTGAAGAAGTCTATAGGCAATGTGGGAATGGGAAACCAATGGGAAGAGGGATTGAGATAAGATACAGTTATATCCAGCTATTTCCCTACCCTCCTTGATGATAGGAGCCAATAAACCTTCCTTTCCTTAGGGAGCTCAGAGAACTAAAGTTAGGTTGTTGCCACTTGCAGTCAAACGAGTCCTGTCTAATGCTCCCTTTAAATGCAAATACTATGGAAAGCAGAATACATGGATCCAATTTTCAATCCTAACAACTTAACTGCAGATAAGGTAGGTAGAGAAGCTCTGCATGAAGCCTTGGTAAAGTCCAGTTAGCATGCAGCAGTAGGGATCTTTTAAAGCTAGGTTTGCTTAGAGAATACTAGGGAATGAGGGTAGGAATGGAAGACAAATAGAGCCACAAGTGGACGCTCACTGTATACCTACACCAAGTGCTCTGTTACATATGAAACACTCTCCATTCCACGTAGTCCGGGATGGCAGGTAACATAGAAAAAGAAAGTGAGGCCTAGAGAGGTTTTGTGCATGGCCACACGACTAGTAAGTGGCAAGGCCATGGTTCAAACAAAACCTTTCTGATTGCAAGTAATGTGCCCTTCAGCATAGCCCTGCCCTGTATATGACCTGCCGCAAAAGCAGAGGCCACAACAGAAGAAGGAGCAGATTCATAGTGGCAAGAAGGCAAATTTTACCCATTTCACAGCTTTGCCAAGGTTTCGCCCAGAGACAGATCTGAGTCCCTTTCAGTGATCCAGGATCAATTTTGAGAGGTCAAGTACATTACTTAAAAATCTTAAAATCAAGGAAGCCAAGTTCAGCACTGAAGAATGTTAGAGTAAAGCATATCATATTAAATTTATATTTATGTTGAAATTGACATTTGTATTCCTTGTCAGTCCACCAGAGGTGAAATGATGGGTTTTATCATTTTTGTTACTTGTTACCAAGATGTTCCATGCATCCATGATCAAAATACTCTGTGAAACTCTTTCAATTAAACATTGTTAACTCATTCTCCATTAATCTGAACTCTTCCTGTAACTCAGACAATTTCTATGTAATGCTAATTTAGTAAAAAGCTTGAAATTATTTTGCATTTTCCAATTCCTGAGGCTTCCTCTCAAGTACAGAGAATGTAGTCTAAAAACAATATAACATTTTCAAAGACTCAGAAATTGTGAATTTCTTCGTGACGCTTTTACCACTGTGCCTTGCATGTTAGAAGACTTTTATGTTTAGGAGGCATTAATATGTAGGAGATGCCTACATATTAAATGGTCCTTATTTAATCTATTAGCACTCATTTATGTCTTCATTTCTAATATATGCTGCAATTAAAAATAATTAACACTATTTCTCTGAAAACCATTCTGTAATTGAAGTTTTTCTCTAAAGCACTAAAGCTTTCCCACCATCATTGAATGCAGAGGCCACAACAGAACTGTACTGATGCTTCACTCTGCTTTGCTGTACTGATGCATTAACACCAACTGGATGGTTTGGAAATAAGTCTTGCCTGAATTAGTCAGACAAGTGTTTTCCTAACTTGCTTCATCAGAAGGTTTACCTCTGAGATTCTGCTTCAGGTCTTGGTTAAAACCCAGAAAGCTTTATTTTCAACCAGCATGCCAGGATTCTGATATAGGCAGTCCATGGACAATGCTTAGAAAAATACTGAATTAAATGATGCCTGACTTCTTTATTTTCCTTTGAAATAAATCTGAATTAAGCTCAAAGAATATAATGTAGCAAAACTGTGTATTTATATCATCCATATATGAACATATGTCTGTAGTTGACATGTATGATTAGAAGCTTAGAGAAAATTTCATTTGTCAAAAAGTAAAATTCCTTTATAAAGAGAGAATGTATGGTGATTTTTCTCATACCATTTCTCATTTTTACTCATTTCTTTCAAGGTGGGATTTAATTTCCCATGACAATCATTTCTTCAAATGACACACACTCACAAACACATAATTTTCCTTTGAAAAATTCAATATACTGTTCACCTCTAGGGCCTTTTCTTTGCAGTGGAATGATTTGTATAATTTCACACCTTAGCTGCATTCTTTGAATTTTTATTGATAATTGTGCATGATTTGTTATGATAACAAACATACATCAATAGGAGCATAGAGTGCACAAACTGTAAACACAACCAAAATTAAGCAATTGTCTATTTCTTCCAGCTTGTCCAACAAACACAATTTATATACTTCTTTGACCTTGAAAATGAAACTAGGTTTTAATCAATTATTCAATCATTTTGAGACAGAATTGAATATGGCCTTCATTCAATTTATTAATTTTGAAATTCTAATATTCCAATTAAATACAAATATTTTAAAAGGCCACTGTATTTTGTTCTCTAATTTTCAAAGTACCATATAAATTGTTATAATAGGAGCTTATTTATGTCTCCTTTTTAGTGCACAAACTTGCTCATTTTCTTCTGGCTTGCAGCAAAGGTGTATAGATATATATGTATTTTATTGCACTTTAGGTTCTAGGGTACATGTGCAGAACATGCAGGATTGTGCAACAAAGATTTAATGAACAAATTCAAGAATGCTAAGGTATCCTAAGATGAAAGGTTTACAAAATTCACCAGCAGACATTTACTAGTAGGCAATATATGTATTATCATTAGTAATTAAAACTACATTACCCTTGTCAAAATGAATGGAAAAATGAGTCTTATGGTGTGCTGCTCTTGTATTTTATCATGTTTGTTTAGCATCTGTCTACTGGTGTGTTTCATGGGGCCTCCCACTGCAGTTGCTGCATAGCCCATTAGCAATATTAGAGCACAACATGAAAGAATATGATGAATCCATCCCTTGTTTATGCATCAGGGATCCACTGTGAAAAAATCTTGTAATCCAAGGTGAGTCTCCCCCTCGTTGTTAGTAAGCAAAGTTCTGCTTTCCTTATCACTTTAGAAAAGTAGTCTAAATTCTACATTTTACCCTTCAATTTCTGATACACATGTATCTCCATTGTTCATGAAAAAAGTTTCCCTGAAATAAATGGTGATGAAATAGAGACAAAAGATATGGTAACCAGTCTTTCCTTTCCATAACATGCTTCCTGTCTATTCAACCAGCACTTACAGGTATTGATCGACTTACGACCTATGCAACTTAACGACCATTCGACTTTACGACCACAATTGCTAGCCAAGACTGCTCCGCATCTGGCAGTGCAAACGTTGCCCAGCTGGGCATATGACAGTGCAGACCAGCTTCTGGCAGCACTACCATCTCTGCGTGCACCATTTCAACTGTACATATAGCCTACTCAACTTATGACCAAATCGTGTTATGACCAGTCCGCGGTCCTGAGCGTGGTCCTAAGTCGAGCACTAGCTGTACTTTCGAATACCTGCTGTGTGTCAAAAGCTGCGTAGGCAATAGAGAGAGAAGATTAAAGCCAATGAGAAAGTTTCTGCCTTCCAGGAGTTCACATTCTGATTGGAGAAACAAATGCATAAATAAATTCATTGAAATAGAGTGTGGCAAATGCAGTAATGTACACATGTGATCCCTGCACAGGGCGCACATGTGACACACATGCATGACAGTGCTAAAGGAGCACATGGAGAACATCTGACCAGAGTGTGACCACCCATGAGGCTCCATGGCGTAACAGTCATTGAGTTAAGACTTGAAGCACAAGCAGAGGGAACTTAAAAGAGCATGACTTATGCGGTTGGGGCGAGGTTGGCTGAGTAGCCAAGTATAAAGGAAATGGAAGAGAGAGGCTGTATTGAAGAATAGGAAAAGCTCTATGTTGTAGACTAAGTCGCATCCCCTCACCTCACCAATTCACATGTTGAACCCCCAATTCCCAGGGTGACTATATCTGGAGACAGGGTCATTAAGGAGATAGTTAAGATTAAATGAGGTCGTAAGAGTGGGGTCCTCATCCAATAAGAGTACTGTTGTAAGAAGAGAAAGGGACACCAGAGATCTCTGGTGAGAGAAGAGGCCAGGTGAGTATACACCACGATGGTAGCCACCTACAAGTCAAGAGGAGAGGTCTCTCAGCATGAAACCTATCTTACTGGCACCTTTCTCTTGGGCTTCTTAGCCTCCAGAACTGTGAGAACTACATTTCTGTCACTGAAGTCACCCGTTCTGGGGGTATTTTGTCATGGCAGCTCTAGCAGACTCCTACACTCTATGAGTCAGGGTTAAAAGGGCTTTGCCTACAGTGCTAAGGAATCTGGACTAGAAGTGACAGATGGCTAATTTGCAGAGCAGTGTCATGGTCAGATTTGGGCTTTTTGAAGACTACTGTGTCTGCAGTGGGGATGGCAGGTGAGAGGAAAGGTAGACTGAGGTCATAAAACATGCAAGAAATAGGAACATAAGGACAGATCAAAGACCTCTGTCTCAGGAAGCAGAAAGGGGCTGTATTTCAGTCCAGCTTTTCTACTAGCAGCTGTTTGACCTTGAGGCAATCACTTGACTCTTCTGGGCCCCTGGTTCCTCTTCCATAAAATGAGGAGTGTTAACTCTTAGGTAGTCACTATGGCCTCACATAACAGACATTCTTCTCTGAACACTCTCCCCTCCCCTTCCCCACACTGTGTTTGAACCTCATGATCCTGTCCCACAGGCTAGAGCTGACTCGATCAAAGTGGCCACCTAACTTAGTCTAGCTTAGTTTGGCTCTTTCTCTCAAAGCTTTGGTCAGAATCAGCCATGATATCTGGGTACTGGGAACTGCTATGCTCTGAATGTAAGTGTCCCTCCAAAATTCACTGCTCAAATCTAAATCCCCAATGCAATAGTATTAAGAGGAGGTGATTAGGCCGTGAGGTCTCCACCTTCATGAGTGGGATTAGTGCCCTTATAAAAGAGGCTTGAGGGAGCCTGCTTGCCCCTTCCACCATCTAAGGTCACAGCAAGAAGATGCCATCCATGAGGAATAGGCCCTCACTGGATATCATATCTGTTGTCATCTTGATCTCAGTCTTCCCAGCCTCCAAAACTGCAAGAGATAAATTTATGTTATTTATAAATTACCCAGCCTAAGGCATTTTGGTAAAGCAGCTCAGACAGAATAAGACAGGAACCAAGTCACATTAACAAGAGAAAGTTTTTTGGAATCTTACTCATGTGTCCTCAGAGTGGCCCCTGTTCATCATCATATTCTTGAGATCTGCTTGTTCAGATTTCCCTTGGGTTCTCCTTGATTTCTCACTTCTATATATTTAGATTATTAATTTTTCCCTTAAGCTAGCTTGAGTCAGTTTTTGTTATTTATAACCAGAAATGTATCATCCAAATGACTTCCTGATCTAACATTTGATGAATCTGACATAAAGACATGAGACGCATTTGTAGTTGGTCTAGGGCAAGCCGCATTCTATCCAGGAGGACAGAGTGGTTGCTGGGGTATAAGATCCTCAATCCTCCTTGAAGATTTCTCTACTCCTCTGTCGATGTGTCTGAAATTTCCACTCTAATAGTCATGCCTGTGGATAGGGAATTTCTGCAATGCCACTGTCAGTGAGTCTTGGATTATAAGGCTCATTACTTATTTATCATTAGAAAACAAGATCCCGAGGAGAGAAGGTTTTGAGGATGGATAAAGTTAGAAAATATATGAATCTTAAAAGTCAGCAGGCCAGAACTGAGATTCCAGGGTGGTAAGATCTGTTGGTGGTAGTTATGGAGTTCAAATGACCCTGGAGGTAGGAGAAGGCTGCGCCAAATGAGGGAATGGAAAGAAAATTGATCAGTGAGATCATCCAATACAGAAGTGATCATTTCATTGTGGCTCAATCTTGGGCCAGAGTGGGGCTTCTAGGAAGTTCTGTGAGTCCAGTTTGAGCGTTCACGTTCTCTGTGAAGAACTTTCCAAAGTGTGTGAGTAGAGAGCCCTCTAAGAAGCCGAACTGAATAGGTTCTAGGCAGAGTGCTGGGATGAGCACAGGCTTAGGTTAGAAGCTGCCATCTCAATGCTTGCTCTACCACTTGCTGACCAAGGGCTTCAGCCAAGACCCTCAATCCCCTGTGCTTCCTTTCCATTTCTTGTGAGGAAGCTGTGAGTAGAAATTAAGTAAGGTGCCATATGGAAAGATGCTTAAGAAATGTTCACAACAAAAGAAAAAACACGTATCTGTAGCTACCAAAGTTAAATAATATTTTTCACAGGCAAAAACTTTCATCAAAATGCCATTAAAAGAGAAAACTAAGAAATGGTTCGCATAGCACAGATTTTTATGTTTTGCTCCAAACAATAACTTCAGTAATTTGTCTGGGAATAGGCATGATTTCTCAGAATGCTTTTTGTCCTGATACAATATTGATGTCTCTGCCCACTGGCATTTTGTTGGTTATTTAAACAAGATTGCTCTGGCTGGAAACTTGGAACCTGTGTTAGAATTCACCTCCTGTGTACTCTGAGATAGATGCTCTACCTCTCTGTGCTGTTGTTTCTTTTATGTCTGAAAAGAAACTCATGCCTGCTGCCCTATCTTATGGATTGTCCATGGAAAACAATTAACAAAAGTGATAACTAAGCACTCTTCCCCCAATCAAATGCAGTAGTTCAGCTTTGTATACATTAACCTCATGGTATTTTAAATCAATCAGGGAAATAGGCACTCACCTCCTCAGCCAAGCTGATTAAACATTTATGCCAGCAGAATAGAGAAGCATGCTGATACTTTTCATTTCACCCATTAACTTCGTTCCACAAAGAAGAGAGTGGACTGCTTAACAAACACGTGCAAGCAAGCTCATTTAAATGATATAGACACTTATCTTCATGTAAAGATAGTAGTATATATGATAGATGACCTTAAAATCATATCCAGCCCCATGATTTAGATCTATAATTTTGTATACTTTTTAGGTGATTAAGGAAGAATTCATTGATAAAAATGGGAATCCTTGATTGCAGGCTGGTGCTGCTGCTGCAAAATGCTGCTCAGCCCACTGTGCTCTCAGTTGGGTTGACAAAGTCATCTCTATCCAGAGCCTCAAAGGCCACCTGACATTGTTTTGGTTGGAAACATGACTGACAACAGCCATCTGGGCTCCTCAGGGTGCTAAGGTGGCCCGTGATGCCTCCCCCAGTCCTTCGCAACACCTCTAGCATACCCAGCGGCCGCTTCCCAGTGTGCATTACACGAAGGCGGATATCAGTTCTGAGGAAGGTGTGCCTCCTGTGTCCTCCTTGGAACAGAGGGCGGCCCTGAGTAACCTGCACCATGTCAGGATACATAGGCAGAATTCTGATTCAGTGATTCTGTGTCTATTGAGCTGATGAAGGTCTTTAAGTCTAGTAGAAAAAGCTCAGGCTCCCTTCTCAAAAGAACTGAAGTGCAATTCCTAACTTAGTCACTAGCTCCACTAATTCACCCTGTTATCATGAGCTCATTGTTCAATTTTCTGAGCCTCAGTTTCTTCACGAGTAAAACAGATAGCTGGAAACAGGGTTGTATTAAATAAAACAACCAGTCTAAATTAAGGGACTTAATAAGTATTTGGTTTCTCCTTGATTATTAAACCCATTGGATTTATTCAGAGCTAGGTACAGTTGTTAAGTTAGTTCTTTCCATGAAACAAGTACATTATCCACAATAAAATATTCTTTATTGCCCTTTCTCGCGAGGCGAGAGCTGTGCGAGGCAAGTGTCTTGGACGCTGTTTCTGGTTTTCATCACACAGACAGACCAGCTCTTCTGCAAAGATGGTCAACGTACCTAAAACCCGAAGAACCTTCTGTAAGAAGTGTGGCAAGCATCAGCCTCACAAAGTGACACAGTATAAGAAGGGCAAGGATCCCTTGTATGCCCAGGGAAAGAGGCGCTATGATCGGAAGCAGAGTGGCTATGGTGGGCAGACAAAGCCAATTTTCCGGAAGAAGGCCAAGACCACAAAGAAGATTGTGCTCCGGCTGGAATGTGTTGAGCCTAACTGCAGGTCCAAGAGGATGCTGGCCATTAAGAGATGCAAGCATTTTGAACTGGGAGGAGATAAGAAGAGAAAGGACCAAGTGATCCAGTTCTAAACTTTGGGACTTTTTCTTTTAACATTGGAAAGAAAATGTTGAAGCCGTAGAAAAATTACCTGTTGGAAAATAAATACAGTGATATTCTTACGCAAAAAAAAAAAAAAAAAAATCTTTATTGACTGGATAGAGATGAACTAATATAGACAATGAAAGCATATTTTGGGGATGAGCCTGCCAACTCCACTTTGATATTTTTGTTGTACAAAAGCAAAGCCAGATGGAAATGATGAAGTGGTGAAGCTGGGTGCTTATATATGAGGCCAAGGTATTTTTTCACTAGTTTTTAACCATGGAACTATTTGGCACCTTCCCTGAGTTATAGGAGAGAGCTTCTGCTCAAAGTCTATAGGTCACACAGCCCCTACCTGGACCCCAAAAGTCCTTTAGCGAAACCTGACTTTGAGTTAAAAGCAGAAATCGGTTGCGAGCATCTGCTCTGGAGGCGTCAGATAACACTCTTGCTTATCAAACCTTGATCAGAGAGGATGCCAGAAACATATGGAAAGGCCTTTCCCCTCTGACCTTCCCACTATAATGTTTGGAAACGAGGGGGTTCAGGGGTGCTTTAGGGGAGGCCTGAAAAAAGAGGTTAGTGTGCCTAAGTTCGTCCTGCACACATTTATCAAGCTGGTCCCAAATGGTAGACATACTGCCAGGAGCCTGGGTGGCATTAGGACCATCACAGAGACCAGAAGACACTTAGTCTCTGGAGCCACAATCTCCAGAGAACCAGAATCTTGGTAAATTCATATTCATACCTTTGATTTATACATGACATGCTCTGGGCCTGTCGCAAACCGGTCCCGCAACAATACAGCCATTAATATTTTTTGTTGTTTTCTATGTGTGAGCTCACAGAATTCTAGGCATTGTATACAATATAATCATAAGTAGTTTCATATTCAGAATTGCATCAGATCTGAGCTCTTATTTACCTAATTTAAACCATAGTCTAATTTATGTGGTAAATCATGACAAAGAGAATGATACACAGTAGAAACTCATAATTTGTAAATTTTGGAACTGATTTTACGATTAAATGGGATGATTCATGAAAATTACCTAGTTCAGTGCCTGGCCCATTGTAGGTTCTTTGATTCACATTGGGCATTACCAAGATTTGTACCAAATCAGCAAATGGTCCCTCGAAACAGGCCAGCAAGATCATGAGTATAATTAGGCAATAATCAATAAAATTATGGAATTATTGTGTTAGAAGGGAATTTGAACGTGCATCTGATCTCTCCTTGTAGCAAACATAAATATGTCAGCCTTACTTCCAGTCCAGTTTCTTTACTCTGTCTAAGCATGTTCAGGATGAATCAACTTTTGATTTTACTCTTCATGAGTGCCTAAAATCAGAATTACACCTATATATTGTTTTTCAATAAACTGCATATAGTAGCCAGGGAGAAATGTTTTTCCTCTCACTTCCCAGTCCAACTTCAAACAAAAAGTATCCTTATAAAAAGACTGGCCAGACACAGGTATATATCTCGGAGGGTTGTCCTGGTTTCTTTTTAAATTAGGCAATGAATATACTTCTTGACATACACACACAAGATTTGTGGCAAAACACCTTTCTTTCATGTAACTGATTTTCCTTTAATCCCTACCTTAATGTATATCATTCTTAATGCATAATCTCAAATGGGCTTTGAACTGGCAAATGCTAACTTTGAATAATGAAGAAAGAAATGACAGTTTACTTTATAGCTGGGCTCAGGATACATGGGGTTGAGGGGCATTGGCAGTATAACTGTTCACCTTTCACCTTGGCACAAGCAGGTAAAGTACAAAAGGAAGTGATTAGTAAGAGGTGACAATAAGTTAAAACCCAGAGGCTGAGTGTTCCTGATGCATTTGCATTCCTCGATTTGTAAGGCAGTGTTTAAAATAAAAAACCATCACCCAGACAGAAAAACTGCTATAGTTATATCACAGCACACTGAGTTGCAAACCTTTTAATGAAACACATAATTCTTGGGTTGTCTGCATCATACTATATTCTCATGCAAAACACTTTAATGCCTGGTGTAAATTACTTTAGACTTTCTTAGTGTGTATTGCATTTTTTAATCATGGATGTTCAGTTCTATTTTCCATTTGGAGTCCAGGAGAGCAATATCCAAGTAAAGCCAGATGAGCTCCATACCTCCAGCCTCTCCTCTGCTCTCACTCTCCCACCACTACCCTTCTTTCCTCCCTACCTCTAGGACAACTACAGTTGCCAGTTCATCTTTAGTTGGAGGGTATAATCTGGTGCTTGGTCAGAAAAGTGAACAAAGGCTGCTTTTCCCTGGACAGGATGTTGGACAAAGGATCACCAGCAGTGCTCCAGCCCACTGTGCACCAGGTCCATCTGCAGAAAAATGAGGTTTGCTGAGCAGAGTTCTATCCTCTTCAAAGCAGGATATGGTAGAATGGTCACAAAGAACTGCTCATACCCCATCTGCCTTCTGAGAAGGACATAGCTGAAGGAAAATTAAAATAGTCATATAATATGGCCTAGGCCTGGGCCCCGAGTATATGCTAATTGTTCAATTTTCTGAGTCTCAGTTTCTTCACCAGTAAAATAGATAGCTGGAAACAGTATACACATCCTACCGGCCTGACCCTGACTCTTACCTTGGTCATCTTTCTAAAACACCAGTCAGACCAGACGTTTCCCAGCATATTGACCATCTTCCATGTTTCCCTCTAAGGCAGACTTAATTATTCACATCATCCCCTAAAACACTGTCTATACGCCTTTTGTTTGTTAGTTTGTTTTTTGAGATGGAGTCTCACTCTGTCATCCAGGCTGGAATGCAGTGGCACGATCTCAGCCCACTGCAACCTCTGCCTTGGGGACTGAAGTGATCCTCCTGCCCCAGCCTCCCAAGTAGCTGGGATTATAGGCGTGTGCCACCAGACCCTGATAATTTCTTTGTAATTTTTTTTAGCAGAGACAGAATTTTGCCCTTGGTGGCCAGGCTGGTCTCTAACTCTTGACCTCAGTTGATGTGCCTGTCTCAGCCTCCCAAAGTGCTGGGATTACAGGCATAAACCGCTGCACCTGGCCCCCCATATGACATTTTTTTTTTGAGATAGAGTTTCACTCTTGTCACCCAGGCTAGAGTGCAATGGCATGATCTCAGCTCACTGCAACCTCTGCCTTCTGGGTTCAAGCAATTATCCTGCCTCAGCCTTCCGCGTAGCTGGGATTACAGGTGCCCACCATGATGCCCAGCTAATTTTTGTATTTTTAGTAGAGACAGGGTTTCAAATGTCAGTCAGGCTGGTCTCAAACTCCTGACCTCAGGTGACCCCCCTGCCTTGGCCTTCCAAAGTGCTGGGATTACAGGTGTGAGTCACCCTGCCCGGCCCCCCATATGTCTTTTTAACAGCAAGTGTCACAATGGACCATAGGTGGTACACAATGTTTTCTTCTACAATCTGTAAGCACATCTGGGACCCAGATTTATTCATCTAAGAATCCCAGGACATAGCATTGTGCTGCCATGCTCAAAGTTTGCTAAATGAATGAATAATATATTCTTTGGAGAAAGATGCCAGATTTATACATTGCCGTTTAAATCATATGTATTTTCACTTCACGGTCTTGAAATTGTGTAACAAAAATAGAAAACACCCTGTGATGGTGACAGAATTCCATATTCTGTGTTCGGAAAAATATGTAATAATAGTAAAATATTGAATGTGATTATTCACTTTTAGTTCAGGAGATTGGCGACATGGCTGCGTTTGCGATATTTTTGGTGGTGGGAGCGAGGGTGAATGAAGAATTTAATATATTCTGTTCAGGGTTCCCCTTTTTTTTCTGATGGAAAAAAAAGTAGCTTTTACTTATTTATCTGTAACCTTTGTAGGGCTCTATTTTTTCAGCTGGTTCTTCCCATCCAGCTCCAGGGTCTAAATAGGGGGTTGGTCCACAGCTGGCTAAGGCCCTGGATAGGATGAGTGCTGGCACTTATTCCTGTGACTATTGATTCTGGGGCTGTGCCAAGTCTCTGGGGATTGGAAAGATTCCCTATCTGAGACTACTTGGCTACAAAAACTTGTCCTCTAGCTCTTGCCAACTAAAACACAGTAGGAGAAAATGTTGTGTGGCAACCGGGTATAAACACAACAGTTGGAACGCTTCAGAAAGAAGTTTGGATTTCCTGGCTAAGTGTATTCAATGTTAAAACAACAATAACAGTGTTAAAAACACGTTTGGGGATTGTTAGAATGCCTTACCCACTGGTTCTGATTATTATGCTTAGAGGCTTATTGGATATAGTGGTGTCTCTGAGAAATATTTTCTTAGTGAGTATGTTCAAAGTTATGTCTACACAGACAAGTTAAGGTGAAGAAATGAATTAAAATAGCCTCCCAAATAAGGCAGTTACAAGGTTTGTTAAACCAACACCTATGGAATAATGAAATGGGAGTAAAGAGATGTGGGTTCTACTTTTGTCTATAACCTGATGAGCTCTGAGAGTTCACGTAAATCATGTCTCTTACTCTCAGTTTTCTCATCTGTAAAATGGGTAGGTCACTCACAGAAGTCTCTGAAGTGCCTCCTATAGTACTAAAGCTTGATGAGCTTTGCTGTCCTCTGAAATTGACCAAATGTCTTCAGTCCACTATGTTTGCGCTTGAGTAGAGATGAAAGCCTCTTAGTTTTTAAATCATGGCTTTTGATGTTGGTGCAAGGACAGAAAATCTCATTAATTTTTCACCCAGGGAGTACCTAGTGGGGCAAGGTCCTGTTATGGGTTGAATTGTGTGTCTCTACCACCGACCCTTCCCCCAAGAAAATATATGGTATATTGAAGTCCTCTCCCCAGTTCTTGGAAGTGTAACCTTAATTGGGAATAGGGTCTTTGCAGATAAAGCAAGTTAAGATAAAGTTAACATTTCACCTCTCTACATGTCTCATCTCACTTAATCCTCACAAGACCTCTACACGTGTCATCATTGCTCCCATTTACAGGTAAAGAATCAGAAGTGCAGAGAAGTTAAATAATTTTCTAAAAGCCTGTGACTAGTAAGGAATAGAGCCAGGGTTCAAACCCAGGTATATCTGCCTCTAACACCTGGGTTCTTAGCCACTAGTCCATCTGCCTTCTGTAGAGAGGTTATCTAGCCATGCGTAATTCAGAAGGCACTCGGATCTGAGAGTGTATCGTGCGTCATGCCCAGTCAAATCTCCAACCAAATAAAATTTTTTTACCAGGTCAAGATGACTGATGTAAAGATGAAATCAGAGCCAGGTGTGCTGGCTCAAACCTGTAATCCCAGCACTTTGGGAGGCCAAGGCGGGCACATCATGACATCAAGAGATTGGGACCATCCTGGCCAACATGGTGAAACCCCGTCTCTACTAAAAATACAAAAATTAACTGGGCATGGTGGGGTGTATCTGTAGTCCCAGCTACTCAGGAGGTTGAGGCAGGAGAATCGCTTGAGCCCAAGAGGCAGAGGTTGCAGTGAGCCAAGATCGTGCCACTGTACTTGAGTAAGACTTTGTCTCCAAAAAAAAAAAAAAAAAGATGAAATCATGTAAATTTGAATACAAATAGATTATTTTCCACATTGTCAAAGACTGTCCAAACAACATCGTTTAATATTTACCAAATGCCCACTGCAATTTGAGCAGAGGGAGACACTGTCATCACACACTGTCATTTCTCAGGGTTTCAGTTTTGGAAACAAAATAGCAACTATTCTGTAGTAACAGGTAATGATCCTGAGAGATAGATATTATTCTCACTCTATCCCTATCTATATATCTACTGGATAAGAGGGAGCATTTCGCAGATACAATTCAGATTTATGGGTAACATAAATCCAATTATTCTTAAATACGATTTGTCTTTGTTGTCAGACCAGTTCTGGAGCATTCTTAACTCTTTGTCTATGTTTACCTAGCCAGTCCCATTTGGCAAACACCACCCAAGCAACGCTCTCAAACACACTGTCTTTTAGAAATCAATGTAAATGTAATTCTACCAACATCAATTAAGATAATAAGATCTGAAAGGTCTTAATGCTTCCAGACATGCTATGAATAATAGCTGTAAATGCAACTCAATGATTGATTCAACCGATGACAATGAAGGTCCTGGGGAAAATGAGCTATTTGATTTTCTCATATACCCTGGTACATTCTAAAGTACCTTTAAATTTGAGAGTGGCTCTCAGGCTTATTGTGGTATTACTACACACATTTTTGGAGTGAAGCCTGCAAAAGGAAAACATTGCAAAAGTAGGGAAACTTGATTTCATTGCTGTGTCCCACTCCTCTGTCATAGAGTGACTCTAAATCATCAACATGTAGGTTTTATCTATTCCCTTTAAATACGTCTGCTTACTTCCTAAAGTTGCCTTAACAAAGTAGTACAAACTAGGTGGCTAAAAACAACAGAAATTTTTTGTCTCACAGTTCTGGTGGCCAAAGTCCAAAGTCAAGATGTTGGCAGGGTGAACTTGTAGATGCATCACTGCAAGCCTCTGTCTCCACAGGACTTTATCCCTGTATCTCTGCATCCTCACACAGCTGTCTTGCAAAGACACCGGTTATATCCATCCTACACCAGCACAACCTTGCCTTAACTAACTACATCTGCAGTGACCCTATTTTCAAATAAAGTCACATTCTGAGATGCTGAGGTTAGGACTTCAACATCTCTTTTGACAGAGGATGGACATAATTCAACCTAAAACGTTCAAGTAAATAAACATTAGAATTCATATCTCTGTAGCTGTTAAGTTAAAAGTCAGGCAAAATATTTACCAAAACTATAATAGAGGATATGAAAGTTTTGATTATAAGTAGTATTTGCTTATAAGTATCTTTTTCTCCTTTTACATTTTAAGTTATAGTTAATACCAAAAAAGAAAGAAAGAAAATATCAGATAAGGAAAGTACTATGCAGTGGATTAAAATATGGTGATGTGACAAAAAGTAACTGTTGGCTTCCTTGAATTAGAATATCAAGAAGGAATTCTTCGGTGTGATGACGTTTAAGCTGAGATCTAAGTGAAAAGAGGGAATCAGCTATATGAAGATAAGAGGGAAAACTTTCCAGATTAAGGGATGAGAATATTCAAAGGCTCTAGGCGAGGCAAGCCTGGCAACTAAAAGGTTGGTGACTAGAATTTCATAGGCAAGGACTAGCTGGAATCACAGTTTAGAATGGGCTTTATCTCTACAGAAGAGGGTTTATATTTTGTTTTAGGACCACTGAGATACTATTTGTGTTAGTCCATTTTGCATTGTATAAAAGAATTCTTGAGATTTGGTCATTTGTAAAGAAAAGATGTTTATTTGGCTCATGGTTCTGCAGACTGTAAAGAAGCTTGGTGCTTTCTTGTTTCTGGTGAGTCCTCAGGGGGCTTTAATCATGGTGGAAGGTGAAAGGGGAGCAGGCACATGGCAATAGAGAGAGCAAGAGAAAAGGGGGGAAGTGCCAGACTTTAAGCACCTCTGAATGAATAGAATGAGAACTCACTCATTACCCTAGGGAGGCATCAAGCCATTCATTAGGGACCCACCCCCATGACCAAACACCTCTCACTAGGCTCCACCTTCAACACTGGGGATCACGTTTCATCATGAGATCTGGAGGGGATAAATATCCTAACTATATCATTATTGGAGGGTTTTCATCAGGAGAATAACATGACCTGCCATATATTTCAAGATAACTGTGGTTACCATGTGGAGAATGGAGATAGGGACAGATGAGATGCAGGGAAACAATGAGGACTGGATTGGTAGAAGTGGAGATGGGCAAAAGCACCGATTTGGGATGTGCTTTAGAGGTGGGCTCTACAGAGTGTATTGAAGAAGTGGATGTGAGAAAGAAGGAAGATGATGCCAATATTTTTGGTTTGGACAACTGAATGGAATATAGTGCATTTTAATGAGATTTAAAAAATTGCGAAGGAACAAATTTGGAGGGGGATGTGTGAATCACAGGATTTCCTTCGCTAAGGTTGAAAAATGCGTATCAGACAATCATGTGAATATTTTAATAGGCACTTTGTCATATAAGACCTCGTACTTTGTAAAAACATGAAAAAATTTTCTCATGTAATATAGTCAACTCTACATTAGTCAAGACACATTCTCTAGTTGGTAAATTTTGTCAGCCATTTTTTTGTGGTCTCTTTCACTTTTCTTCCTGTTTATTGAATACTCAGTCACTTACTATTTGTTGTGTGTGTGTGTGCTGGCTATGTGGATGAGCACAGTACTGGTGGCTAACACTGCAGATATAGGTGATTTTCTATGAATGTTTGCAGAACAATTGAACGAATGACTATACTTCTCAGGTTCCTATGAGCCTTAAGTCCTGATAGAATGACTAGTCTAGTACAGAAAATAATAAATATATTTTAATAACTAAAATACAAAGTAAAAGGTGGTGAGTTGAACGGAAAAAAATCCTAATTAAAGATTGTGGGAATTCAGAAGAAGTTAGGGGATTCCAGAAAGACGTTATTAGAAATGTGGCATAGTGACATGATATTAATAGAATACTATTCAGTAATGAAAATGGAGAAACTAAAACTATATGCAGCAACATGGATAAATTCCAGAAACATAATTTTGAGCAAAATAAGCCATACAAAAAACTAAACACTGTATAATTTCAATCATGTGAAGTTCAAGAAAGCCAAAACTAAACTATGGTGTTGGAAGTCAGGAGAGCAGTTACCTGTACTCTGTAGAGGAGTTATGACTGGTAGTGAGCACCAGGGGAGTTCTGAGGTTCTGCTTCTATTCTGATCCTTTGGTTTTGTTTGTATAAGAGTGTTTACTTCGTAAAAATTTACCTACTTGTATAATGTTGGTTTATGTACTTTTTCTTCCCTTCCCCTTTATTTTTCTTTTGTTTTCACTCAACCCTCTCTTCACAAAATGTGTATCTTTTAAATGTGTATTACATCAAGAAGTATGAAGGGTCTAAGATTTTACTGTATTTGCAATCCTGGAATAGTTTTATAAATGCTGGCAGAAGACATGATATTCCTAGGTCAGAGACAAAATAGTTGATGACTCATAGCATGGCAAATAGCATGAGCTTTATGTTAGCTCTGGTTCCCTTTGTTCTTCCTCCCCAGAATTGCACAGAAGAGGCTACAATGTATGCTGTACATGTAATGGGTTTGTGTCATGGCTGAGGAACCTCAGGTTTAGAGAACGCAAATCCTTCATAATGAGATATAAGCAACATGCTCTACCTTTGCCCTGGAGGGAAATGATATCTTTGCTATGGCAAATAATAAACCTGTCCTATGCTTGGGAGGGAGACACCATCAGTCTTCCAAAGCTGTTCTGTATACAAACATCCTTGGAAAGATAGTCCAGAACAAAAGTTGTCAGTGCCTCACTGCTCACAGGACATGCAGAAATATGAGAGAATTCTGGAGAATTATCACATAACAAAACATGCATCAATAAAATGTTTACACTTCAAAATCTTTGGTGCTTTAGCTAGGCCTTATTTGGGCGTAATCAAATTGAGGGAAAATAACTTTTACATGAGGGAGGGTGAACAGTAGAGCAGGCGGGTTTTCTGACCTGAAAGGTCTTCTGACATGGGAAGTTGAGTAAAATGAAACTCAAATTGCCAATTTTACTATCTTTTTTACTGCTAAGGTCTGTAGAAGGGAAGAAAATCACATTAAACAATGAAACAAAAATTTAAGGAATCATCTGTGAATCTCATTTATCTTTTGCCCTACTCTTCAAACTGGGCAAGAATTTGTATTATTTAAGAGTTGAGATTTAGAAAATATTTCCATCATACTATATGCACAGTTCAGTGGATTTTATTTTAAAAATAAACCATGAAATAGAGAAAATAATAAACTCAAAATGCCTTTAAAAGTTTTTTATTTTCATAATTGAAATTTTTATACCAAAATTATATTGGTCCTAATTAACTTTACTTTGAAAGACAAATCTCTAAATTCCTCTTGTCTTATTCACAATAAATCTAGATGATCCACTAGCATTTAAGCAGAAATGTGATCTACTTAATGCTTAACAGTTTATTAATATTTTCTCTCTGAAATATCCATTTTTATGCTACCTAGGTAAGAGTATGGAAGTGAATATTAAAATCCCATAACCATATTTTGGTGCTGATGCTGCATTTTCACGTTTTATGATCTTGAGCTGTTTGATTGAACGGCAGTCTGCTGTTTAATCAAGAGCCATGTGTTATTCTACATAAGTGTACTGTATTATAAAAGTGAATGTAAAATTAATTTCAGGATATATATGTTTAATTACACAGTTTCACGTTACATATCTGAATCAAATTGTGCATTGCCTTTTAATATCTTTAAAAAGTTTGGAATTAATTTAAGCAATGAAGCTTGAGATCTTTTAAAGGAGGCTTTTCTCAGATCATAACTCAGTTCTTGAAGTTGGGTCCTATGAGGTTTTTGCAATTTAGCTTCTCGGGTGTGGACGTCAAGGGATATTACATTTATTGAATGTTTGTTATGCACCAAGCAATGGGATAAATGGTTTATATATATCATCTCATTTTAAAGCCTAACAAAATTCCATGAGGTGAGTGTAATTATTCCCATTTTATAGATGAATAAACAAATCAAGAGTGAATTACTTTAGGTCACCCTGTTAAGTAGTGGAACGAAGATTTATATCCAGAACTATATGACTCCATGCTAAAATTATTTTTTAAAAATAGGACTTGCATATGGGTAAGGAAAAAATATTGGAAGGATGAATGTGTACCATTATGTTAGCAGTGGTAGTTTTAAAGGTAATTTTTTTTTAAGATGGAGTTTTGCTCTTGTTGCTCAGGCTGGAGTGCAGTGTCACAATTTCAGCTCACTGCAATCTCCACCTGCCAGGTTCAAGCGTTCTCCTGCCTCAGCCTCCCAAACAGCTGGGATTGCAGGCATGTGCCACCACACCCAGCTAATTTTGTTTTTAGTAAAGACAGGGTTTCACCACATTGGTCACGCTGGTCTTAAACTCCTGACCTCAGGTGATCTACTCATCTTGGCCTCCCAAAGTGCTGAGATTACAGTCGTGAGCCACCGCACCTAGCCTAAAGTTAACTTTTAATTCATCATTTTGCTATTCTATATTTTCTGAATTGCTGATAATGTATAAGTATATGTATTTATTGAAATGTAGTACAGGACTTACAATGATATTGAGGCATCGTTAAGTAAGATAAATATTAATGGCAAGGACTCCCCTAAGCTTTATCTTGACCAGGGAAATTTGAGCCTGGTGGTCTTCTGAAAGTCAGAGCTATGAGGCCATTGCTGGAGACCTGATGATCATGGGCTGAGAGTATGCCTCCCACAGAGACCTCGAAGGCCAAGTTTTGAGCAAAAGATAACCAATGCAGAGCTCTACTTCAAGCTGAAAAAGTTCTAGTGGGTCGACCTCAGATGGCTTGATTCTTATTAGGTCATGGAGATAAAAACAACCCCTGCTTCCCTACCACCACCACTTTTTTAAAATTGCCCTAATTTATAGAGATCACCTGGAGTCATTCCACTAACCTGTCTATTAAAGGATGATCTTATAGTTTATTTAATAATTCGCCCTTTATTTTGTGTGTATCCTTACTATAGTTTGGGTGGAGTCAATTCATCATTTCCTCCCTTAAATATATCATTCATTCCCCTTAATATTTCTGAAGCTAAGTTTAATTGTTCATTTGAAGATATGGGATAGAAAGAAGGAAAAAAGTGCATAGTCAATGCTGTGGTGTGCCACCCAGGTGATCCCTTTTGGGCCAAAGTGTCATTTCCCAGCTGCCAGGGATGGTGTCTGCAGGCAGCTCACAGCTGAGACCCTCCTTAGGAATTGCCTTCGATCAAAGGGAGCTGCGTTGCCCAAGGTTACGTGCTCTCTGCAGGAGCAGCCAATATCAAATGCGTGGAGTATAAAAGACCCACCACTTTGCTTCAATTTAGGGCGTCTCTGGAAAGCCATCCCAGCACCAAACCTCTCTGCAGGGTCATATGAGACTTCTTCTGCAACCCCGTCGCAGCTCAACTTCCTCCTCTGCCCAGGCCTCCTTTCCTTGCATCCTCACAGGTACTGCTTTTTACAGCAATCACCCATGAGCTCTCTGTATGTAAATATCTGTTTCAGTCTCTTTCCATGGGAATCTGACCTAAGATTCACTATCATTCCTAGGGCCTCCACTCCACCACTGGTGAGCTATAGAAAGAGGAACGTTCAGAGGCAAATATTATGATAACTCTTCCAGACAGTTTCCCAGACAGATCACACTTCTGTTTAGAGGGACTGAGAAAGGAGTTAGTCACATAGACTCATATGCCAAGTTTGCTTAGAAAGAGGCTATAAACCTGCTCTCTAAGCCCTAGGGTCAAGAGCTGTAGTGCTTGTTAGCCTCATGCTGCCTGTAGTCTCTGTGGGGTCTGAGTCAAGTGAGCGCTGGTCTCAACCCAAGCTCAAAGGCTCTGTATCTGATCTCCTGAACTTTGGGGGCCATGGGGTGTGTTGACAGATCAGTTTTAAGAGTTTTCTGGGAAAGCAGGAAACTGCAGCAGTGGTGACGAAACAGAGGTCTCTATTTTAAAATGAAGCAAACATGCCACTTCACAGTGACCCTCTGATTCAATGCCTGTCTTTTGGGCTGGGCTTCACCATTAGTCACATTCAAGGAATCACAGAATTGAAGTAGACTCTGACTGCTCTGGGTTTGGGTGACTGGGTAACTCAGCTTCCTATCTTAGATTTGCAAACACTTCCATAAATACCACAAAAACCAACAAAGAAGGATAAGACGGTATCAGAGGACACCACAAATAAGCATGTTAGTTCTTTGTAACAACTCTCTTTATGAAAAATATACTGGATCAGATTGTGGTGGGACGACTTGATCAATAGAGACTTAGGGATTTTTTTATTTGGTGACAGAGTCTCGCTGTGTCACTCAGGCTGGAGTGCATTGCTGTAATCTCAGCTCACGGCAACCTCCACCTCCTGGGTTCAGGTGATTCTCCTACCTCAATCTCCCAAGTAGCTGAGGTTACAGGTGCGCAGGATCACACCCAGCTAAATTTCATTTTTCTGGTAGAGATAGGGTTTCACCATGTTGACCAGGCTGGTCTTGAACTCCTGACCTCAGATGATCAGCCCACCTTGGCCTCCCAAAGTGCTGGGATTACAGGCATGAGCCACTGCACCTGGCCCCAAGACTTAGAGATTAATAACTCATGTGGAATAACTTTAAAAAAATCAATCAGACTGAGTTATTTTCTCCAGTACTACAATGGTTACACATTTTATAGACACCCTGGCCCAGAATTTCCTGAGAAAAAATCTGATAACCACCATCTATGTTAATTCAAATGATTGATTAAATGGAAAAAGACTGCAGGAGGAAAATCTTTAAACATCATGAGTGGTGAGTTTCTCTCCTGCTAAATTTACTTCTCTACTTCTCAGATATAACCTCCTCCTGTAAGCATTAGAAAAACATGAAACAATTTCATTCAACCAGTAAATTGATTTAGTTTCATTGAGGGTAAACTTTGTGGAGGACTCTTCTTGTTAGGATGCAGTGCTCCTCAAAATTAGACTATTGAATTTTTTTAAATGCTCTAAATAGCCAGTCATCTTCTATTAGCATTATTATTGCCAAAATTGAAAGAAAACCATAAAACTCACCAGGTTTTCCTCTTGATTTGACTACTAGGAAGCTCAGAGCTAAACTTAATGTTTAGTTACAATAACAACTCTTGGCTTAGATTTTCCAAAAAAAAAAAAAAAAAAAAATTCCTCTTCCTTTTCAACTCTGCCTTCGTCCAATCTCCCAAACCCACAACTATAGAAAATTTTTAAGTATTTTAAAGAATTTACACTGGACAAAAAACCCAGAAAGTCAAGAAACATTCTGGAAATCATATCTATTTCTGTCTTGTTTTTCCAATATTTTAAGGCTGATGTGGGGGAAGCAGGTAATATATAAGTTGGCAAGAACAAGAAGAAAGATGTTTAAGTTCAACATCTCTCCAAAGATCGATGATTTGCTGATAAGTGGCTGAATGTGGATTATATATCCACCATAGTAAGGAAAACAGTCTCTTCAATGTGGAATCTATTTTCTAAAACTGAATAGATTATGCCTCAAGCAGTTCCATCAGACAAATTGTGCCCTAAATCTTCTTCGAACTGCTGGGCTTAAATTAAATTTAGATATAAAAGATTTCATTTTACATAACCTATATTTAAGGCTTCTATTGAATGTTCAATATGATTTGCTGCAATGCATGTGTTTTTGGTATGAGTCCAACTTCTTAACCTGCCTATAGTTTCAGTGATAAAGTTCACATGAACTTAAATATGCCAACATTGAAAGCTCTCAGGCTAGTTATCAATAGTCTCCATGTCTCTAGTATATTAAGATAAAATGAGCTGAACTATTATAAAAACTGACATAAATTGATACGATTCTCTATACCAATACTTCAATCAATTTAAAAATATTATTTCATAATCTGTATATGTTGGAATTTGAGATAATGGAATGTATGTCAGAGAGCATGGGCCCTAATGTGGTAAAACTATAATCCCAGAGTCCCAGTGACATAATAAAAATTTATTTCTTATTTATGCTAGTCCCAATGTGAGTTGGTTATTCCTCAGGGTAACTGCCCTCGATGCTGTGACACAGAGATCCAGGCTGTTTGTACCTTCTAGATCCACCATCTCAATATGTCCCCTTCTTTGTATCATGGCAGGAGAAAAGGGGGTCAGAGTAAAACACTGACTCTTGAATACTTCAACCCAGAAACGGCTCTTGCTCATAGCCCATTGTCCAGTCCTGATCACTTTGGAGCTAATGGATTATCAGTGAACAGCAAATGCCTCTGTCTCAGGGAATGTTCAGCATTCTGAAGGAGTGTGCAAACTTGTGGCATCTGATTCCTTAAAAATGTACATTTTATCAATGTCACTGTGTTTATATAAAATCTTGCTTAGTAGTGTCCTATTTGAATGTACACATAACATCTGTGCATATGATTATACATCTAAAAGTAGAACATAGTTTTGTTTCATGAAATAACTCTGTTACTTATAAGTGATTCTTGTTACATGGATGTTAAGATTTATTTTTTGCTAACAGCATTGTTTTATTGTTTGGGTGATAAAGGCCAAAGACATACCCCATGGAGGCAGGAAGTAGGGTTTCCCTTGAATAAGAGACTACTTATGGTGCCAGGCTCCAGAATTTTATTGAGCCTCTGAGGAAGAAACAAACCTCTACCGTCCAGAGGGAAATCAGGAATGAGAGGCATTGCTCAGTGAGGCAATAGAATGAGGATGCTTTTCTTAGAGTAGGTGAGACTATTGAGAGAACTTCTCTTGTGTCTTGGGAAGAAGGGTGACAATAAGCAGACTAAGGACAGGGGAGCAAGGATCCTAGGGGATTCCGACCCTTTAGAATAAGAACACAAGTGTATATGGGAGGACAGGCATAGAACCTGGGACTTTGCTCCCCATCTCAGTTCTTGAAGGTGGTTCTGAAGATCTTAGCGCTCTCGGGGGTACCAAGAGCCTGGTTTACTTTGGGCCAACATTTATTTGAGACAGGGCTCACTCTCACTTAGGCTGGAGTGTACCAGTGCAATCAGAGCTCACTGCAGCCTCGACCTCCCAGGCTCAAGTAATTGCCCTCTGCCTTCGCCTCCAAGTATTTGAAACTACAGGTACATGCCACCATGCCTGACTTTTTTTTTCCCAGTGAAGATGAAGTCTCACTATGTTGCCCAGTGGTCTCAAACTCCTGAGCTCAGGCAATCCTCCTTCCTTGGCCTCCCAAAGTGCTGGGATTACAGGTGTGAGCCACCATGCTTATATAGGCCAGCTTTTAAAAAGGAAGCAGAAACCCTTGTTAGTTTAGATGGAGACTGGAATAAAAGAAGGGAGAAGACCCCAGTGGAAGGCTGCATACATTCTGGGAGAGAAAGGGAGGGCTCAAGTCATTGAGCATGGCTATAATATTTGATGCATCTGGGGTTGGGGAATGGGAGTAAATGAGAGATGAATATGGGGACATGGATAGTGGCCAGACCACAGATTTGCTTCCAAACTTAATGTAGAGTCATTGTGGGATTCATATTATAACACATGAATAGATTTTTATTTTAGAAACAATAGCAGCCATGTAGTCTAGAGCTAATGATTTTACGAACTATGACAGTGGTGAAAAAAAGAGATAAAATATTTGGCAATAGGCTCTACAGGACTTGGTGAACTATTGATAGTGTGGGGTGGGAAAGTTGTAAGTGAATTGGACTGAATTCCAGGTTCCAGGCTTGGGAAACTGGGTGATGATGGGGCCATATTCACTGAGAGACAGCAGAAGCAGGCTGATGTGGAGGAGGTAATGGGACAGTTCTGTGCATGGTGAATTTGAGCTATTTGTAACACAGAACAGATGCTCATTAATTATTCTTTAAATATGTGAATTCCTTTCTCTTTCAAAAAAAAAGAAATGACTATTTCCCAATATATAAGACCCATATAGGAAAAAGTGCCAAGGTGTTTTGAGTGGTGTCATGTATCTATTAGAAATTAAGATAATAAAGGCTCGATTTTCATTTAACATAGACCTCTACCAAAAATTAAAGGCATTACTCAGATCCTGATGCTGTGTTCTACACATTGGGTTAGACCTCCTTGTCCTGACTCCTTGAATCATAGCTGTTTCCTAGATCCTCTGGACTTTGTGTCTATACCAGCATCTATAAGGTGGATTACCACCCCCAACACCCAATGCACAGGTCTTCTACCTAGCTTCAGTCTCTCCTGTGTCTTCAGCAATATCCTTCACTCAGAGTTATTTGACTGGTTTCCCACAGCAGTGATCCAGATACTGCCACTAGACGCTCATAGGCAATTGCTTCACGTGATTGGAAGTCAGTCCTCCTAAAGTCATGCTCATGAACTACATTAGTACTCTCAAAATATATTATTGTTCTACTCCCTTAACTTCAATGAGACACCTAATTCAGTGCATAGTACATGAAAAGGACTCAGTGTTTTTTGAATAAAAGAATAGATGATAAATATATTAAATGGAAGCCATTAAAAAAAACTTTCTTACTGCTCTATCAATGTCCCTTATGCTTACACATGTGGTTTCTTAATTGTCCCCATGCCAGTGACACATATGTCTCATCTCGTGGTGAACATAAATGTAGTGATGAACACAACTTTCACTAACAACAGACTTTAAATAGCCAAAGCCACTGAGTAGCTGTGGTGTAAGAGCTCCACATCCACATGTCAGACGAGAAGCAGATGGGTCAACCTCCTTTGTGACACAGCTTCCCAAAAGTACTAAAATAATGATTCCTATTACAGACATGAAAAACACAGCAGGAAAAGGAATAACACAATTTTAATTAGAAACATTCAGATTTACTCTGAATTTAATTCAGCTGCCCAGCAGCCACGGTTAGATTTGCATCATGATGTATTTTCGATACTATCTATTTTCATAAATGTAAACTTTCCTGAATATGGTTCTGATGGATCCTGACATTTAAAAATATGTCCTATTGTCCTTTTCTGTGCAGTAGACCAAGCATAGAGTGTTCACTCCTATATCATTGTCACCGTACTATCAGACCAGATGGCTACCTCATCACAGAATCAAGAATGAGGAATAATTTATGCTGTTCCTTGCTCTAGAATATGAAAATAGAAAGCATTTGCTGCACACATACTCATGAAGAGCAGCTTGACCCAACAGTAACAGCCTTATTGGAGGACATTTGGTGCTGTGGCTGCGCCGTCTATAGGAACTGGATTTCATTCTTTGGAGCCTTAAGCTCTCAGGTCACAGGGAAAATTATTGAAGCACGTGAGTTGACGCTTCACCTAGTAATCAAATTAAGCCCAGAGAACCTCTTTGTTAAGGAAAACAAGTTGCAATAAGACAGTTCTAAAATGGGAAAGATTGTATCTGAACGTTTCATTGTTTCATATTCAAGGATTTCTCCCCTTCATAGGAAAAAAATTTCGAATGTTGGCTTAATATTCAGAGCAGTTGTTTTTGTGTCTGTGAACATTAAATGTTAGAAACGGAAGAGCTATTTATCTTCAGCTGGCTGAAGAGAACAGTGGAAATTTCTCTTTATTGGTCTATAAATAAGGAAAGTCTGAACACACCCTTTATTGGGAGAGGAGCCACGGCAACTCATTCCACATATCAACTGGCTCAGCAGGATTTCTGTATTTGATATGGCCATAAGCATGCAGCTCGTGACATAGACAAAAGGTTGTCCTCTCAAACTATCAAACGTATTTAGCCCTAGGACCAGCTAGTATTTCCCTAGAAAGAAAAATGTATATAAAATCATAAACATTTCTAACAGGTGTTATTGTTGAGAAGCTAGAGGAATCAGTGACGTATCATTTAACAAGATCAAATGAATGGCAGTTGGTTTCTTTGTAAAATCACTTATTATCAACAAAGAAATGTGAGGCCCTTGGGCTTTGTTTACATAGTGCCAGAAGCAACTGGTTAATTTGCAAACGCCGCCCCCAAAATATCAGTTA
Source organism: Sapajus apella (assembly GCF_009761245.1). NCBI lineage: Eukaryota > Metazoa > Chordata > Mammalia > Primates > Cebidae > Sapajus > Sapajus apella. The sequence continues at coordinate 18,076,314 of NW_022436968.1, read as the reverse complement.
AGATGCCTATTTGAATTCTACAAACCAAAGATCTGGTTGCATTAATTTTTATTTATCAGTTATTTGTGGCTGTGACCATGTAGGAAAGCCATTGAAAATGTTTCAATTAAATGGGCAATATAATCTGTTCTCCCTATTTGAATCTGTTTAATTTGTTCATGTATATTAACTTTTTGAGATTAGATGGCCCACAAAAACAGACAGTTGCAGTAGGGGCATTTAGTTATGTAGGCAAAATTAAAAGACTATCAGTGTGAAAAGTGAGAACTGACAGAAAGCCTAACAAATTGGAAAGAATAACAGGCAGCTAGCAAGAATCACGTTCCCTTTCCAAGAAAGGAACTCTTTCTGCCTGCTCCCTGTATGTGATTTGAGGCTTACACTCATATTAATGATGATAACTCTTCCATCAATATCTTGGACTATTACCAGTGTCTGGGAGAAATTTTATTGGCTGCTGCAGTTCATTGAAAATTAATTGATATGACACAATTACTCTACATGAACTTGGAAAAAAAGTCTATGGGGTGAGTGATTTAATTCATTTTATGTTAATTATAAATTATGCCAGGAAACACTATTACGGATGGACTTGTTTCCAGCTCACATTGCATGTGCGAGTAGTTTGTACTTCCGACATGCTGAATACCCTGTCTTTGACTGACTAACATCTTAGGAAAGGCATTCATTTGGCATTCTCACTGATATTTGCAATGTGGCATGTTCTTAAACAAATTAGGCCAGGAGGAGGCAGGAAAATGGCCCACTTATCTTTATTTGTAATTTAACCAACATTATGGGAGACAACATCCAAATTGGGCAATTTAAAACTTTTACTTGCTCTCTGTGTATATGTAAATAATCTCCTAAGTGTTTCATAAAACTGAAAAGGAAGAGGATGGGGGTGGGGTGAGGAGTGGCTGCCAAATCAAACAGAAAATGAAAGATGGCTTTGGAAAGAGAATGTAGGGTGGCTGGTTGCACATTAAGGCGGCATCCTGAAGAACTCTTTATTTTCATTTCCTGTTTGATAGTGCTGATGAGCAGATTCCTCTCTATTCTCCCTCTCAGTGAGCGCACACTAGTACTTTTATTAAAAGGAGTCCATCAGAATGGGGTAGTTGTTATGCAGGAGCAGTAGCTCACATAATGGGGGATGGCATTTCTTTCTACTCGTGCTGGTCCGCTGGTTCTAATAGCAACCTGGAGCTCAATTTCCTCCTCAAGAACATTGCATTTCATGTGGAATGTCAATTATTAAAATGCAGTGTCCCGTGTCTTACTTCTCACTAGATGAATTCATTTGCAAAACTTGCTAATTTATGCAAATGATCCTTAACCTGTAACTGCCTGGAACCTATTTCAGCGTTTCTAGCATTTGGCAGCTTGGAGCCTAGATGCAGGAAGGAAATCCATTAATACAGAATTTGTCAGTTCTGTCATCATTATATTGGTTATTGAGTTGTTAAAAAAGAAAACCAACAACAACAACAAATAAAAATGTGTTATTAAGTGGAAGCCAGCCGACAGCTAGAGGTGAAAAATCTAAAGATTAAATTAAAGATAAACCAGGACGAGAGGATCTGATACCTGCATCTCCTGACACCCCTGAGTAATGTTAGAAGATAATGACCTCTTTTCTGCAAGAAACTAACTGGTTAATAACCCAAAGAGGTTCTATCAGCTGCTAAGACAGATACAGATAGTGAGCAGATAAGAAATTTCTTATTGGGAATAAGCGCCAAATTGGCCTGGGTTTTAGTAAATACAAAGCACAAAAGGAACTGTATACAGGTTTTGTTTTTATTTTTAGTCATGGTTACATGAAAGAGGAGTCGGCAAAAGAAAAAAGGGATGCTGTCAAAAAGGGGGTTGCTGTGTGTGTGTGAACGCATGCGTGTGCACTTGTGCTTGTGTGTGAGGGCATGAGGCAGACTAAGAGGGCCCGCTGGTACTTCTGTGTCTGAATGTGTGTTCCCACAGGTACCTCATACATCACATATCTTGCAGCTTTCCTCTGAATCAGTTGAGTTTTGTACATGCCTACATCAATGAGGCCGTATGTTAATCAACAGTTTTAGAAAGATATACTACAATTTTTGTCCCCCATAGCCCTCACATGCTGTGATACAGTCTTTGTTCATGAACTGTGGTGAGAAAGGGCTTTCTGCAAACCTCAGAGCTGCAGGTCAGAAGGATTCAGATTTCTGGCCTGGCTTCTGAATCCACAGGACGTGGATCTATCATTTTTATTCTGTGTTTTTCATTCTAGCAAGTCTACAAAGGTCAGTGAGCAGGCAGAATTAGATTTAGATTAGCCAGGGGGACTTGACAAGGGAAGCTGTGTGTGTATGTGTGTGTGTGGTGTGTGTGTGTGTGTGTTGCACAGGTGAGCTTTAGTCTGGACACTCAGCCTAGGCCATCAATGCAGACTCTACCAAGCAGCCCCTCTAGTCTCCGGCACCGCACTAGCCATTGGCCACTGTTTCTGGGGATTTCCTTTGTTCAGCTGAGCATGGCCTCTGACTTACCCAAATCCATGCTGCACATACAGTTACAAGCTGCCCTTGTAACTCACTCTTATGACTGCTGTATTTTTGTATTTTTTTTCTCCCAAGTGTACCAATGGTTGCAAAGTGGGTATGTGTTGCGGATATTGGGATGAATTCTTTCAACTCCTCAATGGATTCCAGTGAAAGAGGGGAAAAAAAGAATCTGCTCTTGGTAAAACGGACCATTGCCACTTCAAGGAATCTGTCCAAAGTCTGGAAGATCATAAAAGAGTACATATTTGATGGCTCACTTTGCTCCTGTTTCTTTCAGAACTGTGTCTCTTTAAATCTACTGAGGAAGATATTCCTTCTGGCCCACAGGATGCCAAAATGACTTGATGATTTATTTATGCAGCACTTGGCAGCCTATAGTCCAGATTGTGGCTGAAGCTGTATTTTATGAGCCTTCCCCTAGAGAGTATATTTTAAAATTATATTAAAAATATATTTTTTGAAAACCTCAGTCATGTTTGGCTCAGGCTTGGGCCCTGAGAATGATGGCGATAGGACTAAGGAATTAATATTGCTAAGGACCTAGCTGGTGGAATTTTTATTGTGAGAGCTTAGAAGAGTGTTAAGCTTTCATTTAGGCAAAGAAAAAAAAATTGTATTCAGATGTAAATGCTTTACTGATATCAAATGTGACCTTTTCTATTTGTAGCAATTCATCTGGTCATTCAACAGCTATTTATTGGGCTTCTCACTGTGTTCCAGGAAGTATTTGAAGCCCAGGGGATTGTGGTGAAAAAGACAAACACTGCCCCATCTATCCTGAAACAGACATTCCAGAGGAGGGAGATGGATGATAAATAGGTAAGTAAATACTGTAGGTGAACAAAATGGTTTCAAATTACAATAAGTTCCATGTGATAAACACACAGACTGTGTCACAGGACTTTCAGCTGAGACCCTTTTGAGATGCAGTGACTTCCCAAGTTTGCCTGAAAGGATAGCTTCTTTAATGTTAAATCAGAAAAGCAGTCTGGGCACAGTGGCTCCTGCCTATAATCTCAGCACTTTGGGAGGCTGAGGTGGGAGGATTACTTGAAGCCAGGAGTTGGAGACCAGCCTGGGCAACAAAGGCAGACACTGTCTCTACCAAAAATTTAAAAAATAGCTAGGAGTGGTGGTGTGTGTCTGTAGTCCTTGGGGTAGGGTGTGAAGACACAGGGAGCAAAGGCGTGGGAGGGAGGATGTCTTGTGCCCAGGAGTTCAAGGCTGCAATGAACTAGGATCCTGTACTCCAGCCCAAGTAACAGAGCAAGACCCTGTCTAAATACAAAAGAAAAGAAGAGGTTCTAGCAAAACAATTCCCTGGACAATTTTACTTCTGCTAGAAAATACATTGTCTAGCTCAAATGAAAGGGTTTAGACCAAGAAACATATTGATACCAAGGTGGTCAGGCAATGTGGTTCTAGAAGCAGCATGTAGTTTGGCATTGTGGGTTTAACCTTTGCAGGATTAGTGATTAATTTTTGTAAGGAGGCCCAAGTTAACAAAGTCTGATATAAGGCCACAGGGCCAGGGTTTTCATCGATGAGTAATCAAAAGTGGCACAGCAAGGATGAGAACTTAAAATCCTAGGCAGTCTTCATTGAGAATTTTTCACAGTAATACCTCATACTTGCACAGCACTTTGTTTTTCTTTTAAGTGCAATTCACATTTTTATGGCCTTTGATTTCCACATCAATCCTGTAAGGTATGGAAATCCTCATGTTAGATGAAAGAACGTTGTGGAAGAGCCATACAGCTTTACAGTGGTGAAACTGATCTCTTTGCCATAGTCAGACATTCACTCAAAAATGCAGATGTGATACCTCATGATGTTAAAGGAATAATTCTTTGTGATTGCAACACACTCAGCTTCTGTAGCCAGTTGAAAGTCAAAACCTCTGGTAGTCCATAATTTTGTTCCAAGTTTTACTGCATTTTTACGTAGACTTTTTTTAAGCTGAAGTTATGTTTTCAAAATACAAAAGCAACCACTTAAATAAGCAAATGGGCATGGTAGATGATCCACTTGGTCCTGTCTCCCAAAAAAGCTGCTTAAAACTACGGCTCGCTGTGGAGTCAAGTAGGCAAGGACTCAAGTTCAAAGACATAGTCTGGCTTTTATTGCTGACATAGTGAGGTAGATTTTCCTTCTCTTAATACTAAAACTGAAGATGAAAAGGAGGCCTGCAATTGTGTCTAAGTCAAGGCCGGAGGCTATCGGGGCATTGTCATTACTGTTAAAAACCACAACCAAGAACAATCACCATACTCTAGACCTTTGCTGAAGATCTGCTGGCTGAGGAACAAAAAATTATTCAAATTAAACTCACTTAAATCACTTTACTATCTCTTTTGGTAAACAGAGACCTTTTCTTAAAACATAAAATTTTAAGGAAATTGTCCTTTTTAATGGAAAAGATGTCATTATTACCATGTAGCATTGACTGAATGTCAAAAACATTTAAATTTATTGGGTACTAGTAATACAGAAAGATATGCATAGAACATGAAATTAGACACTTTCCATGAGTGTCTAGTCATAATTCAACAGACACAATTACTTAACACTCTTTTGCTAACATGAATCCGTCATCAGTAAACTTTCTAGTGATTACCTTTTTAAAAAAAAATTCATATTGTATAGTTTCTTTACAATGTATCCTCAATGCCCAAGTCTTGTAAATAAGATTGCTTAATGAGAGAATTATGTGTGTGTTATTGTGTGTTCCATTGAAGTTACTCAAGCATAAATTTGAGCTATGATTACAGTCATTTTATAGTGCAAAAGTATTGTGGCAGAAGTTTCCATCTAATAGGTGTCCCTTTCTGTCCCATACACAATGACATGCTATGCTGAACTGACTGGTTGGGAAAACTTGGGTGTGGTCAAACCTCATATTCTTGAGAATGTGGAAGAATCCTTCCTGCTCTATTCCAGTCAAGGCTCAAGGTGCCCCTTCAGGGTGATGATAGAGTCTGGACTGCATGTATGCCACTGTTTCCACTCAGAAGCAGTTTTGGACAGGCAGATTCATCTAATTCCAGAGGAGGCCTCTTTAATTCACTGAATGTCTAGATTTCCTGGGGCTTTATAAGAGCTAATCTCACCTGGTACCAAAGCCCTTTGGGTCTTTTCCTACTGTTTGAGACTATACTGCATTAGTCTCATCCCTCTTCTATGTGATGTTTCTTTGGCTATTCTAGAAGATCCCGAGTAAACGTTCCAGGCAGCAGTCAGGAGTTCTAAGCAGGTGATAGCCATAGTATTGATGGAAAGGGCTGGCTTTGGAATAGCTAGATTTGGATTTGAATCTCAGCCTTAACACTTTCTTCGTGAACTTGGGCAATTATTACACTCTTCTTTGAGGGTCAATTTCCTTACTTGTAAATAGGAATAATCATGTCTAGTGTATAGGGCATTGTGGGGATTAAATGAGGAAAAAATAACCCCAGCACACAGTATCTCCTAAGTGCTCAAAACGGCAACCTCCCTTATTTCTTGACTCTTGAGGACCTTGCCTTCTAAATATATCTCCATCTTATACGTCACTTCAAGTCACAGGTATACAGGTGGTTTTAATGATTGTTTCATCTGCTGCATATTTCATCTAAAATTTCTAAGTACTTCACTGGTACAGTGAAACCTTCCTCTAATGCCGTCCTTGGATTTCTTGCTCTAGAGCCATTGTATAATTGGAGAAGTATAGAACAGTATTAACTCCCCTCTAATAGGGTTTCAGTTAAACTCACCTACCTTATCCTATGGCATATGGTGTAATGGGGAATGGGCCTCCATATATTATCCTCCAAGGTGATATTCAATTCCATTTTTCAGTTAAGACTTGATAAGGATCTTTGGCATGCTAAAGCTCCAGTTGAAAAAGTAAAAACTTGGGCTTGACAGTTGAGGAGGTTTGTTGTTAATACCACGGGAAATGACCAAGTTTATTTAACTAATTCATTATTTTCCTATCAAGGGCTTCCTTGTCACTTTTGCAGAGAGAGAGATTTAGTCCCTTTTAATTAATGTGATTTCATAGAGGCAGGATTCTGAATTGACTCTGTGATTCCTATAGCACAGCCTATTTTCCTAACAGCTATCTAGACAGGATCAGTGTTGTTACTTCAAGAGTTATACAATGGAATAGGGGGGAGTTATAGGTAATCCCTTCTTCTGAACTAGCTTGAAATAAAAATTAAATGGGCCTTGAGCATTTGTGAATTGCAGTGTTTCATGGGGGCCATGGAACACTAAGTGAGGCTCAGAAACAGGGTGTTAATTCAGGCCTAATCATTTAATTCCACTCTGTTATGTGCTGTATTTATTGCCCTCCTGGATCTGTTTTCTATGGCCTGATAAAGAGACAGTGATTCTCTGAAGCTCAATCAGGGACCATTTTATTTATATCGTTAGTCCAATAAAAGCACTGGCTTCAGATTCCTGCTGTTATTTTCTGTTTTGTAGCCCTGTCATTAACTATGAAAATGCTGATGGGGTTTTCATCTCCTGGGCTGGAGTTACTTTAGTTAAATGGGGGCTCCTAAGGAGAGGGGAAGGTCAGGACTGGATGGACTATAGAAAAGCTAAGTTTGGTGTAACCAGATGCAAAGTGACTGGGAGGCAACTCGGGTTTTAGGAGCAAATATGAGCCTTTCATTATTACGTGTTAGTGTGGTGGAAAGTTGATTGACACTTTTAGAGTGAACTTCGGCCTTTTAAGCTGCGATTCTGTGTGTGAGCCAGACAGGTTTCAAAGTTTTAAAAAGTCAAATCTTACTACAACTCCCCACAAGTGAAAACTGTTGTAACTTTGCATAGAAGGGAATAGAATGCAGCTTTAAAGTTGTTTGTGTGTGTCAAGCAAAGTGATGAAAACAGCAAACGTCAATAGGACCACACTTCAGATCCTCTTTTTTTGAAAATAGTTTTTACTGCATGCTTTTGTTTAGCCAACAGTCTTTAAAGTATTACAGAGAGTTCCAAAATAAGAAAATGATATTGGGAAACAGATTTATAGAGGTCACTTGAATTAATAATATGGCAATCAGAAGATAACACAGGTGCATTAACATAACATACTGCGTAATTACTAGTGTTTCCAATGGAGTTAATGGGTAGTTACCATGCAATAATAGACATTATTTCATAGCAGATATGCAATTAGCTCATCTCATTGGTGTGTAGAACACAAATGAAGCAAATCATTATTATTGTTTCAACACTAAAAGGTGAGGACATTTTGAGGACTGATGGGTCTCTTTATTAGACATATTATTACCTTTTTAAGACTGTTTAAAACATACATTCAGCAAGTAAATGTGGGAAATGTTAACAGTCAATGGCTTCCATACCTATGCTTGTATTTAAATGTTTGGGGCAATTATTTTGGAGGAATTACTTTGGTAGAAAGTTGTATTGGGGGATGTGATTGAAATTGCATGAGCAAATTTGCATGGACGTATACATCAATAACCAAAGTCATCACATTCTCACTGAAAGATAAAATGTAAATATTCATTTATTTTATCAACAAAGATCTGTTGACTGCTTTCTATAGGAGATAAACAGCTAACAATTTAGGTCATGCTTCCACTCTAACTCTCCTAAGCACAGCAAGATGTATCTTTGAATTGCAGGGGCTGGGGGGACTGTGCTATATATAAGGACGTCACTTAGTACCTTAGAATTTATGAATCAGGCCAGGCACGGTGCCTCATGCCTGTAATCCCAGCACTTTGGGAGGCGAGGCAGGTGGGTCACTTGAGGTCAGGAGTTCAGAACCAACCTGACCAAAATGGTAAAACTCCATCTCTACTAAAATTGCAAAAAAAAAAAAAAAAA